>NC_052151.1:47360140-47677890 GCF_902713615.1 Scyliorhinus canicula | reverse complement strand
AGTCCAACAGAATAATATTTCCTTCAGAACTACTCTGTTACAAATGCATACAAACTACTTAATGGAAGTTATGATGACCTTGTCCAGATTGAGAGCCATATGCATCGCCTCTTTTACTCAAAGTCTCCTCACATTAAGTGCCAATCAAACACTTAATTGCATGGCAGTGAGTCTTCCCTCGGATCCCGGATCCCGGGTAATGGTTCCACCCACCCACAGAGATCTGCCAGTCAATCCAATGCCAGAAGCTCAACTAAACTCGTGAACTGGTAGCTGTAGCTGGCATGACATCCAACCGAGCCTGGAACCAAGGTCACAAGTGAGTGATGACGTGATGGGTGGAGTTGTTGGCAGGAAAGGAGGCAGGGTGATATCCTGCAGGCACCAGACCACCTCTCCTGGTGCCAGGTCCCTTTCAGTCGACATTGTATATTTGGATTTTCAAAAGGCACTTGATGAGGTGGCAAACAAAAGGCTATTTTGCAAGATAGGAGCTCATGGTGTTGGAGGTGATATTCTGGCATTGATAGAGGATTGGCTAATTAACAGGAAGCAATGAGTGGGTCTTTCTGAGGTAAGTTAATAACCAGTGGAGTGTCACAGGGATCAGTGATGGGTCCGCAGCTCTTTATAATCAATGATATGGAGAAACTGTAATTTGAACAAATTTTCAGATGATACAAAAATGGAAGAGAAGGCAGGTTGTAAGGAGGACATAGAGTTTACAGAGAGATATTGACAGGTTAAGTTGTGGACACAAAATTGGCAAATGGAATTCAATGTGAGAAAATGTGAGATTGTTTATTTTGGAAGAAAGAATGAGAAGGCGGGTTATTACTTAAATGGTTAGGAACTGCAGAAAGCTGCAGCACAAAAGGCTTGGAGGGCTTTGAGGCCCTTGTTCGTGAAGCTCAGAAAGCTACTGTACAGGTTCAGAAGGTTATAGTTTGTATTTTAAGGAGGCTGGAGTATAAATGTAAAAAGGTTTTGCTGCAACTGTGCAAGGTACTGTTGAGGATACATTCAGAAGGCTGTGCACAATTGGGACTGTATCCCTTGGAATCCAGAAGAATGAGAGGTGACATGATTGAAACATTTCAGACTCTTCAGGAGTTAGACAGGGTAAATGTTGAGAGTTAAGACCAGAGGGCATAGTCGCAGAATAAGGGGATTCTCATTTAAGAAGTGTTTAAGGATGAATTTCTTCACTCACAAAATGATGAATCTTTGGAATTCAGGAAACTGTTAAGGCCGAGTCCTTGGACATTTTTAAGGCTGAGAGTGATATGTTTTTTAATCAGTTGGGGAATTAAGGGTTTGGAAGATAAGGCAGGAAAGTGGACTTAGTGAGTGTTAGATCAGCCATGATCTTATTAAATGATGGAGAAGGCTCATAGGGCTGTATGGCCTACTCCTGTTCCTATTTGCTATGGTCACTGGGCTCCTTTGAACAAGGAACCCCTCTGTGGAAGCCTGCAAACATCCCTGTGCGCCAAACATGGTGAGCCCCTTTGCCTGCCACTGGGTGAATACCAGAACTGGGGTGAGGTCATTAAGGGGCCATTAATTGCCCACTTAAGGCCTCAATTGTTGGCAGTGTGAGAAAGCTAGGCCATGGGCCTTTCCATCAAGGGTAATATTGGAATGAAGGTGAAAAAACCATGGGGGTCCCCATTCATCACCTTCCTACCTAATTGAATGCCCTCTGCCGCCAAACTACCATGGGAGGAGACATTATATTTTGCCCCATGTCTCCAATGAAGATATGTTCATGCCTTCAATTATGTATGATTTCTTTCCTATTATTTGTGGTCTATAATCTACTTCCAATATGACAACAGATCTCATAACACAGCTCAAACAGGCTCGATCCTCCAATAAGTCTTCCTTTCTATGACTTATTTTTATTCGTCCGTGGCATTTAGGCATCAATGGAAAGACCAGCATTGACTGCCCAATACTAATTGCCCTTGAACTAAGTGGCTTGCTGGGTAATTTCAGACAGCAGTTAAGAGTCAGCAGCATTGCTGTGGAGTCGCACGTTGGCCTGACCGTGTAATAATGGCAAATTTCCTTCCCTAAAGGATGTGGGCCATAATTATAAATTTATTAAATAAGGTTCATGTGAGCCATGGCTCAGGTGGCAGATCACCAACATCCAAGTCAAAACGGTGTTCCTTCTTTCACTCTTAATCCCCTTCCTTTGTGTTGGAATGGTTATTACCCCACCATTCATATCCCATCTACAAATATCTTCCATTTCTTCATTTGTCCCATTACCACTCCCTTTGACTTTGCATGATGAAACCTCTTGTCAATTAATATTTCCTTCATTCTTTCCTTCCTCCCTTTGAGATTGTGCTTGATTTGGAGGTGTTAAGAGAAGAAGTACAAAATCCTTCCTCAGGAGAATCTGTTTCAGGAGGAGGCTTTCGGAGACAAATGGATTGGATTGGATTTGTTTATTGTCACGTGTACCGAGGTACAGTGAAAAGTATTTTTCTGCGAGCAGCTCAACAGATCATTAAGTACGTGGGAAGAAAAGGGAAGAAACGAAAATACATAATAGGGCAACACAAGGTACACAACATAAGCACCGGTATCGGATGAAGCATACAGGGTATAGTGTTAATAAGGTCAGTCCGTAAGAGGGTCATTTAGGAATCTGTTAACAGCGGGGAAGAAGCTGTTTTTGAACCTGTTCGTGCGCGTTCTCAGACTTCTACATCTCCTGCCCGATGGAAGAAGTTGGAAGAGTGAGTAAGCTGGGTAGGAGGGATCTTTGATTATGCTGGCCGCTTTCTCCAGGCAGCGGAAGGTGTAAATTCAGTCAATGGATGGGAGGCAGGTTCATGTGATGGACTGAAATGGATTGTTTTGTTCTGTGCTTTCATAATTATTTTCAATCAGACTTTGAGGAATTCTAATGTCATTGCAAACACACTGGTTTCAATGTCTGTTCAGATTCACAGAATGACAGAATTGTTACGGTGCAGAAGGAGGCCATTTGGCCTATCATTTCTGCACTGGCTCTCCAAATAAGCACCATGACTTGCCACTATTTCCTTGCCTTTTCCCCGTACCCCGGCATGCTATTTTTATTCAAATAATCACCTAATGCACTCTTCAATGCCTCAATTGAAGCTGCATCAAACATTTCCAGGCAGTGCATTCCAGATCTGACCCACATATTGAGTGGAAAACTTTTTCTCACATCACATTTCCTTCTTTTGAAAATCATTTTAAATCTGCACCTTTCATACTTGATCTTTTAATGAGCAGGAACAGTTTCTCCCCATCTACCCTGTCTCGCCCCCTTATGGTTTTGAATAACTCTATCAAATCTTTTCTTAGACTTCTTCTGTCTAAGGAGAACAGTCCCAACCTGTCCGATCTATCCTCATAACTGAAGTTTCTCATTCCTGGAATCATTCTTGTAAACCTCTTCTGCACTCTCTCCAATGTGTTCACATCCTTCATATAGTGTGGTGCCCAGTGCTGTGCACAATATTCCAGCTAAGGTCTAACTAGTGTTGTATAAGTACAGCATACCCTCCTTGCTCTTGTACTCAATACCCTATAAATAAAACCCAGAATACTATATGCTTTATAAACTGCTCTCTCCATCTGTCCTGCCACGTATATGCACGTATGCACCAAGGTCCCTCTGTTTCTGTCCCCCTTTTAGAATTTTACCGCTTATTTTACATTGTCTCCTCATGTTCTTCCTACCAAAATGCATCACTTACAAATAAATAAAATAATTAACCCTTATTATCACAAGTAGGCTTACATTAACACTGCAATGAAGTTACTGTGAAAGCCCCTAGTCACCACATTCCAGCGCCTGTTCGGGTACACGTCACACTTGTCCACATTGAACATCATCTGCCACTGTCTGCCCACTCCACCAACTTGTCGATGTTGTTTTGAGGTTCTACAAAGTTTACATTACTTCCAAATTTTGTGTCATTTGCAAACTTTGAAATTGTCCCCTGCACAACAAGTTCTAGATCATTAATATATATCAGGAAAAGCAAGAGACCCAATACCGACACCTGGGGAACACAACTACAAACTTTCCTCCAGCCTGAAAAGTATCCATTGACCATTACTTTCTGCTTCCTGCTGTTCAGCCAATTTTGTATCCACATTGCTACTGTCCCAATGTTAATCTCAATGTTGAGATATGCCATGTGCTTTCCTACATTATAACAGCGACTGCACTTCTGACAAGGAAAGAACTGGCTGTAAAGTGCTGTCATGTTCCAGTATGTTATGAACTCTCAGTCAAAACTTTAGGTTTTTAAAAAAACACACAAGGTGGTTGCCCAAAGATCGCCTGACTTCTCGTGGATTGTAACACTCCCCTATCTCAAGAGGAAACAAAAGGAAGAGACTAGACTGGTGTTGACTTAATTCCTTTTCCATGAAACTAATTAAAAGGGGTAATTTCAAATTGAATGGGTCATTTAATACAAAGGCACGACCTGTCTCAAAGTGTATTGGTATGAAGATGATCACACAGGATGCTAATGGCCGGGATTCACCGGGGCTGCCCACCAACAGAGGGAGTCCCGATAGCCCAGGGAATCAGAGGTCGGGCCAAAAACATGCAAAGAGCTCATTGTAGCTCCTTTAATTATAATTTACTGTCAGGATGTCCCATTCACTTGACTCCTGGGATCCTCCAGCACAGCATCCTCCTCTTCCACCCCCCCCCCCCCCCCCAACCCCCCAACACCCAGCTGAGAAACTCACAAGCTTAAATTGGGGCAAGTCCGAAGAAACAGGAAGCTGGTGGCTTGCAGTCTAAGGTATGGGAAAGGGGTAATTACCCTCCCTTAAATGCCTCCAGGGAGCCGAGGGGGCTAGTTCATGGGAAGTGGGGATCAGGAGTGCTTGTGCTGGGCTGGAGGGGCTCTGGTCGTGGATCTTTCCTGGAATGGGGGTCATTTTGTTTCACTTCCCATCCGCAGCCTTTAAAACCTGTCTGTCAGCATCTCAAAAATCCAGTTCTGTGATAATAAAGTGTGAATGCTCCCAATATCCTGCTAAACCCTTTAAGAAGCTCTGTCAGTATGCTAAGTTCAAAGATCTGAGAGGTAAAGATTATATTCCCTTTAATGTGGTGGAAACCTTTGCAGTGTATTTTCACAGTCAATGTCATTGCCCTTAAACTTTGTCCAGCCTGCTTGTATGCCTAGAAGCCTAAATGCTTTGAACTGCATTGTTCACGTTCAATTTCACAGACAATTGCCTTTTACAAGCTTTCTGATTGACAGGTCCAGACAGTTTCACAGGAAGGGTTAAGATTGTTTATTTATATAGCTCTACCCAGATCTATTGAGTGAGAGGAACTGCTAATTTTCTAACCACAGTTTTTTTTGGAAGATGTTGGACGGGATTCTCCCATACCCGGCGTGGCGAGTGGTCCCAGCTGCGAGGAGTGGTGTGAACCACTCCGGCGTCAGGCTGCCTGGAAGGTGCGGAAGCCTCCGCACCTTCAGGGGCTAGGCCGGCACTGGCAGGGTTGGCGCCTCGCCAACCGGCGCTGAAGGGGCTTGGTGCCGTGCCAACCGGCGCCGAAGGGCCTCCGCCGGCCGGCGCAAGTTGGCGCATGCGCAGGAGCACCAGCGTGTGCTGGCGTCATCCCAGCATATGTGCAGGGGGGTTCGTCTCTGTACCGGCCATGGCAGAGGTCCACAGCAGCCGGTGCTGAGGAAAAGAGTGCCCCCATGGCACAGGCCCACCCGCGAATCGGAAAGCCCCGATCGTGGGCCAGGCTACTGTGGGGGCACCCCCCAGGGCCAGATCCACCCCCTGTGCCACCCCCTCTCCAAGGACCCCAGAGGCCACTCGCAGAGCCAGGTCCAACCGGTAAGTACCAGGTCTGATATACGCCGGTGGGACCGGCCTAAAACGGGTGGCTGCTCGGCTCATCGCAGGCCAGAGAATCGCCGCGGGGGTCCCTGCCAGCGGCCTCCGACCGGTGCGATTCCCACCCCCGCCAAAACCCTGGAGCCGGAGAATTCAGCAGCCGGAGGGGGCGGGATTCACGCCACCCCCCCCCCCCCCCCCCCCCCCCCCGGCGATTCTCCTTCCCGGCGGGGGGTCAGAGTATCCCGCCTGTTGTCTTTTTTTCTCAGAACGTGGAAGCTCTTGCGAACAAAGACTACCTATTAAAAAAACTGTGGGAATCTCTCTGGTTTTCGCGCCGGTGGGAGCACTTCGTCTCCGATCAGGAGAATTGTGCCCAGTGGGCAGAATTCTCAGTTTCAGAGATTAAGGGCGCGATTCTCCGCAAATGCGGAGAGTCGTAAAGGCTGCCGTGAAACTGGCCGTGTTTCACGGCAACCTCCGTGCCCTTTCCCAGGACCCGATTCTGCTCCCCGGTCGGGGCTAGCAGCGGGGCCCCGTGAACCACGGCATCGCAGGCTTAGCGAACGTCGCTAAGCCCGCACGCCAAGGGTAACGCCGGCTGACGCGCACGATGACGTCAGCCGCGCATGCTCGGATTGGACGGCTCCAACCCGCGCATGCGCGGGCCGTCATGCCCCTCAGCCGCCCCGTGGACTGATCCAGCGGGGCGGCGGAGGAACAAAGCGTACGCGGGTTTCGGACCCGCTGTCCGCAGCCGTGGTGCGGCTGTGCCAATCGGTGCCATGGTTCTCCAGAACGGCACTTTGCGGCCGTTTTCACGAACGGTGAGAGCAGGTGTGTTTGAGTTTGTGAAAACGGTCATAAAGGCCTGGGAACTCGGCCCATCGGCCAGGGGAGAATCGCTGTTCGCCGTAAAAAAACGGCGAGCAGCGATTCGTGTCGTGGGGCGGCCGTGGGGGGGGAAAATAGCGGGAGGTCGGGAAAAATGTCGGGAAGGCCCTCCCGCTATTCTCCGATCCGTCGTGGGGGGCGGAGAATCGCGCCCTAAGTGCTGACATCGATGCATTCTATGGCCTTGAAAATGGTGCCGATCCTGGAGTGATTCAGGATGTCCTAATAGGCGAGCACCGGTGCCACGTGAAATGAGTACAATTCCAACCAACGCCGGGTGAGGCACCCATACCACCAGTGGGCACTAAGTGCACAGCGGGCAGTCAGCATCTTGCGCAGCTGCAAGGCTGTCTTGTAGGCTGCAGCAATAACGAATCCTGCCCAACCACCATGACCCCATGGCCCACCTGCTGGCTGCTCCTTGCTACTCCCCCCCAGCCCTGGCAGAAGTCCTGGGCCAGAGGTACAACTGTCAACACACATAGATGATTTGGAGTTGGGGACCAAGGGCAATGTGTCCAAGTTTGCAGATGACACTAAGATGAGTGGGAAATTGAAAAGTGCAGAGGATACTGGAAGTCTGCAGAGGGATTTGGATAGGTTAAGTGAATGGGCTAGGGTCTGGCAGATGGAATACAATGTTGACAAATGTGAGGTTATCCAATTTGGTAGGAATAACAGCAAACGGGATTATTATTTAAATGATAAAATATTAAAGCATGCTGCTGTGCAGAGAAACCTGGGTGTGCTAGTGCATGAGTCACAGAAAGTTGGTTTACCGGTGCAACAGGTGATTAAGAAGGCAAATGGAATGTTGTCCTTCATTGCTAGAGGGATGGAGTTTAAGACTAGGGAGGCTGTGCTGCAATTGTATAAGGTGTTAGTGAGGCCACACCTGGAGTATTGTGTTCAGTTTTGGTCTCCTTACTTGAGAAAGGATGTACTGGCACTGGAGGGTGTGCAGAGGAGATTCACTAGGTTAATCCCAGAGCTGAAGGGGTTGGATTACGAGGACAGGTTGAGTAGACTGGGACTGTACTCGCTGGAATTTAGAAGGATGAGGGGGGATCTTATAGAAACATATAAAATTATGAAGGGAACAGATAGGATAGATGCGGGCAGGTTGTTTCCACTGGTGGGTGAAAGCAGAACTAGGGGACATAGCCTCAAAATAAGGGGAAGTAGATTTAGGACTGAGTTTAGGAGGAACTTCTTCACCCAAAGGGTTGTGAATCTATGGAATTCCTTGCCCAGTGAAGCAGTTGAGGCTCCTTCATTACATGTTTTTAAGGTAAAGATAGATGGTTTTTTGAAGAATAAAGGGATTAAGGGTTATGATGTTCGGGCCGGAAAGTGGAGCTGAGTCCACAAAAGATCAGCCATGATCTCATTGAATGGCGGAGCAGGCTCGAGGGGCTAGATGGCCTACTCCTGCTCCTAGTTCTTATGTTCTTATGTTGTTATAGCGATGTTAAACACATTTCATACCCGCTCCCTCTCCCTCAGCAGCCATGCACCTGTTTATGGATTTTAAATACCACAAGGTGACCTCGCCAACGGTTATTCCTCCTGGCGGAGGCGAAGTACAGCGGGGTGCCTGGAAACTGCCGGGTCAAGCTGATTAATGATATGCCACAGACCATAACACCATAAGACATAGGAGCAGAATTAGGGCACTCAGTGCCTTTGTTCGGATGCTCTGTCCATTCCAAAACACCGTCATTGGTGAGAACGCCGCATGCCATTGGGACGGCCTCAGAACATCACCTGAAGGCCCTTCCCTGATGCTCCGCCCCCAATGGGCCGACTTCCCGGCAGCGTGGATCAGATGTGGTCTGAGGTTTTGTTAACCTTGCGTGGCGGCTGCTGACTGTGTCCAGCGCCACCACAGTCAGGAGGGGGAGCCATTCCGCTGGCTTGGGGGGTGGGGGGCTTTGGCGAGGGCTGGGGGGACTGGTGGGACTGGTGGGGGGGGTGGTCCGGGGATGGCGAGGGGTTTATTGGGGCGCACTATCTGGCAGGCCGAGTCCGCACGCGGCCAGCGCCATGTAGTACGGGGCAACCGTCGCAGGTCACCGCCATGCATGTGCACGCCCATGGACCCGGCAATTCTCCATCCGTATCTGTCGGTAAAGCCGGGGGGCTTACATGGCACGGTTCCTCGCCCCCCCACTGTGCGGATCATCGGTGCAGGGGTGGCGCTGACCTTTTGATCGTAATACTAGACACATGCTCTGGACATAGCCTCAAAATCGGAGAATCCAGCCCTTAGTCTAAGAAACGGAGAATCCCATCCATGGTACTTTATTGAGAGCCCATTCTGTACACTGGTTGAACTTTCACCCAGAAAACAGATCCAAGGGGGTGATGGAAATATTGCTCTCTCAGGATGTCAGTTCTGGAAAGAAAGTCCCAGCACAGAATCAGACCATAAAAATCATAGAATGGTTACAGGACATTGGGCCCAAAGTGTCTGGGCCGACTCTCTATTCAAGTGTCATCTTGTATCACTCTCCCCTGGCCCTGCAATTCTTTCCTCTGCAGAAAATTATTGATATAAGATTGGCTATACCAAATGGAATGAAGGGGACATTAGGAACATGGGAAGAAAATTGGCTGAGGGATAGGAAACAAGAGTGGTAGTTAATAGATGTTTTTCATGCTGGAGGACAGTTTGTATTGGACTTCCCATGGGGCCTGGGTTGTGACCATTGGGACTCCATTTTCTATACTAATGAATTGGATCTTAGTGTTTCGAGCACAATTTCAAAATTTGCAGATAACACAAACCTTGCAGGGCATTAGAACATAGAACATAGAACAGTACAGGCCCTTCGGCCCTCAATGTTGTGCCGAACAATGATCACCCTACTTTAAACCCACGTAACCCGTATACCCGTAACCCAACAATCCCCCCATTAACCTTACACTACGGGCAATTTAGCATGGCCAATCCACCTAACCCGCACATCTTTGGACTGTGGGAGGAAACCGGAGCACCCGGAGGAAACCCACGCACACACAGGGAGGACGTGCAGACTCCACACAGACAGTGACCCAGCCGGGAATCGAACCTGGGACCCTGGAGCTGTGAAGCATTGATGCTAACCACCATGCTACCATGAGGGCCCATTGTAAACAGTGAGAAGGATAGTGTATGTAGAACTTCAAAGGGATATAGCGAATATGGTACAATAGGCAGACAGTTGGCAGATGAGCTTCAATGTGGAGTAACGTGAAGCAATTAATTTTGTAGGTGGAACATGGAGGAAGAACAGTCAGTACTTGTAGTCCCCATCAGTACCCATCACATAGGTAGGGGCTGTTTAGCACAGGGCTAAATCGTTGGCTTTGAAAGCAGACCAAGCAGGCCAGCAGAACGGTTCGATTCCCGTAACAGCCTCCCTGAATAGGCGCCGGAATGTGGTGACTCGGGGCTTTTCACAGTAACTTGATTTGAAGCCTACTCGTGACAATAAGCAATTTTCATTTTCATTTCAGAAAGAGTGATGTGATCCCGCAGTCAGGATTTAGGGATCTAGATCACAAATTAGCAAACAGGTTCTCAAAAGTAGCAATCTCCGGATAACTTGCAGTAACTTGCGCGAGTGAGTTACAAAACTAAAAACATAAGGCAGTTGAAAGTGTGGCTGGAAAGATGATGAAGAAGGGAAGGCTTTAGACTCTTGGGACATTGTGACCAGCTCTGGGGGAGATGGAACCTGTTACAGTTCAGACATGTTGCACCTGATCAGAGCTGGGGCATATTTCTAGAACTAGAACAGTACAGCACAGAACAGGCCCTTCGGCCCTCAATGTTGTGCCGAGCCATGATCACCCTACTCAAACCCACGTATCCACCCTATACCCGTAACCCAACAACCCCCCCCTTAACCTTACTTTTATTAGGACACTACGGGCAATTTAGCATGGCCAATCCACCTAACCCGCACATCTTTGGACTGTGGGAGGAAACTGGAGCACCCGGAGGAAACCCACGCACACAGTGGGAGGACGTGCAGACTCCACACAGCCAGTGACCTAGCCGGGAATCGAACCTGGGACCCTGGAGCTGTGAAGCATTTATGCTAACCACCATGCTACCCTGCTGCCCCTTTCCTTGCAGGGGATTTTGCTTGTGCTGTTGCAGAGGTTTTAAACTAACTTGGCAGCAATGTGGGGACCAGGAGATAATAATAGAGAGGAGTACCAAGGTGCACAAAATACTGGGAGAGATAGTTCGCACGAGAGCAGGAAATAGTAAGTCCATAAGTGGGGCCAGAGTAAAGGAGAAACAACAGGATGAATCAGGGTCACTGTGTATGTTTGTTAATGTGTGAAGTATAGTAAATCAAATTGGAGGGTTACGGGTACAGATTGTCATCTGGAAATTAGATGTTGTGGCTCTAGAGACACTTGGTTCAACAAACAGCAGGACTGCGTGGTAAATGTTCCTGGATACAAGGTGGTCAGGGAAGATGAGAGAGGAAGGAGGAGAGGTTGCTGTATTGATGAAGGAGAGCATTGTAGTTCTGAAGAAAGAAGCTCAAGGACAGAATCAATATGATTAGAGCTCAGGAACAAAAATAATGCAATTACATTGCTTTATAGGCCACCCAACTAGTGGGAAGGATGCAGAGGAACAGATCAGCAAACAAATTACAAAACGTTGCAAAAATGATCAATGGAGGATTTAATTATCCAAATATAGTCTTGGATAGCAGTGGTGTTGCATGAAGAGAGGGGCAAGAGTTCCTAGAGTGAGTTGAGGAAAATTTCCCACACCACAGTGGTAGGTTTCCAATTCCACAATGGTGTTAGGTGTCAGTCAGTGGGAGAACATTTCGGGGAGAATGACCATTGTATCATGCATTCTCGGTTGCCTATGAGAAAGGACGAAGGATAGTCCAAAAAAAGGAAATTAACTGAGGGAAAGCCAACTTCAATGGAATAAGAACAGATCTGAGCGGAATAAATCAGTGTCAAAGGTTGACAGGCAAAATGATAACTGATCAATCGGCTACCTACAAGAACAGAGGATTCAGGCGCAATCAAGGTATATTCCCTGGAAAGGGAAAGGTAGGGATAACAAATTCAGAGCTCCCAGGAAGGTAAAAGGGATAGAAATTAAGCTGAAGAAGAAAAGGTGTGCTTATTTAAGGTAGAAAATACAATGGAAAACCTAGCTTAACACAAAAAGTCCAGAGGAGAGTTGAAGAATCAAATAACAGAAACAAAGAAAGAGTATGGAAAGAAACTGGCAGCGAACAGATAAAGGGAATCCAAAAGTATTTGGAAGCCATAAAAATGCAAAGAACAAAGAAAAGTACAGCACAGGAACAGGCCCTTCGGCCCTCCAAGCCTACGCCGACCATGCTGCCCGTCTAAACTAAATTCTTCGACACTTCCGAGGTCCGTATCCCTCTATTCCCATCCTATTCATGTATTTGTCAAGATGCCTCTTAAACATCACCATCGTCCCTGCTTCCACCACCTCCTCCGGCAGCGAGTTCCAGGCACCCACTACCCTCTGTGTAAAAACTTGCCTCATACCTCTCCTGTAAACCTTGCCCCTCGCACCTTAAACCTATGTCCCTTAGTAATTGACCCCTCTACCCTGGGAAAAAGCCTCTGACTATCCACTCTGTCTATGCCCCTCATAATTTTGTAGACCTCTATCAGGTCGCCCTTCAACCTCTGTCGTTCCAGTGAGAACAAACTGAGTTTATTCAACCTCTCATCACAGCTAATGCCCTCCATACCAGGCAACATCCTGGTAAATCTCTTCTGCACCCTCTCTAAAGCCCTGACATCCTTCTGGTAGTGTGGCGAACAAATTGAACACTATTCTCCAAATGTGGTCTAACTGAGGTTCTACACAGCTGCAACATGAATTGCCAATTTTTACACTCAATGCCCCGGCCAATGAAGGCAAGCATGCCATATGCCTTCTTGACTACCTTCTCCACCTGTGTTGCCCCTTTCGGTGACCTGTGGACCTGTAAAATAGTGGGGCAGCACAGTGGTTACCACTGCTGCCTCACAGCACCAGCGACTTGGGTTCAATTCTGGCCTTGGGTCACTGTCTGTGTGGAGCTTGTACGCTCTCTCCATGTCACGTGAGTTTCCTCCGGGTGCTCCGGTTTCCTCCCAGAGTCCAAAGATGTGCATGTTAGGTGGATTAGCCATGATAAATTTCCCCTAAGTGTTCAAAAAGATGTGTAGGTTATTAATGGGATAGGGTAGAGGAGTGAGCTTGGGTGAAATATTCTTTCAGAGGGTTGGTGCAGGCTCGATGGGCCGAATAACCGCCTTCTGGATTTAGGAATTTATAAAAGGAGGAATAGAGCTAATTTGGTCATACAGTGGTTATCACAGCTGCCTGACAGCGCCAGGGACCCGGATTCAATTCCGGCCTTGGGTGACTGTCTACTTGGACTTTGCACTTTCTTCCTTTGTCTGCGTGGGTTTCCTCTGGATGCTCAGGTTTCGACCCACAGTCCAAAGATGTATAGGTTAGTTGTGTTGGTCATGCTTACTTGCCCTTAGTATGCAAAGATATACAGCTTAGGTGGGGTTACGGAGATAGGATGGGGAGTGGGCCTAGGTTGGGTGCTTTTTCAGAGGGTCGGTGCAGAATCGATGGGCCGAATGGTCTCCTTCTACATTTAGGAATTCCAAAAGGAGGAGGTATTGGATAGATTATCTGTACTCAAAGTTGATAAGGTGCTGGGACCAGATGAGATACATCCAAGGATACTGGAAAGTGCATATTGCAGAAGAACTGGCCATAATTTTTCAGTCTTCGTTAGACTCGGGGGTGGTCCTGACTGAAGAATTACAAACATTGCACCCTTGTTCAACTAAGGGTGGAAAGATAAGTTCAGCATCTACAGGCCAGTTAGTTTCACTTCGGTGGCGGGGAAACCTCTGGAAACAATAATGGGATAAAATTAACGGTGCTATGTCTTTTCGTCCAACGTCATTTCGTCCAACGACACTTCGTCCACGTCTTTTGGTCCAACGTCTTTTTGTCCGCTCGTCTTTTGGTCCAACGTCATTTTGTCCGGTGATTTTTTTCGTCAAAGAATTTTTGTGACTTTTTACGTGTTTTTGTCGGATGATTTTCTTCGTCAAAGAATTTTTGTGACTTTTTACGTGTTTTTGTCGGATGATTTTTTTTGTCAAAGAATTTTTGTGACTTTTTACGTGTTTTTGTCGGATGATTTTTTTTGTCAAAGACTTTTTTAGTAGCTTAGTAATTTAGCATGACCAAACTTGCTTAGTAGCACTCCACTCCACTTTAACTTTTGTAAATAGAAATCTTCTCAAATGCACATAATATACAATAAAGGATCTTTATTACCGGCCTCTTTCCTTTAACGAGCCTCGTTAAAGGATAGTTATTATCGTTCTCTCCCCTTTAACGAACCTCGTTAAAGGATAGATATTATCGGTCTCTTTCCTAATCCCGAATTCGCCCATCCCGAAATGGCAAATTTCATTGTGTCAACGAAGAGTAAACGGAAGGTGGCTGATGGAAATAACTATATCTACGATTTTCATTCGAGCAGTGCACGGTCACGGAAAACAATGAGCCTAAAATTATTTATTTCTCTAATGAGCACCTTCATCCAGCTGATGTTGATTCGTTAAATGCTAGAAAAGCAGTTGCAGAATTAAAGCTTGAAGCGGTGGAAAACATAGCAGCAAGTTCGCGTAGCATACTAGCGGCCAAGTTTACGCAGCTATCAGAAAATACCTGCTCTCAACTCCCAAGGTTGCCCGTCGTCTCAAGGACTATTCAAAGGTGCCGACAAAAAAATTCTGGATTTCCCGCTAATCCAGCGGCTAGACACGGTTTTGAAATACCTGAAAAATATTGCAAACTTGACAATGGCGAGCAGTTTCTGAGGTACGATTCGAGCGTCGAGGATCAACAGCGCTTACCAGTATTCGCATCAGAAAGTGCTGTTCCGGATTTAGCATCATATCCTCATTGGGCATGTGATGGAACATTCAAGATTGTGCCACAACAGTGGTTTCAACTGTTCTGCATTCATGTACAAGTTAAAGGTAGCAATCTACCAAGGGTCTTTGCATTACTGCCGAATAAAAGGAAGCAGACATACGAATTATTCTTTGACCAATTGAAAATTATGCAACCTAATGCAGATCCGATTGATATCATGGCAGATTTCGAAGTTGCAGTTCACAAGGCAATTAATTCATCATTCCTTAATGCATCTGTCGTGGCATGTTTGTTTCATTTGAGCCAATCTGTGTTTCGAAAAATTACCGATTTAGGCCTCAAAAAAAATACAACACAGACTCTGAATTCTGTCTTAAAATTCGATGTTTCTCAGCATTAGCTTTCCTCCCCGTTGAAGATGTCGAAGAGGCTTATGAAGATTTGATAGACGATGAAGAAATACCTGCTGAATTCATCGTTTACTTCGACTTGACTTACATAGGCATTGTGAGAGGACGTGGTGCCAGACGAAGGAGAGAAACACCTACATGCCCGACAGCTGTATGGAATGTTAATCAGCGTGTTCTACAAGATCTACCGAGAACAAATAATGCTGCTGAGGGGTTTCATTCTGCGATAAAGCGTTCGGCGGGTGGAGCTCATTTGAATATCTGGAGGTTAATCAAAACTCTGAAGGAAGAGGAAGGGCTAATAATAGGCAAAAAGGCTCAAATTCTTCGGGGAGATCAGTCGACTTCATGTACGCGATACAAGAAAATAACTGAACGCCTCAAAAGATTGGTCGTTGAATATGTTCCTACAGCGAAAATTGATTTCTTGAGGAATGTTGCTCACAATTTACATCAATTTTAAGTAATTTCGGGAATTCATCCTTAGTAAACTTTTAGATCTTTTTAAATGCATTTTTAGATGTTTTAACTTTTTAACTGCATTTTTCAGCTTGCATTTTACTTGCATTTCATCAATTACTTGCATTTTAGCAATTAAATTCACTTGCTGTATTGTGCCTGCTTTCTATCAATTAAATGCTTTTATACGGAGTTGATTTTTTAATTGGTTAATTGGACGAAGTGACGTTGGACCAAAAGACGGGCGGACAAAAAGACGTTGGACCAAAAGACGTGGACGAAGTGTCGTTGGACGAAATTAGGTCGGACGAAAAGACGCGACACGAAAATTAACAGTAACATGGACAATAGTGGACTAATTAGGGAAAACCAGCACGGATTTCTTCAGTGAAAATCATGTATAAAAAACTTGCTGGACTTCTTTGAGGTGGTAACAGAGGATTGATGGGAATAATGCTGTTGATATGGTGTACATGGACTTTCAAATCGCATTTGATACAGTGCCGTGCACAACTGACTTAGAACATAGAACAGTACAGCACAGAACAGGCCCTTCGGCCCTCAATGTTGTGCCGAGCCATGATCACCCTACTCAAACCTACATATCCACCCTATACCCGTAACCCAACAAGCCCCCCCTTAACCTTACTTTTATTAGGACACTACGGGCAATTTAGCATGGCCAATCCACCTAACCCGCACATCTTTGGACTGTGGGAGGAAACCGGAGCACCCAGAGGAAACCCACGCTCACAGGGGGAGGACGTGCAGACTCCACACAGACAGTGACCCAGGCGGGAATCGAACTGGGACCCTGGAGCTGTGAAGCATTTATGCTAACCACCATGCTACCCTGCTGCCCCACTTGTGAGAAACGTTAAACCCCACGCAATAAGGGCGGCATGGTGGCACAGTGGTTAGCTCTGTTGTCTCACAGTGCCAGGGATTTGGGTTCGATTCCAAGCTTGGGTGACTGTGTGGAGTTTGCACATTCTCTGCGTGTCTGCGTGGGTTTCCTCCAGGTGCTCCGGTTTCCTCCCACAATCCGAAGATGTGCAGGTTAGTGTTCAAAGGTTCGGTGAGGTTAAAGGATAGGGCGATGATTGGATCTGTGTAGTGTGGTCTTTCAAATAGTCGGTGCAGACTCGATGGGCCGAATGGCATCCTTCTGCACCATGTGGATTCTATAACTGGGACAGTGGTAACATGGGCGGAGGTATCAGCCCGCATTAGCTGTCAGTATAAACGGCAGGCACAAAATCCCACGAGAGCCGGGAAATGTGATTCTCGTCGGTGAGATCCCGTTTTGGGATTCTCCACATCGCCTTGCCTGTGATGTCATGAGTTTGTCACCCTGGAAACTCAGGACCATCATTTAAATGCATTAGCACCTCATCAGCAGCCTATCCCGCAGGGGCATCTACTCTCACTGAATATGTATTACACGTCGGCGTGATGTCACACCAGCGTGATGTACAGCAGCTCTATGGAAACGGGATCTGGTGACCCCACTTCCAAACGGGATTTCAGGTGTGAGTGCTACAGTCACCATGGCCCACCAGTGTGTAATGGTGTGGGGGGCACTGGAGAGGACGTGACGGGACCTCCAAGCGTTCTGGCGCCTGGTGTGGAGTTAATGCTTCTGGCGCCCCCTTCCTGGGGTTAAAACAATCTTCCCTTGGAGGGATTGATTTCTGACATGGCAGCTGGAAGGAGGTGGGAACAGGTAAACATCACAGGGTCAGCACAAGGGCTACTGTGAGGTCCTTGGATGGGCTCCGGTGAGAAGCCAGGCTGCATGGGCAGTGCTTGGGGCTCTGACACGGGGTGGTTATTGCTGCATGAGGACAAACGGACCCACACACGGGACGGTGACAAGTGCAGTCAAAATGAACCCTCACCTTCTGACTGCATCATGCAACCTTGGGTAAGAGTTGTGCGGATGCCTGTGGCCACGGGTCCTGGAGTCCAGGATATCAGGAATTTTTTTTTTTTTAATTTAGATTACCCAATTATTTTTTCCAATTAAGGGGACAATTTAGTGTGGCCAATCCACCTACTCTGCACATTTTTGGGTTGTGGGGGCGAAACCCACGCAGACACGGGGAGAATGTGCAAACTCCACACGGACAGTGACCCAGAGACGGGATCGAACTAACCACTAGGCCACCGTGCTGCCCAGGATATCAGGAATTTAATCATGGGTGGTTGACTGCTCATTTTAGGAGGTCCTTTGATCCGCAACCCATGAAAGCTGGGGGAAGGGGTTGAAATTGAAGGATGAAGCTGGCTGTGAATTGCAATCTTGACATGATTTAAGTGTTCCTCGCCTGCCACAGGGGGAAGCCAGTTCCCTAATCAGATCCTTGACCATCCTTGATGAGTCAATCATGCCACTTGAGTCTGTCTTGCAATGCATGACTCTGCCACTGATTGACACCCAATAGTGAACCCTTTGGGAGCTGAACCCCCTCCCCCCAAGAATTATACTCTATGGTTTACACACACCTCAGACAGGTGACACAGATGCCCCCAATGCAAGGTACATAGATACATAGAAGATAGGAGCAGGAGGAGGCCTTTTGGCCCTTCGAGACTGCTCCGCCATTCATCACAATCATGGCTGATCATCCAACTCAATAGCCTAATCCTGCTTTCTCCCCATAGCCTTTGATCCCATTCTCTCCTCAAGCGCCATATCCAGAAGCCTCTTAAATATAGTCAAAATTTTAGCATCAACTACTTCCTGTGGCAATGAATTCCACAGGCTCACCACTGTTTGTTTGAAGAACTGTCTCCTTATCTCTGTCCGAAATGGTTTACCCTGAATCCTCAGACTGTGACCCCTGGTTCTGGACACACACTTCATTGGTTGCATCTACCCTGTCTAGTCATGTTAGAATTTTATAAGTCTCTATGAGATCCCCCATTATTCTTCTGAACAGCAGCGAGAACAATCTCAATCTAGTCAATCTCTCCTCATATAACAGTCTCGCTATCCCTGGAATCAGTCTGGTAAACCTTTGCAGCACTTCCTCGAGCAAGAACATCCTTCCTCAAAGTAGGAAACCAAAACTGTACACAATACTCCAGGCCCTCACCAAGGCCCTGTACAATTTCAGCAACACATCCCTGCTTCTATACTCGAAACATCTCGCAATGAAGGCCAACATACCATTAACCTTCTTTACCGCCTGCTGCACCTGCATGCTTATCTTCAGCGAATGGTGCACAAGGACACCCAGGTCCCGCTGCATACCCCCCTCTCCCAATTTACAACCATTCAAGTAGTAATCTGCCTTCCTGCTTTTGCTTCCAAAGTGAAAAACCTCACACTTATCCAAATTATATTGAATCTGCCATTGATTTGCCCACTCGCCCAACCTGTCCAAATCATGCTGCAGGATCCCTGCATCCTGGTCACAATTTACCCTCACACCTAACTTGGTATCATTTGCAAACTTTGAGATGTTACATTTTGTTCCTTCATCCAAATCATTAATATATATTGTGAATAGCTGGGGTCCCAGCACCGATACCTGTGGTACCCCACTAGTTAGTGCCTGCCAATTTGAAAAGGACCCATTAATTCCTACTCTTTGTTTCCTCTCTGCCAACCAGTTTTCTATCCACCTCAAGGTGCAAGGGTAATCAAGCTCCTCAGTCAGCCGTGACAGGACATGACAGGTGGCATTGTTTTGTACCTTTGGAAACTCAGTAAACAGGACAAGTGAATGCACTCGTGTGCCATCAGTCTTCACGGAGGGGTGGGGAGCTCACACGGGCCACTGAGGCTCACCAAGGTGGAAGAACATCTGTCAAATGGAGTTGGGTTTGGCAAGTGTGGGGAACTGGCACTGCAGCCCCTCCTCTTATGGAGTGAGCTGGCACTCACTATCGCGACCACAGCCACCCAGGTGGGGTTGGCGACTTTGCCTCCTGAACATTCGCCCCATTGCGAGTCAGGGATGTCACACCCCTGCTGGATCCCATACGGGGGATGGTGAGGGCTATCTCCATGAAACCTGGTGCTGTCTTACTGGCAGCCATTCCCCCGACTGATTTGTGAGACATTTAAAAGGTGTTCCCACGTATTGCAGAGATTAAGTTTTACCGAGGCGAGCGAATCAGAGGCAAGCTGCACGAGTGCAGCGCGAAGCGCTGAATATTTACTGATGTTTCGAGCATTCTCTCAATTTTCTTGCCAAGACCAGATACATAGAAAAATATCGGAAACATCCGCTCCTGGATATGAAATTGGCTGAGAAACAGGAAACAGAGAATGGAGGTTAATTAATGTTTCTTGGGCTGGAAAATGTATGTAATGGATTTCCCCAGGGGTCAGTATTGGGAGCTTTGATTTCCCTAACCCTTGGTTTGTAGGGAACAATTTCAAAGTTTGAGGATGATACAAAATTTGGAAGCACTATAAACTGAGGAAGACAGTGTGGAACTTCAAAGGGACATAGACAAGTTTGTGGAAGGAGCAGAAAGGTGACACATGAGGCACATGAGAAAACCGAAGTGATTAATTTTGGTCGGAAGAACATGGAGAGACAATATAAAATAAAGGATACAACTCTCAAAGGAGTCCTGGAGCACAGAGGCTTCGGTGTATCTGTGCATAAATCATTGAAGTTGGGAGGACAGGTTGAGAGAGCAGCTAATATATCATACAAAGAACAAAGAACACAGAAAGGTACAGCACAGGAACAGACCCTTCGGCCCTCCAAGCCTGTCCCGACCATGCTGCCCATCTAAACTAAAATCTTCTACACTTCCTGAGTCCGTATCCCTCTATTCTCATCCTATTCATGTACTTGTCAAAATGCCCCTTAAACGTCACTATTGTCCCTGCTTCCACCACCTCCTCCGGCAGCGAGTTCCAGGCACCCACTACCCTCTGTGTACAAAATTTGCCTTGTACATCTCCTCTAAACCTTGCCCCTCACACTTAAACCTATGCCCCCCCAGTAATTGACCCCGCTACCCTGGGAAAAAACCTCTGACTATCCACTCTGTCTATGCCCCTCATAATTTTGTAGACCTCTATCAGGTCGCCCCTCAACTTCCGTCGTTCCGGTGAGAACAAATTTACTGTGAAAATCCCCTCGTCGCCACACTCTTTCGGAGCACTGCTCCTTCCTCAGGTGAATGAAGAGGAAAGAGCAGTGCTCCGAAAGCTAGTGTTTGAAACAAACCTTTTGGACTTTAACCTGGTGTTGTGAGACTTCTTACTTTAAAACAGAGATGAGGAGGAATTTCTTCAGTAAGAGGGTGGTGAATCTGTGGACCTCTTTGCCACAGAAGGCTGTGGAGGACAAATCAGAGTGTCTTTAAAACAGAGATAGATAGGTTTTTGATCAATAAGGGGATCTGGGGTTATGGGCAGGAGAATGGGGAAGAGAAAAATATCAGCCACGATTGAATGAAGGAGCAGACTCAATGAGCCGAGTGGCCTAATTCTGCTCTTATGTCTGATGTTCTTATGGTCTTCTGCTAACCACTGTGCTGCCATGCCACTGTTATCTGAAATGTATAAATGTGCCGGATTACAAGGAGAAGGAAGGAGAATGGCACGGGGTGAATTGCTCATTCAGAGAGCCGGTGCTGACACGGTGGGTCAAGTGGCCTACTTCTGCATCGTAATAATCCTGCGAGTTTGTGATTCTGTGAAGCTGTTTTAAGTCCCATTTCATTACCAGTCGAAAGATGTGCAGGTTAGGTGGATTGGCCATTCTAACATTTCCCCTTCCTGTCCGGGTATGTGCAGGTTAGGTGGATTGGCCATGCCAACATTTCCTCTTAGTTTCCAGGATGTACTTTAGATGGGGTTGCGGGAGGGGCTCCTTGCTGGAGTGCTCTTTCGGAGGGTGAGTGCAGACACAATGGGCTGAATGGCTTCCTTCTACACTGTAGGGATTCTATGAATTACAAGTTATAGGGATTAGGCACACCAGGTTTATCACATACCGGGCTCCCAATTCATAATTTAACTTTTAAGAATGTAAAATAATTTCTCCACTATAGTGCTGCATTAGTTACCAAACAGCATTGTTTTGAATGTGTTGTCATCGCGGTCTTGCAGCCTATAATTTAATCTCAACATTATGTCAACAGAATGATTGAAATCCACACTCACAGTTCATAGTGTTTCCGCACTTTGAAAGTAAGATTCAGCTGTTATTACTTTAAACAGAAATATTTGGGATCATTTCTCAGGCTCAATCTTCTCCATAAAAGCTTTTATAGAAAGATCTCAAAACAGTCCAACAACAACTAAATTGGAAGGGAATATTATAATGGCCCCTTATATTCCTCTCTGACAGTCTCAAATGGCTAATGTTTGTAAAGACGAATTTCAGAAACATCAACTAGAAATCTTTAGTATTTTCAGAAAGAAAACTAGTTACAGGTATGTTGCTGCTAACTGGATACAATCTAACAGGTTACTTAAAGGTGCATACTGACTGAACATCTTTTGGTGGAATTATGCTGAGATCCCACAGTTACGCATGTTGATCAGTCCAGATATTTGATACCTCCCCTCAAATGACAGGACGTTCCCAGCAGTGACCGCCCTTCCTGATTCTTCCAGCTCCAGGTTGAAGCTTTGTACCATTTGTCGCTTGTCGCTCAGTTTTCCTGGACTCCAGCCAGCCAGGGAAACAATTGAGGAATGATCGAACACTGACTAGTTAAGTAGTCTTCCACATCAAAAGCCCCATAAGATCACATCCGGATTAAATGTGGATGCAATCCAATATGCAACCAATGTTCTTCCCCCATTATGTCCAAGGAATGAAATAAAAAAAAGTGAACTTTTAAAATCTGTTATGCAAACCAATTGCAACATCAAGATAAGATTAAATATAATTCATTGCAATGGGACATATATTTTATTGATATATCTTGCAGCAACCACATATTACATAATTTTCAAGTTTTATATTTTGGACAGGTAATCTGGACACGCAATGATTTACAAGGATTGATGCAACTTTCCCAGTATTTACAAAACAATACAATATGTATCTTTATGGGTTTGCATGAATGCCCTGGGAAGCTTGTGATGAGCCATCAATTGAACGCGAGACGAGTTGCTGTACAAAAGTTAGGCTTTAATAAGCTAGAACTTAGCCCTGCGGTCGACTGCAATAAATGGACGACCGCCGGGCGTTCTGACTATTTATACCTCGGTATGGAGGCTTGGTTAACTCAGCCTCTCGACCAATCGGAGAGCCGTCACATGACTGGTCTCAACCAATCGGTCGAGGGGCACATGACCGACCAGGGCCAATGGTAAGCCGGTGTTCTGCACCAATGGCAGACAGCTATGCAAATCATACCACCACAGCTTGTCCACAGAATCATAAAATCTCTGGGATAGTGCAGCACAGAAGGAAACTATTCTAGTGGTCGAGTCTTGCAGACTTTAGGATATAAATGTAACATGGAAATTAAGAAAAAGGAGAGGGAGATAAAAAAAGGAGGAAACTGTGGGCCAGCTCCTTTGATACCTGTCATTGGGAAAATGTTGGAATCCATTGTTAAGGAAGTAGTATGTGGTTGACTCTTAAGTGCTCTCAGGGGTGGGCAATAAATGCTGACCCAGCCAGCGACGCCTGCATCCCATGAACAATTTTTTTAAACGTAGCAGGATATTTAGAAAATCATAATGCAATCTGGCAGAGCCAACATAATTTTATGAAAGAGAAGTTGTGCTTGTCAAATTTATTATAGCTGAACCATTGGGGACAGTCCTTGGTGGCAGAGGTCACAGATTTGGAAAGTGCTCTCAAGGTACTGAATTGCTGCAGTATATGACACACACTGCTGTCAGTAACCCGTCAGCTTCCTGTACCAGCCCCCCCCCCCCCCCCTGAACAGGCGCCGAAATGTGGCGACTAGGGGCTTTTCACAGTAACTTCATTTGAAGCCTACTTGTGACAATAAGCGATTTTCATTTTCATTTTCATTTTCACTGTGCGTCAGTGGTGGAGGGAGCGGGTGTTGAAGGTGGCGGGTGTGGTAGCACTCAAGCAGACTACTTTACCCTGGATGGTGTCGGGGTTTTAAAAAAAAATATGTTCATCAAGTTTTAAAAGCAATACGAATGAATAACAGCACAGAAAATAGCTCACAGGACAGCAGTAATTTAATAAACTTACATTTGGGAGAGAATGAGGAGAAAAAGGGAAAGGGAAAGAGAGGAAAGAGGAAGACGAAAGAAAGGGAAAGGATAAAGGGAAAAAAAATAACAAAAAGATCCATCCCTAGCTCCAAAAAGGTAAATAATAAGAACTTTTGGAAGAATCATACGACAGATAAAGTTTTGCATGATGTAATGTATACAACCTGATTAACGGGTCAGTTATTTGAAAGTAAAGAGCTGTAGTTCCTCAAAAGAATTTCAAAACGGTTGCTAAGCTACATAAAATCCAACAGTGAAGCCTCTTCTAGTGTGCATATCCAATTAGTAAAAGAGGCGAGGCAGACTGCTTCCAATTAAATAGATCAATGCATCGAGCCAATAAGGTTGAAAAGGCAAATGCATTTGTTTTAAATTTTGTCAATGGGATGCCATTTGGTTCCACTCCAAAGAGTAGTGCAATAAGAAAAGGTTCAATGTTATTACTAAAAATATATGCGAGTGATTTAAAATGTTTTGTCCAAATCAAAGCCAATTTGGGAGACGACCCAATACACATCGAGGCTGGGGCAGTACGGCCTTGATCACAGGTTGGATCAAGATTTGAATCAATCTTTGGTAATTTAACTTTGGATAGTTGGATACCATGTAAGATTTTAAATTGTAGCAACCCATTTCTTGCACAGATTGATGAAGAATGGACACAAGAAAGAACAGACTTCCAGTTAGCTTCTGATAAATCTGAATCATAGTCGTGGTCCCAAAGGGGTCTTAAGGTCGAAAGTGAAAGGCAGTGTAGTGAAAGGATTAGAGAATTTAATTTGGAAACCAAACTGAGTGTCAGTGAGCAAGTTATTGCTGACTCATTGCCGCTTGATAGCACTATCGATGGCCCTTTTCTGTCATTTTACTGATGATCGAGAGTAGATTTGCCAGTTTAGTTTTGTCCTGCTATGTTTTGTGGATAGGATATGACTGGGCAATGTTTCACAATGTCGGGTAGATGCAGTGTTGTAGCTGTAATGGAACAGCTTTGGATATTGGCATGGCTAGTTTTGGAGCACAAGTCTTCAATACGATTGATGGAATATTTTTGGGGCCCAAACCCTTTGCAGGATCCAGTGCCTTTGGCTGTTTTTGATATTGCATGGAGTGAATCAAGTTGACTGTAGGCTGGCGTCTGTGCTGTTGGGGATCTTAGAAAGATGCCAAGATGAATCGTTCATTTGGCACTTCTGGCTTAATGTGGTTAACCTTTCTCAATTGTCTAGCCTTTAAAAATCTACTATTGTTGGATATTTACAGATCGATTACTTTATTTGTAAAGATATTTCTGCATTTATGAAACGTAATTTAATATTAAATCATTTTGACATTAACCACATTGACCAATGGAAAAGTAAACATAGCACTGTGGACACCTAGTTATCGTCAATCTACAGTAGGTGATTGGGAGGAGAGCATAGCAAATAATAGCCAGGAGTTGCTTGGAATCTGCACCTTTGGGCGGCACAGTAGCACAGTGGTTAGCACAGTTGCTTCACAGCTCCAGGGTCCCAGGTCCGATTCCCGGCTTGGGTCACTATCTGTGCGGAGTCTGCACTTTCTCCCATGTCGGCGTGGGTTTCCTCCGGGTGCTCCGGTTTCCTCCCACAGTCCAAAGCTATGCAGGTGAGGTGGATTGGCCATACTAAATTACCCTTAGGTTGGGTGGGGTTACAGGGATAGGGTGGAGGTGTGGGCTTAAGTGGGGTGCTCTTTGCAAGAGCCTGTGCAGACTCGATAGGCCGAATGGCTTCCTTCTGCAAGGTAAATTCTATGATTCTATGGACCTGCCCCACTTAACTTGGCCAGAAGTGCAAAGGGATATCCTGTTTGCACATGTGATGGGACAGGAGCAGATTTGAAGAAATTCCTAGCTCCTGACTTTTTGACATTCTTTGTTGCTGTTAATAATAGTAATGTTTATTGTCACAAGTAGGGTTACATTAACACTACAATGAAGTTGCTGTGAAAATCCCCCAGTCGCCACATCCTGACACCTGTTCAGGTACACTAAGAGAGAATTCAGAATTTCCAAATTACCTAACAGCACGTCTTTCAGGGCTTGTGGGAGGAAACCGGAGCACCCAGAAGAAACCCACGCAGACACGGGGAGAACGTGCAGACTCCACACAGACAGTGACCCAAGCCAGGAATCGAACCTGGGACTCTGGTGCTGTGAAGCAACAGTGCTAACCACTGTGCTACCATGCCACCCTTATGGGGCCAGTGTGAGTTGATCTGGTAAGATGCGCTCTTCTATAAAGCAGTGATGACTCAAGAAACAATGGACAATGCGACTGATTGTTTGATGTCCTTGGCTATTTGCCTCGTGTTCTCACACATGTTTAAAGGCGTCCATGGTGAATATAATAATCACAATTACTGGAGGCCTTATGTATAAATACTCAGTTAATTCACAAATGCACTGCACTTATGTATTTATTCTAAAATTCCCAACATTGTCTGATTATTGTATCACCATTCAGCCATTGTGCTCACGCTGCCCCTTTGAAAGAGTTATCGAATTAGACCCACTCCCCTGCTTTGCTCTGCATCCCGACAAATGGATATCATATTGGGCGAGATCTTGCAGCTGTTCGTACCGGCGGGATGTTCTGGTTCAGCCAATGGCTCACCCCGCCGTGGATTTCCCAGCGGGGTGGAGTGGATTTATTGGGAAATTCCATTGACAGCAGTGGGACCAGAAAGTCCCGCTGCTGGCCAACAGCGGGCCACCTCCCGTTGCTGGGAAACAAGCCACGGAGAGGCCACATAACCTCGCCCATTCTCTTCTTTCATTAACAGTTACTGTGAAATTCATGCTGCCACCCTTTCAGATAATGGCGGGGATTTTCCGCAGCCCTTGCGACATGTTTTGTGGCAGCGGAGGCAGTCCACCATAGGTCGGCGGCGGGATCTCCCCACCCTGCTGCTGCCAACAGGGTATCCTGTTGTTTACACCCTCTGCCACCAGGCTGTCCCTGTGGGCAGGAACGACCGGAAGATCCTGCCCAATACATGCCAGATCATAAAAACTCACCGAGCAAAAATATTCCTCATCTCCCCCCCTCAGCTTTTTTGGGAAAGATTTTAACGCTGTGGACTGTCCTCCGATTAGCAACCATTTGGCTAATGCGAATGTTTTCTCCCTATCGACTCAGGAAAAAACCCCTCATGATTTGAACACTTATTAACTCTCCTGTAGCCATCTTTGTTCTATGCTGAACATTCCCAATCTCCCCAGTCTCTTCACATGACCCAATTCTTTCAGCCCTGATCTCATTCTGGTAACTCTCCGACAATGAATCAATCGAGTGATTGCAACACTAAAATGAAATGCCCTGGTTGAAAGGGCAATGGAAGCAAATTAAATTCTATTCTTCAAAAGAGAATTGGATAAAGACATGAAGGGGAAAGAAAATGTAGCAGGGCCATGAGGAAAAGACGAAAGAGGAGTAACTGGTGCTCTCTCAAAGAACTGGCACAAACCTGATGGGCTGAATGGTCTCCTTCTGTGCGATACCACTCTAAGATCCAGTGATTCTATCATATTTTGAATCCTTGGGGATGAATTTCTTTCCTCAAAACTGAGCCTCATCATTTATTGTGCTGCAAAGTGGAGTAAAAATTAATTTAAAAAAGGCAGGGGCCAAGATTTTCTTCTTTAGCCACCTGGGTGGCCACGTCCCGATTCCAAAATGGATACTCGCAAAGAGTGCAGGGAAAAATAGACAGCACTAGAAAAACAAGCAGGTGCAAGGTTTCCTGTGGATTGGAACTTGCAGAACCCAGACAGAACTGAAACTACAAGCCATTAGCATAGTAATGAGCTATCTCCGGGGACAAAAAGAAACATTGAAACAATCGATACCAGGACAGACTTCCTGGCGCCAGTGGAAGCTAAAACAAAGGCAGGCCAACGGTTACCTAGAGCCCGCCCAACGATCAGGGAACGACCCCGTTATTGGAGAGAATCGATACAAACGATTGGGACATGGTCCAATTAATTGGGGCCAAGTCCAGGGTCCGCCCAGAAGGGCGTGAAACCCTGGGGGCTATAAAACAGTCCCCAAGGTCAGTTTGGGCTCTTGAGAACTCTTACTTTCTCCATCTTCACCTTGGCATTTGGCTCTCAGCGACGAGAGGCCCGCCAAGCACCAGCCAAGTATGTCTAAGGTCAACGCACGCTACGAGATAGGCGCTCCTAGCCACTATTCTATACCAGTTCGAAGCCAACAGTATCAGAACTGGACAACAGCCATTGTTCCTCTGACTGAGTGGGCCACTCGAAGCTAAGTGTAGGCTTTTAGTAGTAGTTGTAGTTTAGTGAGTAGAGTTTGTGCATGAGTAATAATTGACTGCGTGTGTAAATAAATGTGCATTGATTTTAAACTTACTAACTGGTGTATCGCGTCATTGATCAGTATTCGGCTTTGAACCCTGTGGTGGTATCAGAAAGATACCTGGCGACTCTTGAGCAAAGGTAATTAAAACAGAGCAAATTAAGGGAAAGCATAACGAGCAACATTTACTAGCGACGTCTGACGGGATTCGACTTAGAATTGGCCCCCCACTCCGAGAGAACCCATAAATTGAATTAGAAATCCAATTGGAAACAGAAGAACCTCAAGAGTTTAAGCAGTACAGTGTGTTAATGCATGCGTACCAACAGGGATATAAGAAAACCTGAGAGATTTTGTTGCGTAAAACTGTCGGGAGTTTTGTAGGCCGGAAATTAGCGTAAGCCGTACCCGTCTTTACATCACCGCTTTATCACCCCCTGTTCCAAATTTAATACAGAACCCAGATAATGGAAAAATATGCTCCTTCGCCAGCACTTTGCAATCTGTGACTGTAATCATCTCAAAGGGCAACAGAAACATTTGAGCGTGACCTCCTGCAAGTTCCTCTCTTTCCCTCATACCACCTTGACTTATTGGTGTTCTTTCACTGTCATTGAACTCCCTCCCTCACAGCACTGTCGATTTAAATATGCCACGTGAACTGCAGCGGCTAAAGAACACGACTCACCACCACCTTCTCAAGGGCAATTAGGGATTGGCAATGAATGCTGTCTGGCCAGTGATGGTCAAACCCATGAAAGAATAAATAAAACAAATTCCCACTCCTGTCTAAAAGACTGCCTCTCAACATACTGTGAAAAGGGAGCGGAGATGAGGTGAAGGGAGGGGGGAATCAGGTTGAGAGTTGGGATTAATATGATACAATGGGGTAGATTTTTGTCTTCACTATACGGAAATGGCCTGACACAGGGGATCACCCGCCCATCATTCCCAACTCACCCACCATCCCCCGCCCCCTCCCCACTGTGCACACTGCAAATTAAAATTTGAAGCTCTCTTCCACAATTCTAAAATTATTCTATATTGCAGGAAAAAGATAATTTGTAATGTGTTCAATGTCCGTTTAGCAGCTATTATATCCATGCCCTCTGAATTTATTTAGCTCATGGGAGCTTCTTATTGCCTCTAATATTCTGCAGTTCTGATATACATATTACTTAATCTCTTATACAGCTTCATTTTGATCCATTGGCGGTTTAGAATTTCTAACTGGCACTCTGGGGTTTGAGGAGGTCAAGAGAAAATCCCGAAGAGCAGTGGAAACATAGAACATAGAACAGTACAGCACAGAACAGGCCCTTCGGCCCTCGATGTTGTGCCGAGCAATGATCACCCTACTCAAACCCACGTATCCACCCTATACCCGTAACCCAACAACCCCCCCCTTAACCTTACTTTTTTAGGACACTACGGGCAATTTAGCATGGCCAATCCACCTAACCTGCACATCTTTGGACTGTGGGAGGAAACCGGAGCACCCGGAGGAAACCCACGCACACACGGGGAGGACGTGCAGACTCCGCACAGACAGTGACCCAGCCGGGAATCGAACCTGGGACCCTGGAGCTGTGAAGCATTTATGCTAACGACCATGCTACCGTGCTGCCCCAACATAGGGGGCTGGATTCTCCACCCCGCCGCGCCACATTTCTGCCCCGACCCACCGGCGGGATTCTCCGTTATGCCGGCCGGCCAATGGGGTTTCCCATTGTTGAGCAGCCCCACGCCGTCGGAAAACTCCCGGGTGCCGGCAAAACGGAGAATCACCAAGGTGGAGAATCCCGCTACATATTCTTCTTTTTTCTGCATTTGTAAGTTTTGAATGCATCAGGCCCAGAAATTAATTCTCTGTGCTGGAGACTGTCATAATATACACCAGTATATCATGGTGCAGATACACACTGGTGGACACACACAGGGACCAATCAACATGTACAAACACCGCAGCCAATCACCAGTTAGAATACACACACTATAAAGGCAGAGGGCACTGTGGTAATTGTGTATCAGTGTAGATGCAATACAACTGAGCAAGCACTAGAGGGAGCACGGGAGAGCTATAAATACACAGGGACAGGAAGTGAGGACACACTTCACGGAAGGGAGAACTGGTAGCAGGACACAGACACACAGGCAGGCAGCATTTGAGGTAGCCGTAAGTTAAGCTCTGAAGACAGAACAAATTCACAATAAAGCATCTTCTCCAACTTTGAGACTACGAGCTTTATTAAGACACAAGGAACGACACAGGCACCACAGTTCCCGCTCATTCGAGGAGTGAGTAGATGTGGGCAGTGTAACAAGACCTCATCCAGCCCAGCACAGACTCACACCACGTGCTGAGAGAATCAACTGGTTCGGACCTGGACAAGGCTGGATGGTTACCAGGAGCATATAACCAACAGAAGGGTTATTTACAAGGTAGCAGTATTGACATGTAATGGTGGTTAGGAGGGAGAATAATAAGGCCCAGAAGTGGGGGATACTCCAGTGATAGAGGTTGAGTTCAAGATCGAGGAGTGCGTAGATGTGGGCAGTGGTCAATGGTTTTCATTTGGAGCTATGAACTCTTCCTGATTCCACATTCCTCTCAGCATTATCGACAAATTCATATTTTTGATTGCAGTGTACAATGGAAACTTTACAGTCCGCTGTGCAGTGTGGTTTTAGACCAGGTTTTAAGGTATGTGCTTCAGGGCAATAAATATTGCAGAGGGTGCCCCAAACTGGCATTAGGGTCATCAGTTGTGGGTGGGAAGGGCCCAATGCCTGCTTCAGGCATGGATCTTGGATGTCTAAATCCAATAAGGTGGTATAGTTCTGGCCAGCAATGTGAAAGCATTTCCTGCCCAACAGACGATTAATTTGACTGCTACACACATCGTCAAATTTCAAGGCAATAATTTCAGTGGCCATACATATTACTGTGATAGGAAAATGTTTTTTTCAAGGTAACACTATTTTCCGTTGCAAATGAAATGTATAAGTTCTGTATAAACTATGTACAGAACAATATAAATATAAATTTCTGGATTTCAGGTGGTGGCCATGAAATGTTAGTTGCACATTTGGTGGCTCCCACTTGAGATGGAATTGTTTGGTCCTTTTCAACCGATATATGCGTGAACAGTGAGAAATCGGAATTCTCTCCCGGTGGGGCCAGTTTATGGATTATCAAACAAAGAATGTAACAAGCAAAGGGCGGCAGTCTGGCTAGGAGGACTTCCGAAGTGTGACAGAGGAAAAGATGGGGAAACGGGAGCTCCTAGCCCGGAGGTGTCAATATTTAGAATGTTGGGAGCGCAGGTGAGGAGAGAAGCCAACGTATTGGCCTTTGCCTCTCTGATAGCCTGGAGACGGATTTTATTGGGCTGATGGGACTTGGAGCTGTCGATGTCGGTGCATGGGTGAATGATTTGGTAGAGTTCTTGTACCTAGAGAACATCAAGTTCACCATTAGGCGTGGAGAGGAAAAGAAAGGAAAAAAGAAAATAACCTTTATTGTCATAAGAAGGCATACATTACCACTGCATTGAAGTTACTGTGAAAATCCCCTAGTCGTCACATTCCAGCGCCTGTTCGGTTTCACAGAGGGAGTATTCAGAATTCTCAGCTAGTACGAGAATTGAACACGCGCTGCTGGCTTTATTCTGCATCACAAACCAGCTGCCTAGTCCACTGAGCTAAACCAGCCCCAGAGGTGTTCATCTCGAGGTGGTAGCTGTTCATCGAATTCTTTCAGGGGTATTGAGTTGTCAGCAGGTGAGGGGGGTGGGGTTATTTTTCTGTTTGAGTTGGATTAAAAGTTAAAAAGTGGGGCAGGTGTTGTGGTGGCAGTGGGTAGAGTGGGGGAGTGGGGGAGGGGGTGTAAGGAAGTTCTGGCTGTTTGCTGCTGACGCGATTGTTTTTTGAGTTTTTTCTTCTTTGTTTTGTACATATTTAAAAATGCCTCCAATAAAATATTTTTCAAAAATACATAAATATGAATTGCTCACTATATGTGACGCTATCTTTTGGAAATTGAGGAGAGGGAATGCATGAGGGAATGCCAGCCAAATCTTCCATCTGCTGATCGTTGGAGGTCGAATGTACAAATACATGCAAAGCAGGACCTCGTGAAAGCCCTGATGTATGGGCCCCTGTGGGAATTGCCCAGAAAGGATCAACTTATTACAGGCATTCCCCTGCTTCCCCGGAACCTCCAACTCTTAAGCTAGAGTCGCAGACTTCAAACAGCTTTGCACCACTTACCAGTGTAGTTACCCAGGAACTGTTAGACCAAATGAAACCTAGTCTAACAGCGAGATAACTTCACCACTGCCTCCCCGAATCACCCCCTCTGCCCCCTCCCTTTCCCTTCCAATTATCACCTCGACCATCTAACGACCCTTCCAACTTGACCCGACAATCCTCTGATCACCTGACTACTGCCCCGTCCACCCAATGTGGATCAAATTGTTGCCAACGACATGGGAATATGATATCTGTTCTGGCTGGATGAATTCAGGACCTGCCTCCTTGCCCAGCATGGTGGAGGTTATGATTCTGTGGGTCAGACCAAGAATTAGACTCTTTCTATTGAGTGATTCTTTGGAATTCTCTATCCCAGAGGGCTGTGAAACCCCAGAAAATGGCATTGAAGTAGAAGATCAGCCATTATCTAGTTGAATGGCAGAGCACGTTCGCAGGGCTGGAAGGCCTACTCCTGTTCCTATGTTTCGACTTCATCAAACAATTTAATAAGGTAGTTCAGTCATGATCTCCCCTTTTGAAATCTGTGGTGACTTCACTTTATTGCAAGAGGTTTTCCCTTCACTGGTAACCGATCAATACAATTGGCTCTGATGACCTTCAGCTCTGTCTGCCAACTGATCTGACTGGTTGTTACTGACAACCTCCCACCCCAGTGAAACAAAAGCGACTGGATTCTCCATTTCAGAATTTATGTATTGATGCCAGGGCAAGATTCGTGGACTTCTATGACAAAATTGGCACCGCTCCTGGACCGATTCAGTTGCTGTTGAGGGGCTAGCACCAGTGCCACCTGGAATACAATCGCTTCCAATGAAAAACGATGCCGGATTCGCTGAGTCCAAGATTGACACTCAGGAGGCTGACAAGCTGCAGACACATATACACAGTTCACCCACACACACACCTTCTCAACCAGCATAATAATATTAATAATAATAATAATCTTTAATAGTGTCACAAGTAGGCTCACTGGGTAGCATGGTAGCACAGTGGGTCGTACTGTTGCTTCACAGCTCCAGGGTCCCAGGTTCGATTCCTGGCTTGGGTCACTGTCTGTGTGGATTCTGAACGTTCTCCCTGTGTCTGTGTGGATTTCCTCCGGGTGCTCCGGTATCCTCCCACATGTTCCGAAACACGTGCTTGTTCGGTGAATTGGATATTCTGAATTCTCCCTCTGTGTACCCAAGCAGGCGCCAGAATGTGGCGACTAGGGGTTTTCACAGTAACTTCATTGCAGTGTTAATGTAAACCTACTTGGAACAATAAAGATTATTATGATTAACACTGCAATGAAGTTACTGCGAAAATCCCCTAGTCTCTAGGCTCCGGCATCTGTGAGGGAGAAGTCAGAATGTCCAATTCACCTAAAGGCACGTCTTTTGGGACTTGTGGGAGGAAACCCAAGCCCACGCAGACATGGGGGGAATGTGCAGACTCCACACAGACAGTGACCCAAGCCAGGAATCAAACCAGGGTCCCTGGTGCTGTGAAGCAACAGTACTAACCACTATGCTATTGTGCCACCCAAGCACATTGGCAGCAAGGAGAGGAGGGTCCCATTTTATGGACACCGAGCTCAGGACCCTGCTGGACTCCCTGGAGGAGAGGCATGCGACCCTGTACCCCGGCCTAGAAGGAGGTTGCCAACCGCTACCATGCACCGTGCCTGGGCGCAGGTGGCAGAGGCTGTCAGTCCCGTGAGGAATACGTCCAGACCGGCCAGCAGTGCCATAAGAAACTGCACCACCTGTTCAGGGCAGCCAGGGTGAGTAGGCAGTACTATGCCCTTAGCACCAACCCCCGTCCCACACACTTGTAATCCTACACCCCCAACCCGGAGGATGTCCGAACACCCACCCTGCACCACGTCCCGGCACTATTCGCGCCCCCATTGCTGGGTGCCCTGGCCACTGAAACCAGCTACCAACCCGCTGGGCTGCATGCATCGGTCTGCCTAACATTGTTGTATTCTGTTTCCACACCCCCGGAGAAGTCCGCTCATAACCAGCGGGAGCGGGAAAAGACTGGACAGGTCCAGGCAACTGAACCGCATTTTCAGGATGCCGAAGCACTGCTTAATCATGCTCCCGGTCTCTATGTGTGTGATGTTGTAATGGATCTCCATGACGGTATGTGGCCTCCGGATAGGCCTCCTGCGCGGTTAGCAGGAGCAGACATGCATGATGAGCAAGTAATGGTCACACATCAGCCGCACATACATCGAATGGAACCTCTTTCGGTTTGTGCAGAGCGGCCTGTCACCTGCAGGTGCCCGTAGGGGGACATGCATCCCATTGATCATTCCCTGGGACCGGGGCATGTCAGCGTTGGCGGCAAACCCCATTGCCCGTCCATCCTCGTGGACTCAGTCCACATTGAAATGGATATATTATGACAACTGGGTATATAGGGCCTCCGTGATGGCACAGATGCACCTGTGCACTGAGCTCTGTGAGATCACTGACAGATCTCCGCTCGCTGCCTGGAAGGACTCCGTGACGGAAAAATTCAGGGCGACCATCACCTTGACAGCCACCTGGAGTGGGTGACCTCCCCCATTTCCCTGTGGTGCCACAATCTGACAGATGTGACACACTGTCCCCCCTGCTCAGCCAGAGTCTTTGACAGCACGCCCGGTCCAGTAAATCCTCGAATGACAGGCGCTGCCGATACACGCTAGGCCTTATGCGACGCCTTTGTTGCACCTCCTCCTCCTCTTGGGCGGACGGCTCTTCATCCACAGTGGCTGCCTTCTGTTCCTCTGGGGCTCACTCCGGTGCTGCAGCAACTCGAGCAGCTCCAGCTCATACAGCTGCAGGGCATTCCACTGGGCTGTGGCGACGAGCAGGAAGGCCACCATTACTGGTTGAATTCCAGCATCCATTGTCTGCAAGGGGTGAAGGGCTGAATTGTTAGCACGGTGAGTACTGCCGTGCCCAACTAGGTCCACTTGGAAACTCTAAGCATTGATACTTCTAAACAGAGACCAGACACAGAAGTGAATTCAGATTATGTTTTTTCAGAATCTCCAACAGCAATGGAGGTGGGCACTGAAGTCACTTCACATGAAGCCTGCTCCACAGAAGGAAAAGTAAACACTGCAAAGGTCTGCAGTAGCCAGATTCCAGAGCGTGAAGTACAACCCAAAAGAATAGATGTCCACCTGAGAAACTGGCTTATTAAATTTTATATATATAAGAAAGAGTAATAGTGCAAAATAATGTATCTGATGATTAATTGGGTCTGTTATTTAAATGTTAAGAAAAACTGTCATATGTGCTGAAAAAGTAAAGGTTATGTATTTAAATACTACATCCCTGCTGGTGGAACGTCACATCAGCATAGATGTCAACAGAGTGCTTGCACCGATTTTGCTACCCTTCTTAGACTTGTTGGAGCAACATATCCTGAATAAAATTTATATCGTATTTTTGAAGAAAACCAAATGTGTGGCAACTCCATTCTTTTTCTCTTTGCAGTGATTTAAGAAGAGAACAACTACCATATGGTGAAGGTACTAGATGGATTTAAATGGGGTTACAATCATTGGACAGTTGATAATTTTAGATCATAATAAATGATAATAAGATGCACCTGAATTTTTAGGATGGCGAGTACACATCCTGAGAGTCGGCAGGAAACACATCCCCAACGATGCTGACAGGCCCGCTGCCATTTTACACTCAACGATTGGAGGGAAATCCACACTTGGAGAGCTGTTGGCCAATAATATTGGCACAGAAGAGATATTGCAACATCATGCCTGAGCCTTGGTCCATGACCATACTTTCAGGCAAGTACCATGGCACCGGGAAGGGTTTTGGATGCCCTGGGGGGGTCAGAAGGTGATCTTGATATTAGAGGGGTAGGCACGAGCACCTAGGTCCCAGATGAATGGGTTTCTTCAGTCTGAAGGGGCCTTCCAATTGTGCACCTCCCGCCCCCCTCTTCTTGCCTGGCATTGAGGGTGAGAACTTTTTCAACTTCCCATCCTCAATGACTGGGCGTCTGCCAGACTAAAAATTGCGGCTCAGCAGGAAGTGTCCTTTGAATGTGGGCCTGAATTGGGACAAGGACTTGCTTCCTATCTGAGGCCTTGCCTGCCCCACTGTAAAGACACGTCTGGGTCAGGATGGGCAGTGTTTTGGAGATAATACCATCCATACAATTCCTCCCCTCCCCCCCCCCCCCCCCCCCCCCCCACTCCCCCCACCGCCCTCCGCCTTAAACCCCATGAGGGAGGGGTGGGGGGTTGGCAGAAGAACATAAAATTCTGGCCATGTAGTGTTTAGAATATAACATAAAATAGGAGCAGGATTAGGACCTTTTCCCTTTGAGACATTCAATATGTTTATGGCTGATTTAATTGTGCTCTTCATTTCACTTTTCTGCCAGAACTCCATAACCCATCATTCCCTAATTAGATTGCATAGAAGGGGAAACAACCTTTCAGTATTTACCATTTCAAGCCGCCTCAGAATCTTCTGTCTCATAAGTTAACTTCTAACTTTTCTAAACTCTAATGATTATAGGCCTAACATGTTCAACCTTTCAACCCTTCATTCAGCCCTTCATTACTCAGTCTAGTAAACCTTGCCTGATTTGTTTCCAATGCAAGTATATCCTTCCTCAAGTAAGAGGCTGGATTCTCCATTTTGGAGACTAGGGCGGGATACTCCCCTACCCGGAGGGGCGGGGTGTCCCGGCGTAGCGGGGTGGCGCCAACCACTCCGGCGTCGGGCCTCGCCAAAGGTGCGGAATTCTCCGCATCTTTGGGGGCTAGGCCCGTGCCGGAGCGGTTGGCACCATGCCGACTGGCGGCAAAACCGGCAAAAATGGCCTTTGACGCCCGCCGCCTGGCGCCGGGGCTGGCCAAAAGCCCTTCGCCGGTTCGCGCATGCGCCAGTGCGTCAGCTGCCGCCATGGTGGAGGCGGAAGAAAAAGAGTGCCCCCCTGGCACTGGCCCGCCCGCCGATCGGTGGGCCCCGATCGCGGGCCTGGCCACCGTGGGGGCACCCCCCGGGGTCCGATCGCCCCACGCCCCTCCCAGGACCCCGGGGGCCCGCTTGCGCCGCCGATCCCACCGCCACCAGAGGTGGCTCAAACCACGGCGGCGGGAGAGGCCTCTTAGTGGCGGGACTTCGGCCCATCGCGATCTGGAGAATCACCGCAGGGGGCTCGCCGATCGACGCGGAGGGCTCGCCGATGGTGGCGGAGAATTCCCGGGTGGCGGAGAATTTCTGCCACGGCAGGGGCGGGATTTTCGACTGCCCCGGGCAGGGTCGGAGAATTTCGCCCTAGGTCTCCACGCCGTCGTGAAAACTGGCGTAAAAAGGCCAGATTCCCCATTTTGCTGGGGGGGGGGAGTCATCAGAGAGCACGCAGCTCTAGCTGCCTATACGCCCACAGCACTTCCGGGTCAGAGGCGGCGCACGTGCTTCATGGCAGAACGCAAATGCAGTGCCCCGCATCAGCCGTTCGCGCACCCTGGACCGCCAGCCCACATTGCCCTCAGCCCCGAATGAAGTCCACCCTGCCTCCGATCATCCCTCCCCCGACTCTGGCGGCCCCAGACTGAGTCCGCAGCTGCCACACGAGGATCCCAGACGGTGTGAACACCACATAAGCCACGCCGTCGGGAATTCGGCCAGTCGGGGACGGAGCATTGCAGGGCAGGGTTCAGATAATGACCAGAGGCGTTGGATACCCGGCTTCACATACTCCATGAGTACACCTATTTTCGGGGGGCAGAGAATTGAAAAACTGCCGCCACTTCCAGACTCGGCGCCAAAACGGATTCTCCGCTCCGTCGCCAAATGTGATTCCACCGTTGGGGAGCGGAGAATCCAGCCCAAGGAATCCAAATCTCCAGCTGCAATCTCCCCTATACTTGGAGCAAGACTTTCCTACTTTCATGTTCCATTCCCAATGCAATTAAAACTGAGGGAGGGTTTCCGTTATCTGGACCACTGGGAGCTCTTCCGGGGCAGGTGTGACCTGTATAAGAAGGACAGGTTGCATCTATATTTACCTGCATGCTGACCTTTTGTTGTTCATGCACCCAGGTCGCTCAGCAATACAGCATTCAACTGTCTATCCCCATCCAAATAATCTTCTTTTCTGCTATTGTCCTGCCAAAATGAACAGCGTCACATTATTGCACATTTGATAAAGCACCACATCAAAGGTGATTGCGGAAAGTAAAAGCTCATGGTATAGGTAACATTTTGGCTCATGATTTCCTGGCTCCCGAGAAACAGATTTGGAGGTACACCAAAAATGCACTGGGAATCCCTCTGGGAATGACTCTGGGAATCTCCCAGGTAAGGGCAACACGGTAGCATGGTGGTTAGCATAAATGTTTCACAGCTCCAGGGTCCCAGGTTCGATTCCCGGCTGGGTCACTGTCTGTGTGGAGTCTGCACGTCCTCCCCGTGTGTGCGTGGGTTTCCTCCGGGTGCTCCGGTTTCCTCCCACAGTCCAAAGATGTGCGGGTTAGGTGGATTGGCTATGCTAAATTGCCCGTAGTGTCCTAAAAAGTAAAGGTTTTGGGGGGGGGGGGGGTTGTTGGGTTACGGGTATAGGGTGGATACGTGGGTTTGAGTAGGGTCATCATTGTTCGACACAACATTGAGGGCCGAAGGGCCTGTTCTGTGCTGTACTGTTCTATGATTCTATAAGAAGGGTGATGTACCGTTAATTACCACGAGACAAGAATGGTGAAACTTTATTGCACAAGTTGTGCCTCCTGTTGCTGGAACCAGAATGGGAGCAGCGCAGGAGAGCACACACTTTTACATGCTGCCTGCTGGGAGGAGCCAGCAGGCTGGAATTTACCATGGTACCTGTAATACAGTGGCAGTACCGTAATGCATGCAATGTGTTACTAGTGGTGTTTACCATATTCACCCCCTGTTTTAAAAAAAGAGTCTAGCGGGGGTGAAGAAAAAAATTGCAGATTGAGTCTGTTGGGGGCTCTGACCCTCCGCTGCGATTGCCTCTGTCCTGGTGGTGATGTGGGCGCTGACGTGGTCACCTGCGACTCCGGGAGCGTGTTGCAACTCCGGGAGCAGGATCACTGGCGGGTGGGTGACGCAGGGATGAATGAGGCAACCGGGAGGGAGGAAGGAGCAGTGTCAGGTCGGGGATTGTGTGTGGGGACCCAGCGGGTGCCAGGTCCCGGAGGGGAGGAAAACCGTGTCCTGTCACCCATCGGGGTGTGCCACGTAGGCGTACTGTGGGTTTGCATGGAGGAGGTGGACTTTCTCAACCAAGGGAACTAGGCAGAAAGTTAAAAGACAGGACCTCCAGGATTGTAATCTCGGGATTACTCCCTGTGCCACGTGAGATTAGAAATAGGAAGACAGAGCAGCTAAACACGTGGCTAAACAGCTAGTGTAGGAGGGAGGGTTTCCGTTATCTGGACCACTAGGAGCTCTTCCGGGGCAGGTGTGAACTGTACAAGAAGGACAGATTGCATCTAAACTGGAGAGGCATAAGTATCCTGGCCGCAAGGCTTGCTAGTGTCACACGGGAGGATTTAAACTAGTATGGCGGGGGGTGGGCACTGGAGCAATAGGTCAAAAGGTGAAAGCATTGAGGGAGAACTAGGGAATAGGGCCAGTATGGCTCTGAGGAAGAGCAGACAGGGAGATGTTGCTGAACACAGCGGGTCTGGTGGCCTGAAGTGCATATGTTTTAATGCAAGAAGTATTACGGGTAAGGCAGATGAATTTAGAGCTTGGATTAGTACTTGGAACTATGATGTTGTTGCCATTACAGAGACCTGGTTGAGGGAAGGACAGGATTGGCAGCTAAACGTTCCAGGATTTATATGTTTCAGGCGGGATAGAGGGGGATGTAAAAGGGGTGGCAGAGTTGCCCTACTGGTTAGGCAGAATATCACTGTTCTCACTGGAACGACGGAGGTTGAGGGGCGACCTGATAGATGTCTACAAAATTATGAGGGGCATAGACAGAGTGGATAGTCAGAGGCTTTTCCCCAGGGTAGAGGGGTCAATTACTAGGCGGCATAGGTTTAAGGTGTGAGGGACAAGGTTTAGAGTAGATGTACAAGGCAAGTTTTTTACACAAAGGGTAGTGGGTGCCTGGAACTCGCTGCCGGAGGAGGTGGTGGAAGCAGGAACGATAGTGACATTTAAGGGGCATCTTGACAAATACATGAATAGGATGGGAATAGAGTGATACGGACCCAGGAAGTGTAGAAGATTGTAGTTTAGTCGGGCAGCATGGTCGGCACAGGCTTGGAGGGCCGAAGGGCCTGTTCCTGTTCTGTGTTTGAAACAAACCTGTGGGACTTTAACCTGGTGTTGTAAGACTTCTTACTGTATTATTTAGGAGTATGTGTCAAATCCAAATTAGTAGTATTAATAAATTTATAGCTTTGTTCAAGTTCAAGCTATTTTGTGGTCTTTGTGAACACTACGACAACCATCCTGAATTTAGGAATACAAAGAACACCACAGGTTCCTTCTTTTTAAACAATGACCTTTAGTTCGAGACTCTCCCACAAGAGGAAACATCCTCTCCACATCCACCCTGTCAGATCCTTCAGGATTTTACATGTTTTAATCAAGTCGCCTCTTACTCTTCTAAGCTCCAATGGATATAAGCCTAACCTCTCCAATCTTTCCTCATAAAACAACCCACCCATTCCAGATATTAATCTGGTAAACCTTCTCTGAACTGCTTTCAACGCATTTACAGCCTCCCTGAAATAAGATTGCCAGATGTGGTATCACGAGTGCTCTGTACTGCAAAATAAAAACCTTCCTACTTTTGTATTCAATTCTCCTCATAATAAATGATAATATTCTGTTAACTTTCCTAATTACTTGCTGTACCGACATACTAGCCTTTTGCGATTCAAGCACTCGGACGCCCAGATCCCTCTGCATTTCTGAGCTCTGCCATCTCTAAATAGATAATGGGCGGGATCCCCGCCGCGGCAGCCAACCAGTGAGCTTTCCGATTGCGGGCTTGCATGCGCTGCCGGCAGAAAGGAGGATCCCGCCAATGGAGAATCCAGCCCAATATGCTTCTTTCATTCTTCCTGCTAAAATGGCCAAAATCCTATTTTATCACATTATACTCCATTTACCATGGACACACCCCAAACCCGGGCATAGATTTTTTTCTCCGGTTGAATCGCTGCCGACATTGTCATTAATTATTGTTGCCAGGGCGGCCAGGGCACAATGGTTAGCACTGCTGCCTACGGCACTGAGGACCCGGGTTCGAATCCCGGCCCTGGATCACTGTCCGTGTAGAGTTTGCACATTCTCCTTGTGTCTGCGTGGGTTTCACCCCCACAACTCAAAGATATACAGGTTAAGTGGATTGGCCACGCTAAATTCCCTCTTAAATGGAAAAAAAATTGGAACTCTGAATTTATTTTTAAAAAATTAATGATTGCTGCTGATTGGTACATTGAGGACTCAGAGGTATAGTCTAAAGATTAGAGCCAGACCAGGAGTGCTATTAGAAAGCTATTTAACACACGAAGGGTAATAGAAGCTTTGAGCTTTCTGCTGTAAATGGCAATTGACACAAGATCAATTGTAAATTTTAAATCTGAGATTGAAAGACTTCTATCATCCAAAGGTATTAAGGGATAGAGGGAAATGGCAAGTATATGGGATTCAGTCACAGATCGGCCATAATCTCATTGAATGGCAGGCTTGAGAGGCTAACTGGCTTACTCCTGTTCCTATGTAACAAACACAATACAGGTAACAATATTTTGAACAATTTCTAGAGATATATTGTGATAAAGGGCCTAAAGCTCTCAGACGTCATGGTAGCCCAGCTAGATTTGCTAGATGCTAGTGAGGGAAAAGGCTAATGAGCCGAAATTCATTCTTCACGGACTCACATCCCACTATTAAATGGGACACTACTTAATTTCAGGATCTCAGCGAGGAATGCTGAAGTCTCATTTCCTGCCCGAATGAACTCAGCTCGGTAGTGCAGGAAGAGCTTGTGAGGCCATTTTTAAATGGAGCCCGATTGCTGCTCCCTCCATTTCGGCCTCTGGACTCCCTAATGCTCCACATACCAATGAGGGTGTTCTCGAACCCATCGCACTCCATCTCATAAGGGCAGGACAACCCCCCGGGCCCAATCCCCGACACAAGCAAGGTACCGCCCGGGCACTTTGGCACTGCCAGCCTGGTGACATTGGGGATGCCAGGGCACCACAGCATCCAGAGCCCAACCATGCAGGGCCCCCCAATCACCTGGAAGACCCCCCAAGTCCCCACATTGGTGGAGACCAGGTCTAAACAACACTCGCTTGGGGGCTCCGAGGCACAGGTGTTAGATCCTGCGCCTTGGATTCTCTGGGGCGAATATATTCAAATGAGTCTGGGGTAGGTAGTGGAAGCAGCTACGATAGTGACTTTTAAGGGGAGTCTTGACAAATGAATTGACTGGGAACGGAGGGATATGATCCCAGGAATGGTAGGATTTTATTTAGTTCAGATGGGCAGCATGGTCAATGCAGGCTTGGAGGGCCGATGGGCCTGTTCCTGTGCTGTTCATGTCAGGGGAGAGTTGGAGGGGGTGCTGGATGGGTGGGTAGGTGGGGGGGGGGGGGGGGGGGGCGGTCAGATCAGATCAAGGGTTGCATGGTATCCAGTTGAGTCAGGTTTGGTCAGGGATTTTACTGTGTCAAGTCGGTGTGTGGTGGCAAGAGTTGGGAGGGGAGGCAGGTGGAATCCCGTGAAGGTGGGGTACGATTGTGGGGTGTTGGGTGCAGAGTTGCTTATTGGGGATAGTGGCTGAGCAGGGGGGAGTGCCCTGCGGAGTCAGGTGTGCTCGGGGGAGTCCCTTATGGGACTGGGCTGGGTGTTTAAAATAGTTACACTGAGGCGAGAAGGTGGCTTTATGACTTCTAAAATTTTCAGAGTAACTATGAGTGTAACGCTGGTAAAACCTTCCAAAGTTTGTGATTTAAATCACTTTGCGAATGGTTCCCAGCACAGCGTAGGCGAAGTAAGTGCTTCGAGACAATTGCTGCATGAACCCTTTGTGGTAAACACCACTAGTAACACACTGCATGTATTATGGTACTGCCCATGTATTACAGGTACCACGGTAAATTCCAGCCTGCTGGCTCCTCCCAGCAGGTGGCGTATAAAAGTGTGTGCTCTCCTGCGCTGCTCCCATTCTGGTTCCAGCTGCAGGAGGCACAACTTGTGCAATAAAGCCTCAATTGTTTCACCATTTTCATCTTGTGGTAATTGACAGTACATCAATTTATTGCACAAGATTTTAAAAGATTAACATCTTAATCAAGCCTGATCACCTGGAGCTGAGCCCTCACACAGCCAACGTCACATCCACCTTCGGCCACTGGCTAGCCTGCTTCGAAGGCTACCTCAGAGTCACTGAAGAACCCTCGGACTCGCAGAAGCTCCAAGTCCTCGACTCACGGGTGAGCCCTGAAATTTTCCCCCTCATCCGGGATGCGACCACCTACACAGAAGCGATGACACTACTAAAGGGACATTACATTAAGTCGGTGAATCAAGTGTACACCAGGCACCTCCTGGCCACGAGGTGGCAACTCCCGGGGGAGACGCTGGACGATTTCTTGCGGGCCCTACAGATTCTCGGTAGGAACTGTGACTGCCGGGCAGTTTTGGCAGTCCAACACACCGAACTATTAATTAGAGATGCTTATGTCACAGACATGAAGTCTTCGTACGTTCGTCAGCGACTATTGGAAGGGGGTACGCTCAATCTTGCAGAGACTAGGCAGTTTGCTAATTCACTAGAAGTGGCCTCCCGTAATCTGGAGGCCGACAACTCTGACCGCACGGCACCCTCATGGGCATCGTGGGCCCCACCAGCTGACGACTCGCGCTCACCGTAAGCCTGCGCCCCGCGGCAGCCAGCCAACTCCGGGGGGCCCAAGTTTAATTTTTGTGGCCAGAGCAAACATCCCAGGCAGCGCTGCCCGGCGCGGAGCGCGAACTGCAACGGGTGCGGGAAGAAGTGCCACTTTGCTTCCGTTTGCCAGGCCCCGTCGCTCGCCGCTGATTCCAGGTCCGCCATTGCTACACCCCCCACGTGTGATCCAGGGGCACTGCCATCTTCTCCACCACAAGCCACGTGCAGCCTGTGGGCGCCGCAATCTTTGATGCCGCCCACCATGTGTGCCCCTTGGGCGCCGCCATCTTCGGCGCCATTTTGGACCACGCCTCAGGACCCCTGCTCATCTGGCCATTCGCTGCCCACTGATACGTCCGCCACCTCCCAACATCTTCCGCAGCTCGCCTCCATCACCCTGGATCAGTCTCGGCCCTGCACCTCGCGACCGCTACAACGACGGTGAAGATCAACGGGCACGAGACGACCAGCCTCTTTGACTCCAGGAGCACAGAGAGTTTCATCCACCTGGCTACGGTGAGGCGCTGCTCCCTCCTGGTACTCCCCGTCACCCAGAAAGTCTCCCTGGCCTCTGGATCCCATTCCGTGGAAGTCCAGGGGTACTGTGTTGCGACCCTCACCGTTCAGGGCGTAGAGTTAAGCAAGTTCAGGCTCTACGTCCTCCCCCACCTCTACGCTGCCCTGTTACTAGGCCTTGATTTGCAATGCCACCTCCAAAGCCTTACTTTGAAATTCGGCGGACCCCTGCCCCCCCCTCACCGTCTGCGGCCTCACGACCCTTAAGGTCAATCCAGCTTCACTGTTTGCAAACCTCACCCCGGACTGCAAGCCTGTCGCCACTCAGAGCAGATGGTACAGTGCACAGGACAGGACCTTTATCAAGTCAGAGGTCCAGCGGCTTCTGCGGGAGGGGATCATTGAGGCCAGTAACAGCCCCTGGAGAGCTCAAGTGGTGGTAGTGAAGACTGGGGAGTAGCACAGGATGGTCATTGACTACAGTCAGACCATCAACCGGTACACGCAGCTCGCGCGTACCCCCTCCCACGCATATCTGACATGGTCAATCAGATTGCACAGTACCGGGTTTTCTCCACAGTTGACTTGAAGTCTGCCTACCACCAGCTCCCCATCCACCCGGAGGACCACCAATGCACTGCGCTCGAAGCAGATGGCCGCCTCTATCATTTCTTTAGAGTTCCCTTCGGCGTCATCAACTGGGTCTCGGTCTTCCAGCGAGAGATAGACCGAATGGTTGACCAGTACGGGCTGTGGACCACCTTCCCATACCTAGGCAATGTCACCATCTGCGGCCATGTTCAGCAGGACCACGACGTAAGCCTCCAAAAAGTCCTCCATATCGCCAAACTCCTTAACCTCACCTACAATAAGGGGAAATGCGTGTTCCGCACCAACCGCTTAACCATCCTTGGCTACGTAATGGAAAATGGAGTCCAAGGGTCCGACCCCGACCACATACGCTCCCTATTGGAATTCCCTCTCCCCCACTGCCCCAAAGCCCTGAAACGATGCCTGGGGTTTTTCTCATATTATGCCTAGTGGGTCCCTAATTGTGCGGACAAGGCCCGCCCACTCATCAAGTCCACTGTTTTTCCCCTGACGGCTGTGGCCCGCCAGGCCTTCAACTACATCAAGGTGGACATCGCCAAGGCCACGATACATGCAGTCGACGAGACCCTCCCCTTTCAGGTGGAGTGCAATGCATCAGACGTAGCTCTGGCTGCCACCCTCAACCAGGCTTTCTTTTCCCACACCCTCCATGCCTCCGAAATTTGCCACACCTCTGTCGTAAAGGAGGCCAAGCCATTGTGGAAGCTGAGCGACTTTGGCGGCATTACCTGGCCGGCAGGAGATTCACTCTCCTCACTGACCAACGGTTGGTTGCCTTCATGTTTAACAATATGCAGCAGGGCAAGGTCAAAAATGACAAGATCTTGAGGTGGAGGATTGAGCTCTCCACCTATAACTATGAGATCTTGTATCGCCCGGGGAAGCTCAATGAGCCCCCGGACGCCCTATCCCGCGGTACATGTGCCAGTGCACAAGTGGATGGACCGACCCAGGGCTTTCCACAATGACCTGTGTCACCCAGTTCTTCCATTTTGTCAAGGCCCACAACCTGCCCTATTCCATTGAGGAGGTCAGGATCATAACCAGAGACTGCCAAGTCTGCGCAGAGTGCTAGCCGCACTTCTACCGGCCAGACAGAGTGGACCTGGTGAAGGCTTCCCGCCCCTTTGAACGCCTCAGCATGGACTTCAAAGGGCCCCTTCCCTCCACTGACCGCAATGTGTACTTCCTCAACGTAGTTGATGAGTACTCCCGGTTCCCTTTCGCCATCCCATGTCCTGACATGACTTCTGCCACGGTGATCAAAGCACTCCACATCATCTTCACTCTGTTCGGTTTCCCCACCTGCACCCACAGCGATCGGGAATCGTCTTTCATGAGTGATGAGCTGCATCACTTCCTGCTCAGCAAGGACATTGCCTCGAGCAGGACGACCAGCTACAACCCCCGAGGAGACGGACAGGTGGAGAGGGAGAACGGGACGGTCTGGAAGGCTGTCCTACTGACACTGCTGTCTCCTGCTGGCAGGAGGCCGTCCCTGACGCGCTCCACTCCATCCAGTCGCTTCTGTGCACCACCACTAATGAGACCCCTCACAAACATGTGTTTGCCTTCCCCAGGAAGTCCACCTTTGGGGCCTCGCTCCCAACCTGGCTGACAGTTACTGGACCCGTCCTCCTCCGGAAGCATGTGCGGAGCCATAAATCGGATCACTTGAACAAAGAACAAAGAAACAAACCTGTTGGTCTTTAACCTGGTGCTGTAAGACTTCTTACTGTGCTCACCCCAGTCCAACGCCGGCATCTCCACATCATGGCTAAATAATACATTTGATTACTAACATATAAACTAAACTCACCTACAACTAATCTTAATACTGATATAAACTATGACCTTCTCTTACTCACACTATTTATACGTTTGCCTGTTTCCAGCTAATTCCTGCACAACTCTCTCCCACAAGGCTTAGGATCAATGCCTTATATACTTGTAGCTGTAGCTCCCTCTAGTGGCTACACTAGACTTTTCATTAACCCTTGCAGTTCTTACAGTTATGCTAATACCACAGAGCCATCCATTTAAAACAGAGATGAGATGATATTTTTCCTCTCAGAGGGTTGTGAGTCTTTGGAACTCTTCCTCAAAAAGCAGTGGAAGCAAAGTCTTTGAATATTTTTAAGGCTGAGGTGGATAGATTCTTGATAAGCAAGTGGGTAATAAGTTATCAGAGATAGACAGGATTCAGCTTTGAGGTTACTGTCAAATCAACCATGATCTTATTAAATGTTGAGCAGGCTCGAGATAACCAATTGGCTCTTTGTTCATATGTTCATATGTTTGTATTTTACTCCATCTGCCAATTGTTTGCCTACATTTAGCTTCAAAGGAAGACAGCTGGGTGGAATCCTCCAAATTTGTTTGATAAAATGTTATATTACTGCAGCTGTACACCTGCAGCATTGTGTGCAGCTTTGATCTCCTTACCTAAGAAAGGATATATTTGCCACAGCGGGAATGCAGCGGAGGTTCACCGGGCTGATCGCTGGAATGGCAGCAGTGTTGTCTGAGGAGAGATTGGGTCAACTAGGCCTGTACTCACTGTAGTTGAGAAGAATGAGAGGGGGCCTCACTAAAACATATAAAATCCTGGCAGAGCTGGACAGACTGGGTACAGGGATGTTTCTTTTATCTGAGGGATTCAGAACAAGGGTCACACTTTCAGGACATGGGTTAGACCATTTCGGACTGAGATGAGGGGAACCTTCTTCACTCAAGAGGATGGTGAACCTGTGGAATTTCTGATAACAAAAGATTATGGAAACCAAGTCACTGAATATATTTAAGAAGGAAATAGGTGAGGTGGTGGCATAGTACTACTGTCATTGCGCTAGTCAACCAGAGATCTAGATTAGTGCTCTGAGGACCGAAGTTCAAATCCCCCGACGGCAGATGGTGAAATTTGAATTCAATTGGAATCTGGTTCACTAACGCCCTTCAGGGAAGGAAATCTGCCGTCTTTACCTGGTCTGGCCTTCATGTGACTCCAGTTCCACAGCAATGTTGTTGACTCTTAACTTCCCCCTCAACGGCAATTAGAGATGGGCAATAAATGCTGGCCCAGCCAACGACACCCATGTCCCATGAAGGAATACTTCCTTTAATTCTAAAGGTGTCAAGAGGTATGGGGAGAGAAAAGGTAAATAACAATGAGTCGGAAGATCAGCCATGATCACATTGAGTGACAGAGCAGACTTGGAGAGACAAATAACTTATTCCTGCTCCTACATTCCATGTTTCTATCTAAAAAAGTGACGCAGCATTATTTCTGGGTAAACCAGGAAATTAGGACAGACTGTTATATAATAAGTTCGTATAGTTGAAGGCAAATTTAGAACCACATTTAGGAAGATATTTTTCAAGTGAAGCTGAATCAATGCATGCAATTAACTTGTCAAATCAACAATGAAAGCAAAAATTCCTAATGGTGGGATTTTCCGCCAATCGTGTAGCGTGTTTTCCGGCTGTGGCGGTGCCCCCCCCCCCCCCCCCATTGGACAGAGGCGGGAACTTCCTTTCCTGCTCCGATGTCCATGGGCTTTGCATGGCACGCACTCTCTGCCGCTGGGGAATCAGTGCAGAGGTTGCCATCAGCAGGACCCGCAAAATCCTGCCAGAAGGAAGGGCTGTGAAATTCCACCCTGACTTTATTAATTGCTTATTGTCACAAGTAGGCTTCAATGAAGTTACTGCGAAAAGCCCCTAGTCACCACATTCCAACGCCTGCTTGGGGAGGCCGGTACGGGAATTGAACCCCCAGTGCTGGCATTGTTCTGCATTACAAGCCAGCTGTTTTGCCCACTGTGCTAAACCAGCCCCATGCTAAACCAGCCCCATTTTGAGGTTTCTGTCGGCTTTTCTTTGTCGGCAATTTGAGCGGAGATGAAACTTTTCTTATCCGCATCCATCGTGCAATCCTGAAATGCTTTGTATTGTCGAACAGTTGGACTTAAATCTATGTTCTGAGACCTATTGGTCCCTTAAATGCTGAACCTGCACATCACCCCATTGTTTCATCTGTCACAATCTCTTCCTCTCCAGTCGCTCGTTCAACCAGCTGCTACAAATTGTACCTCCCAGACAATCGGCTTGAGGTTGGGCAATGAAAACCTTTTAAGGAGGTAGGTCCCTATCCTCAAGTAAGAGACATCCAAATAATTTACAGGATATGCCAAAAGTGCGTTATCATTGAAGATTCATGGGCATACTTGGACACAGTGGAATGTTGGATGAGATCTTGTGTCAATTTAAGGATTTTGCAATGATTTCTCATGCAATAAGGCGATCACATAATGAAGTAAAACCATCTAGGGCAAGTGATTATGGTTAGTTAGTTCAAGATGCTATTTTTGGGTTAGAAGCTGAACCTGAAATAGAAACATAGAATTTACAGTGCAGAAGGAGGCCATTCGGCCAATCGAGTCTGCACCGGCTCTTGGAAAGAGCATCCTACCCAAGGTCAACACCTCCACCCTATCCCCATAACCCAGTAACCCAGTAACCCCACCCAACACTAACTGCAATTTTGGACACTAAGGGCAATTTAGCATGGCCAATCCACCTAACCTGCACATCCTTGGATTGTGGGAGGAAACCGGAGCACCCGGAGGAAACATATACTGTCACATATACTGAACAAGGAAAGATTGGGAAAGAGTGAACTCTTCTGAAATTTTCAGTTCAACTAAATGAAATGCATTATATGGTATATAGAGCAGGGACTCACAATATGTTCCCAATGATACCTATTATGCTAGCCTTATTGCGCTACACATAAGATGTACCAAAATTAGTACACACATAATAAATTTATAGGAACTAAATCTAATAAAGCTGTAAACCTGTTGTACTCAGGTACTTATCACAAATACTGCCTCCCTTGCAGAACTGAAATATCACAATGACCTTTTCTTTCTATGGAGAAGCAAGCATCGAATAGGAGAGGATTTTTAATTTATTGTTGCTTGTGTTGAATCACGGAGCTAAATACTGATAGGTCTGTCGAGACAACTTGAGGGAACTAATTTGAAATGGCAAAGTACTCTCCACACTTGCAATTATGTCCATTAAAATCAAATAAGACTTCATTTTTAAATTATATTCTACACATGTTCCACATGGATAATACATAGTGCAGAATAGTCAAAATTTCAGCTTAGTCTGCGGGTGAATATGACATTCATAATTTGCTTGTGACAATGATTCATCAATTATCATTCTCCCTCATTTGTCAGATAAGCAAGAAGACTCTCATAATCCTTTTTGTACCATATATTCCTGATAGTTTTAAGAAGAGGTGGGGGAGAGTGCAGAGGGAAGAAATCGCACACTTCAAACCAAGATCCAGGAGAAAATCTTGAGCAGGGGTTGGTTTCTAAATACAGTCATGTGAGCGTTTCTGGACATTGCTCCTTACGAAGGATGTTTGTCCTTGTCTGGATTATTTACCAGAATTACACCTTGACTCCAAGAGTTTAATAATGAGGAGGGATTACACAAACTAGGATTGTATTCTCTAGAATTTAGGAAGCTGAGGGGTGATTCGATCAAAGTTTTGAAGATATTAAGGGGACCGGATAGATTAGGGGTGCAATTTAACGGCCTCGTCACGCCAGACTTAGTGTTGCTTGCGAGGTTTGCAACGCTCAATGTGCCTCGCAAGATTTCATTATATTTTGCGGGACGTCATTGTTGTGATATGCCTGTGGGCTATATCATAGTTGGATGCTGTGCGACCTCCAACCAGCACTCTCTAGGCCAAGGTCATGTGACCTGTGACTCTGATGTCAGGGAGACACATCCGGCCATCTTCCGAAGAAGTGGGAGAGGGTAATAAGATATACATGTGAATGGTCAGCGCGAGGTGCAAGTTCCAGAGGAGTAGCGAGCAGACTCCATGATAACTTGCTTTGTATCAGATTTCTATAGAACATAGAACAGTACAGCACAGAACAGGCCCTTCGGCCCTCAATGTTGTGCCGAGCCATGATCACCCTACTCAAACCCACGTATCCACCCTATACCCGTAACCCAACAACCCCCCCCTTAACCTTACTTTTATTAGGACACTACGGGCAATTTAGCATGGCCAATCCACCTAACCCGCACATCTTTGGACTGTGGGAGGAAACCGGAGCACCCGGAGGAAACCCACGCACACAGGGGGAGGACGTGCAGACTCCACACAGACAGTGACCCAGCCGGGAATCGAACCTGGGACCCTGGAGCTGTGAAGCATTTATGCTAACCACCATGCTACCCTGCTGCCCGCAAAATATAATGAAATCTTGCGAGGCACATTGAGCGTTGAAAACCTCGCAAGCGACACTAAGTCTGGCGTGACGAGGCCGTTAAATTGCACCCCTAATCTATCCAGTCCCCTTAATATCTTCAAAACTTTGATCGAATCACCCCTCAGCTATCTTCCCACATGAGACTCAGTATCAGGGGCGGAATTCTCCGACCCCCCGCAGGGTCGGCGAATCGCTCGGGGCCGGCGTAAATCCCGCCCCCGCCGTGGCCGGAATTCTCTGCCACCCGGGAATTGGCTGGAGCGGGATTCACACCCCGCCGATAGGCGGGCCCCCCACGGCGATTCTCCGGCCCGCGATGGGCCGAAGTCCCACGGCTGACAGGCCAATCCCGCCGACGTGGTTTAACCAACCTCTGATGCCGGCGGGATTGGCAGTGAGAGTGGGCCCCCGGGGTCCTGGGGAGGGCGCGGGGCGATTGGTCTCCGGGGGGGTGCCCCCACGGTGGCCTGGCCCGCGAGCGGGCCAGTGCCGTGGGAGCACTCTTTTTCCTCCGCCGCCGCCACGGTCTCCACCATGGCGGACGCGGAAGAGACCCCCCCCACCGCGCATGCGCTGGTGGTGGCATCTGCGGCCGCTGACGCACCGGCGCATGCGTGGACCGGTGAAGGCCTTTCAGGCCAGACCCGATGCCAGGCAGCATAGCGCCAAAGGCCGCTGGCGCCGGTTTTCGCTCCATCTGCGGAGCGGAAACCACCCCGGCGCGGGCTCCGCACCTTTGGGGAGGCCCGATGCCGGAGTGGTTGGCGCCACTCTGCTACACCATGGGACCGCCCACCCCGCCGGGTAGGGGAGAATTCTGGCCCAGAATCTTGTTTGGAGAGTCGAAGCATTTGGTGGATTCCTTTGTAAACTACAAAGGACCAAACACGACATACCACTACGAGTGCTGAAGATTTAAAGATAGCAATGGCAGTGACAACGTTAGGCATTCAGCTTGAAGACCAGTCTGGTGAACTGCAGCCTGCGGCGTCCCAACACGTATGAAAATGCTGAAGCTCAAGATGGATGAACTGAGGGTCCCAACAGCTACAGATGTCTGGTAACGTAGGTGAGAATTGGCGGCTGTTGAAACAGCGGATTCAAACTTTATGTTGTGACCGTAGGCCTGATGAAAGGCGAATCGTGTTGCTGCTAACAGTGGCAGGTCCACAAGTGCTCGAACTGTACAACTCATTTGTGTTTGATAATGAGGAGGATCACAAGAAATTTGATGAAGTGATGAAGCACTTTGATAAGCATTGTTCCCCTAGGAACAATGAAATGTTTGAGTGCTATATGTTCCGTATGCATACCCAATGATGTGTTATCTGTGTTGGATTAACATGGACTGCAACTCGATGCAGTATCACTTGAAAACAGGCTTCCAACGCTGTAGATGGTTCAACACTGTTTTATTGAACTTGCCGAGTAATGTACATAGTTTGCTGTGAGTCGACACTCTAGCAATCTAAGCTTGCTAACCTTGGTCTGGCTTGCCCAGACTTGCCCTGTGCCATGTGTAGTAGGTGCTGACTGGACATTGCACCCTGACTGCTGCTACAGCTATCTCCAGTATGAAGAGGCCGAGCGTGTGTTTTATACTGGTAATGTATACCCTGTAATGTCCTGCCTGGTGATTGGTTGTTCTGTATTTTGTGTGGAGATTGGTTCCTGTGTGTGTCCCTCACTGCCTCTCTATATCTCATTATGAACATGAGTGCATATTATGACACCCAAAGACCTGGCGAATCATTTTAACAGTTTTGTCACAGACTTAAGGCTGAAGGCCCAGTCATGCAACTTCGGCGATCTGAAATCTTCGTTAATCTGCGACCAAATTGTCTTTGGTTTACTTGATATTAAGCTTCGGGCGATATCTTTGCGGGAAGAAGATTTGGTGCTGGAAAAGGCGGTGAAGATTTGCCAGGCAAGCAAGATAGCTGCACAAAGAATAGGCGCATTCTGCTCAAACAATTTTGGCGCCAGCATGGAAGAAGAAGCCAGCGCCATCAGTGTTGTGATGCAAGTCATAAAGAAACATGGTCTCAGTGCGGATGGCCATTTTAAGGGGCCTATAGAAGCCGCCGGTGCCATATTTTGCCAAATGTGTACTCGGCAATGTCTGGCCTTTGGAAAAGTGCGTTCCAGCTGTGGTCGGGTTGGACATTTTGCAAAACAATGTTTTGCATGTTCCACCACGGACCATGCATGAGCAGTACATGCAGTAGATGAGATAAACACAGAAGAACAGTTTTTCATTGATTTCATTGAGGTGAGAATCTAGAAAACTCTGAAAACAACGATGAAAACAAAATTGTAACAAAGAATGAAGATAATAAGACCACTCCAAAAACCTTTATGTCCGTACTCAAATCAAAGGTACTGCTAAATGATGCTTTAATTTGTTGTGACTTTGATCCTAAAGCAACTGCCAACCTCGTGAGCCGACATACTTTGCAAAAGCTAAGCGCGTAGCGGGACTTTGTTGACTGACAAGGGCTGATGATAGACTTCGGAACAAGAACTCTGGAGACCTTCAATGTTTGTGATCTAGTGCTCTCAGTGGCAGGCATGAAACACATGATACTCTTTCACATTGTAGACATGGATGTGGACTCAGTACTTGGGATAAAATCATGTGTATCCCTCAATCTAGTCGAACAGCGAAATATTCAAGAAGATAGCTGGTCACCTGAGCACAGTAAATCACTACAAGCATTACGGTGTGCACAGTGTATGAGGATTTAGAAGAAGTCTCAGTGGAGGACAACAAACCAGACAGAGGGACGGAACTGCCAGTGAGAATTCTGCAATTCTGGTTAACAGTCTTGAAGAACGTGCACAGGCTCAATTACATGATACGTGAACATGATGAACCCGCATTAGAGCATCTGCAAGATGTGAGTGTTAAATGGACAGAGAATGGAAAGCCGTGGAGCTTCGCTGTGGAGTTTACATTCGGGCCTAATAGATATTTCACGAATCAGGTGATCACTACAGTGCATCAGTTGGACTCACGGCCGCTGAAATCGTTCTTTGCTGAACCACAAATCATCGGCTGAACAGGCTGCACAATCGACTGGAGGGAGGGCAAAAATATTACAGTAAGCACAATTCGAACAAAACTAAAGTACAGGGGTCGAAGCACTCCAAGCACAGTGACAAGAACCATATCAAATGGATCATTCTTCAATTTCTTCAGTCCCACTGAAGTTCCACAGGGTGGAATCGTCAACCAAGCTTCGGCTGCCAAACCAAAGGCTGATTTTGAACTTGGCGCGCTATTTCAAAAACAAATAATTCTGTATGCAAACTTATATTTTTCAGATGAAGAGGCTGACAATGATGCTGAATCTGAGGCTGACTACTATGAAAATCTGTTTGAGGTTACTGACGATGATGAAGGTGAGACGGATGATGAAAACTATGAGCTGCCAGTACATCTCTTCTCCAGCAACACAGGTGAGGCTCCAGCGGCACGACTCCGGTGGTCTGCCAGCAATGATGAGGTGGTCACAGGGGACTCCCAGGCCATGTTGGTGTCTGTGGAGAGCGGGAGTTTTGGGATGGCGCATGAAGAAATGAAAGCTGCCGATACAACCGAAGATCAGCTACTGATTGAACCAGAGTCGCAAGAAGTTGTCCCAATCATGGAAAAACTGGCCTCGGAGGTATGTAGTGACCCATCGCAAGAGCTTGAAACAGCTCCGGTAATTTACTCCCAAGCAGTCGATGACACCGATGACGAATGGGAGGACATAGTTGAAGATGTTGACGACAGCGACATGGAGATTGCTATAGTAGGCAACTCTGACACTGACTCTGAGGATGATCTAATGACTATCTTGTTATGCAGCTTCACAGACCACTCGTACATTTGCGAGTTTGATCAAGAAGACCTAATGCCTAGATCAACTCAGCCAGAAACTATAGTCATCTCCAGTGACGAAGAGAAAGCCATCAATACTCCAGCATGCCAAGAAGAGGTGAACCCGACAACCCCAGTTCCATCCTTCGTGCCAGCACGAGAAACCGAGGTGATCCAGCATGTCGATGAGGCTGTGGAAGTGGGCGGGGTCACACTACCCAGAGGTAACACAATGCCTAAACCTCTGCAAACAACTCAATACAGAGCGACAGCCCGCACCATGCCAGAGGCTGCTACAAAGAAAAAAAACAAAACCAAGAGACACACCGAAATACATCACCATGTCCTAAAAATTTAAATATAAAAGAGAAGACTGGGAGAACTACCTCATCCCACCAGCTAACCAGCAACGAAAGCAGGCGCAAGTAGCAAGCAACATAATTCAATAAAGCGGAAGAGAAAGCGGCTGGTAACACAAATACGGCAGCCTTGGACACAGGCCTGTCAAAGGCACACGGCGAAGCGTAAGAGAAGCAAGACGCCGGCAGGTCAACCAGTCTCCGACGAGTAGGCAACAACTCGAAAGAATGAGATCTGTATAAAGGAAATGGACACTTGTTAGGCACAGCATGTAAATGGACACTTTAGAAAAACTTGCTCATGTTAGCAGCTACATATAATGAATGTATAAAGTTTAATGTTATTGCCGGGTGCCAGTGCCAGGGGGTGTGCCTTTCTAGGTGGAGGAGGGGTGAGGGTCTCTTCCCTGTGGCCTTTGCAAGGTTGGGTGGGGGTGCTGAAATAGGGGGTGAAGATCGGGACAGCCTTCCAAAATGGCGCCCCGATCAGCGAGGAGCCTTTCCTGCTGGCGAGTTTCACCTCACCAACAGGAAATGACTCAAAGTATGGCCTTGGCGGAGAGAAACTCCGGGAAGTCAAAAAAAAAGATATATAGCGCGATGAATAGCGTGATGTCCCTCACCGGTGCAGGGGCTGAGAAACACCCTGATAAACATGCTCAAAACCAGACATAGATTTTTTTGCAGTTGAATCGTGCCTTAGATAGTCAGAAACTATTACTACTGGTTTGCATATCTAGGACTCGGCAATATCGTCTGAAGGGTATAGCCAGACCTTGCAGGAGTGCAATTAGGAATCTTTCGACACACTCAGGGTAACAAAAGTTTCAAAGACTTTGCTGCAAGTGGCATTGACACAAGGTCAATTGTAAATTTTAAATCTGAGATTGAAAGATTTCTATCATCCAAAAGTATTAAGGGATAAAGGGCAATGGCAGGTATATGGGATTAGGCCACAGATTGGCCATAATCGTACTGAATGGCAGGATTAAGAGACTAATTGGCTTACCCCTGTTCCTATGTAGCAAAAGCAGCAAAGGTTTCAATAGTTTGAATTGAGGCACGAGACAAGAACAATTTCTACAGATATCTTGCACTGGAGATGTTGATGAGAGGCAAGGCTAACATAGACTGAATTCATTCTTCATGGGCACACATCCCACATATTGCCAACGATGAAGCGTTCTCTCGCTCAAAGATGAAAAGTGAATGAATATTGCAAGATAATCTGACTGTGGCTTTGATAAGCATGAGGTCAAATCTATAAGCAGCTCAAAAGCTGAGCTTGCAGAATCTTGAGTGAAATTGCAGTGTTCATTCAAATGTTTGACAGACGTTAGGGACATCTTTCACTCTGCTGCTGGATAGTTTTCGGACAATATTCATGTAGTTATTATCTGTCTTCATTTGACGGATGTGGATGTCACTGGCTAGGCCACCATTTATTGCCCATCCCTAGTTGCCCTTCAGAAGGTGTTGGTGAGTTGCCTTCTTGAACTGCTGCAGTCCCTGAGGTGTAGGTATACCCACAGAGGGGAGGAAGCTCCAGGTTTTTGACATAACCACAGTGAGTGATAGAATGGTGATATCCTTCCAAGTCAGGATGATGAGTGAATTGGAGTCGAAACTCCAGATGGTGGTGTTCCCAGGTATCCTCTGCTCTTGCCCTTCTAGATGCTAGTGGTCATGGATTGGTAAGGTGTTGCCTAAGCCTTGGTGAGTTACTGCAATGCATCTTGTTCTTCGTACACACGGCTGGTGTGTCGGTGGTGGTGGGATTAAATGGAAGGGGTAGCAAATAAGCGGGCTGCTTTGTCCTGGATTGTGCAGAGCTTCTTGTGTGTTGTTGGTGCTGCACTCATCCAGGCAAGCGGAGAGTATTCCGACACACTCCTGACCGGCCTTGTAGATGGTGTGCAGGTTTTGGTGGAGTCAGGAAGTGAGTTACTCACCACAGTATTCCAAGCCTTTGACCTGCACTGGTAGCCACAGTATTTATATGGCTATTCCAGTTGAGTTTCTGATCAAGATAGTGATAGTGGGGGATTCAGCGATGGTCATGCCATTAAATGTCAAGGGACAATGGCGATTAGATCCTTTTTTGGTCATTGCCTGGCACTAGTGTGGTGTGAATGTAACTTGTGACTTGTCAGCCCATATCTGGATATCGTGCAGGTCTTATTGCATTTAGACATGGACTGCTTCAGGATCTGAGGAGTCATGAATAGTGCTGAACATTGTGCTGTAAATATATTTTCTCTTGCGATAGGTACTGAGACTTTGGTTAAGCTTTCCAAGAAAGTGCCTCTTCCAGCTTTAGGACCATACACTCATACCACATGTTACCACAAAAGGTGCTTAAATACCATCAAGAACTGTGCACCTAAAATGAATCCTGCAAGAAAACAATTGTTCAATTTTGGCATGAACGTATGGCCCTGACGATGGAGGAGCTGTGCGTTCTGCAAACTTAAATTGTTCCTCAACATCCGACTATGTACTGGTTCCTGAGGAAGAAACATTTCATTTAGACAATCTTATTCACACCAATTTGGTGACAGATTAGACAGCCATATGGCTCTGCACCCACATACAAAGTATCCAGAATAATTCGATCTAAGGAAAATATGAGAAGAAAGGGATCCAGATGAAACATTTAATCATGATGTGGAAGCATTTCTGACTTCAAGAACAGACACAGAGAGGTAGGCCAGGCAGCTTTTAATAAAAGGGTTTCTCCAAAAATGAAAAATTGATAAATCAGGGATGGAGTCCCTTGTGGGATTAGCTCCATGCGTTTTACAGTTTCTCCAAGCAAATTTTGTTTGCAAAATATATTTCAGTAATTACCTTGCAATCCACTGTCTTGAAACAGAATCGAACATTTTGAGGCTCAATTTTACTATGTCAACCTATTGTGTTGTTATTTCTTTTCACTCTGAACCAAATTTCTTTGCGATGAAAACTACAGTTAAACCCCCAGGTTTCCCTTTCGCTCACAGATGAAAGGAAAAGAAGAATAAAAATGGCTACCATTCATACTGCTCCATTTAAAATGAAATGCTCCATTGTTGGTCTGTAGGTTCCATGAAGAGAACACACAGGATTGCACGGCATTCATTTATTTGATTTCTATGCAAGGTATATCTCATTGAAAAGTATTTTTTCTAATTAGCGGTTGAATGTTGAAACCATAAATATTGTATTCAAGTTTCCAATGTGGAATGAACAAGACAAATAGATTTGATATAGAAATAATCAGTTGCTAATGAAAGAAAGGCTTGTATTTCTATAGAACTTTCATGAAACTTGACAGCCAATTAAACACTTTTGACATGGAGCCATTGTTGTAATGTAGGAAAGCCTGAATGCAAAGGGAAATCCCAAGAAATTTCCACAAATTTTCACAAATGAACACATCAACTTTGAACAACAAAAAATGACAACAGAAATATGAATTAGGGGCTGGTTTAGCTCACAACGCTAAATCGCTGGCTTTTAAAGCAGACCAAGCAGGCCAGCAGCACGGTTCGATTCCCGTACCAGCCTCCCCGGACAGGCGCCGGAATGTGGCGACTAGGGGCTTTTCACAGTAACTTCATTGAAGCCTACTCATGACAATAAGCGATTTTCATTTCATTTCATGAGCCTTTGCAAATTTCACACTGGAGTGTTTATCTGAAAGTTTCTAGTTTTAAAGTCACAGAATTACCTGAAGACACGGGGCGTGATTCAACGGTCTCATTACGCCCAACTTTGTGTTGGGACGAGGCCGTTGAATCTTGCGAGAGGCAAGAGGCGAGATTGACAATGCTCAAAGCGTCTCACTGGCCGAGATCCAGATATGCATATTTAAATGAGCCCTTAATCCTCATTTAAATATCCATATGCTGGATTCTCCCAGAATTTAACGGCCGCACCTGGGAATCGACGCCATGTCACTGTTTAATACTGGTCCACACAAATGTGAACCAGTCGAAATGGGGGTCCGGGGGGGGGGGGGGGGGGGGGGGGGTGGGGGTGGTTCTCACAAGCTATTGGAGACGCTCGGATGGCCGGGTATTGGGCAGGGTGGTACCTGGGCATTCCCACTGGCACCTAGGCACCATGGCTCTGCCAGTCTGGCACAATAGTACTGCCACTCTGGCACCCTGTCAGTGTCTAGTTGGCACTGCCAGGCTCCTGGGCTGGCAGTACCAGGGTGGCACGTTGCCCGTGCCAGGGTACTTTGTGTACTTTGCCCTTAAGAGGTTGAGTGAGGGGGGGCTCGAGAACCCCGGATGCGGTAATTTAGTTGCAGTGGGCGGGTCCGGAGACCTCTGTGGGTCGCTGCGGAGGGTCGAAAGATCCACCCTGAACTGCGAGTAGTCTTCGTATAACGGTGAGCTGCAGGCGATGAGAAACACCCTGCTAAACGCACCCGAAACTGGAATTAGAAATGTTTTGGTGGAATCGCACTGTGTTTCTTATTGATGGTCTGGTATTTAAAGCTGTTCACAGTTTGATTTGATTTTAAAATCCACTGTGAGCTGTTACATTTGCCACAATCTTTGATTCACCTACCCTGTCATATTTGAATAAATGAATTTCCGACATGCAAGCTCTTGTGTTGCATTGATGTTGTATGTGACATTCTAAATGTCAGCAGCTCCTCCAGGATTTCCTTTCACAGTTAGAGATTTAAGACACTGACAGGATCTTGACTTGCAAAAATGTATGGATAAAAGCAAGTTATAGCTTCTGCTGCATATTAAACAACCAAGAAGTGGATTGTAAGTGAAACATACTGTAATTCTTTAGATTAGAAGAGAAGGGAAGCCTCCAGTTAGTTGCAATTTGTGTTGCTGGCTTTGGTATTGCAGAAAATGTTATTCTATTAACGGTTTCATGTTTTGACGTCATGCAAATAGTCAAGCGAACTGCCCCAAGTGTAATTGAGCTGTGTGCCACTCTCGTCCTGAAAGATTGCTTGTGCTTGAATAAAGACCTTTGCAGCTTGATTTTGGGAATGGTTTTTCTTTAGATAGTGCTTCAACATTTTTCAGCTCAACAATTTTTTTTATGACCAGGAGGTGGTTTCAGTCCCTCTGGCCTCTCTTCGTAGGTTTCATAGTTTATTGATCATGGTGCTGTCCTGCTGTCGGGACCAGCAACAGACTCATTCATGCGTGGGAGCACTCAGCATTTAGGAATTTTTTATTTGACTATTTGGGACTATGTAAGCTTTACCTTTCCTTGGATTGCCATCTTGCCGTGGTGGAGAGGCTTGAATGTTCCCGTTACTCCTGAAAGCAATGCCATTGGGATTCTTAAGCTCTTGGCAATGTCACACATAACAGTAAGGTCAGGGGTGAGGAATCAGACAAGTCCTCAATGGCAGATGAGGCGGTAGATACTTGTATGATATCAACTGCTGTGATGGTGGATGAAGGCTGCAGCAGAATGGAGATCCTGAGGCATCAAGGTTCCCTTATCACTGGACCTATCCTCTGTCAAGGCCTGCTGATGGGAAATGGCACCCACTTTAAAAGATGTCCCAGACCAGGTGTCTACCTCGACAAAACCAACACTCCCCCACCACCCCCACAGACAAGCCCTGTGGAGGTCGGTGAAAGGTGAAGGGGACAGGACTGTGAAATCTGGAAGTCCCCAGCTTCAGACCGGCAAATAAGCAGTGGTGTTTGATTCAGTCAACTTGCTCTTGGAATAGGAACTGGTGAGCATTTTGGCAGCTTCCTTCACGACTGAGCAGCCCTCTTCAGGATCCACTCTGCTCACCCCGCATAGGGAAAGGGCTCGAGAGTCTGTTCCATCTCCAACCTGGCTGGTAAACCTGCATCCAGCAGGCTCATCTTCCCGCACTCAGATAATCAAAGTTAAACTGAATTTCAGAACCTGGAATGTACGAGCGGTCATGGATGATGAGCAAAACGAACAACGAGAGGGTTGGACTGCCCTTGTTGCAGTTAACTCAGGCAATTCAACATTGACACCGTTGCCCTGCAAGAGACCCAAAGGACAGGCGAAGGGTAGCTGAGGAAAGAAGGTGGTGAGGGCACCTTCTCCTGGAGAGTAAAACCTGAGGATTGGTCCAGCGTTTCTGGAGTTGGATTTGCCATCAAGAACAAACTCGTCAACCAACTCTCGGCGCTCCCTGTCGGCATCAACGAGCACTTCATGACCCTCTGTCTACAAATTGACAAGAAGCAGCAGGCAATAGGCATGAGTGCCTATGCCCCAACCTATGATGCCAATAATGAGTCAAAAGAAGGTTTCTTCCTGGACAATTCACTCTGGACACTTCACATTCATCTTTTGAGGTTCGTTGCAGGGCTTGTCTGTGTGTGCGGCACGGTGGCACAGTGGTTTGTACTGCTGCTTCCAGGCTCCCAGGTTCGATTCCTGGCTTAGGTCATTGTCTGTGTGGAGTCTACATGTTTTCTCTGTGTCTGCGTGGGTTTCCTCCGGGTGCTCCTCTTTCCTCCTATAGTCCAAAGATGTGCAGGTTAGGTGGATTGGCCATGCTAAATTGCCCTTTATTGTCCAAAAGGTTCGGTGGGGTTACTGGGTTATGGAGATAGGGTAGAGGCGTGGGCTTAAGTACGATGCTCCTCACAAGGGCTGGTGCAGACTCAATAGGCCGAATGGCCTCTTTCTGCACTGTAAATTCTCGGATTCTATACTCTCCAATATTCCGAAGGAAGATAAGATCCTCCTCACTGGGGTTTCAATGCCAGGGTTGGACAGGAACCATCGAAAAGGAAGGAGTTGGGAATTAAAACTCCATCGGGGTTCTCCCGCTCCCAAACTCGTGGAACACCAGTTGTCATCAACAACCCACAGTTCTGCCAAAAGACAAGTTCAAGACTTCCTGGAGACATCCACGATCAAAGCACTGGCACACAATTGACTGCCATCGCCAACATGCCTCGGGTCCAGGGAGTGATCGACAGGATGCATATTCCCCTACGATGGCAGGCTGCTCTACACAGGCCAAAAGGTGTTCACTCGATGAACGTGCAGCTGATATGTGACCATCAGCTGTGCATCATGCACGTCTAATCTGCATGACACCCTAATCTGGGTACACTCAACAATTCCTGACATGTTCAAGATGCCCCCCCCCCGTGGATGGGTGATTGGCTCCTGGACGACAGGAGTTATCTACTGTAGTCGTAGCTGATGATGCCTATCCGGAGGCCACAGACGGACATGGTTACCCGCTACAATGACGTCAATGCAGCGACGAGGAGCATGATTGAGCAGAGCTTCAGCTTCGTGAAGATGTGATTCAGGTGCCTGGACTGCTCTGGAGGGGCCCTCAAGTATTAGGCTGAGAGGGTCACTTACATTGTGGCGGCCTACTGGATTCTGCACAACATTGCACAAAGGAGGGGTGATGTGCTGGAGGAGGAGGATGAATTCTAGGCCTCATCTGATGAGGAGAATGTGGGGGAGGGCGATGATGGACAGGACATGGGGCCCAGACAGGCATGGGAGGCCGCACAATGTGTGCACCAGTGACAATGCACACTGGATGTTCTGATCGCCTCCAGTCTCATCGACTGGGATGGAGGGAAACTGGCCAGGGACACGGACACTGCATCCGTGCCACCCCACCCCTCCCCCGCCTGCAAGTCTCTCCATGGGGCTGGTTTAGCACAGGGCTAAATCGCTGGCTTTGAAAGCAGACCAAGATAGGCCAGCAGCACGGTTCAATTCCCGTACCAGCCTCCCTGAACAGGCGCCGAAATGTGGTGACTAGAGGCTTTTCACAGTAACTTCATTTGAAGCCTACTTGTGACAATAAACGATTTTCATTTCATTTCATTTCATGGTACATGTCTGCCACACTCCAGGGTGAGGGCTCTGGATTGGCAGTAACAGCGGGTCTGGTCCATGAAATGGAGGAGAATGACAACCCGCTCTGCGATGAGCTCTGGTGCTCAGCATCGTATGACAATGTCTGACACCTGCCCACAGTAGCACTTTCCACCGTCAACCTGGATGATCCCTGCATACGAGCTGGCCATTCCATCACACGATCCCATCAAATCCCTGGGGTGACGGTGGCGGGGACAGTCGGTGGATTGATTGGGGAGGAGCCCAGGCCACCCTCAACGGCTGACCATTTTCACCCCCCTCACACAGATTGTGACAGTGTGAACAGGTGTTTAATGTGACAACATATACACATTTTTGCCCAAGCCCCTATTACTAAACTGTGTCCTGCATGCGTGCCAAGTTAACTGGTGTCTACCATTCTGGCCTAACGGGCCCGAACACTATGTCTAGGTGGATCCCCAGAAGGTACAGCAGGAGCGGAAGCAGCCTGCTGTGATTCCCACCCTGCGACCTGGGTCCCTGTTCGTGGGTGTCTTCTGGTGGACCAGGCTTGGATGGGCCCAGCTGCTGCCTGGGTGTCTAACGTGGCGTGTTCTGCCCACTGCCCACCAGATGCACCAGCAACAGCTTCCTCCTCCAGATGCTTGGGGGAGGGGGGGGGGGGGGGTTCGGTGGAGTCCGAGGTGCTACGGTGTTCCAGCACCACCCCTGCGGGAGTCACTGGCATGGACCCCATCACCTCCTCCTTCCTCAGGTTGCCCGGTCACCCAAGGCTACTCATGGGATGGGGGTGTGACTAGTGGTCTCTCCTGAGGTTTCACCGCCACCTGGCTCTGCCAGTAATGGAGGCCCATTCTGATCACGATCAGGGTCTCCTTGCTTGTGGCCGTGGAACATAGGGAGTGGACGATCGCTGTCTCGGACTGTGCCACATCACCCATTGACTGCACCACCACCTTCTGAGCCTGTGTCACATCAGACAGTGACTGCACCATCTCCCTCTGGGATTGGCCCACCTCCCTCTGTGACTGCAGCAGATTGGACAGCGCCTGGGCAATGTCGCTGACTTTCCCAACCATGGCCTTCTGTGACGGGGCCATGAAATTTCCAGATGGCTCTCGCACATGGTCGCCTGTGAGGCGGAAGCCCAGTTCTGTGCCTCAGCCAGCGCCTGCACATAAAGCCCCAGGCTTTGGACATGCTGATCCATGGCCAAAATCCCTGCACCCAATGCCTCCACCGCGGATGCCACACGTGCAGTGTTGGCCTGGGTGGCACGCATGTTCAGCACCACCTTGCTGCACACGGTTGGACTCCTCCACCTGCGCCTGTAGGCGCTGAATGCTTGGCAACAACACCTCATGTAGTCCCTGGCACTGCAACTGCATCTCCGCAATCGATGGGACTGTCTGTTCCAGAAGCCAGAAACCCATCTGGATGACAGCTAGTGCCTGGGGTCAGCCCGCCCTCCGACCGTCCGGCCCCTCGGGAGTTCCTACCTCCACTTGCTGTACCAGAGCAGCGGTAGAGGTACGCACCTAATAATGTCCCAGGGGCCTCTTCACTAAAGTGCCCCACAGAGGAGAGTGTCTCTGGGATCGTGGAGGGTTTTGGAGACAGCTGTGATGGGAAATCCATGTCATTCTCAGACTCGTGTCCGGGCTGCTTTCCTCTGCTCAGCTCGCGGGCATTTCCGGCTTTGGCACTGGCGGGGGGTCAGGCGGGGACACCGGATGGACCCCCCTCCCTTCCCCCGAAGCACACTGGGAAAGACTTTCAGAAGAGGAATAATTTTCAACTCCAGGGAAGACTGCCACAGCTGTATCAGTCACTGCTGTGTCAATGACTAAAAAAGCAAAGAAAATCTGAGATTTCAGGGCGGTGGGTACCGGAGCAATAGGTCAGAAGGTGAAAACATTGAGGGAGAACGAGGAGATAGTGCCAGCGTGGCTCTGAGGAAGAGCAAACAGGGAGATGTTTCTGAAAACAGATGTTTCTGAGGCCTGGTGGCCTCAAGTGCGTATGTTTTAATGCAAGAAGTATAACAGGTAAGGCAGGTGAACTGAGAGCTTGGATTAGTACTTGGAACTATGATGTTGTTGCCATTACAGAGACCTGGTTGTGAAGGACAGGATTGGCAGCTAAACGTTCCAGGATTTAGATGTTTCAGGCGGGATAGAGGGGGATGTAAAAGGGGTGGTGGAGTTGCGCTACTGGTTAGGAAGAATATCACAGCTGTACGACGGGAGGACACCTCAGAGGACTGCGAGGCTATATGGGTAGAGATCAGGAATAAGAAGGGTGCAGTCACAATTTTGGGGGTTGACTACAGACCTCCCAACAGCTAGCGGGAGATAGGAACAGACAGATTTTGGACAGGAGTAAAAGCAACAGGGTTGTTGTGATGGAAGACTTTAACTTCCACAATATAGACTGGGACTCACTTAGTGCTAGGGGCTAGGATGGGGCAGACTTTGTAAGGAGCACCCAGGAGGGCTTCTGAAAACAATATGTAGATAGTCCAACTGGGGAAGGGCTGCACTGGACCTGGTATTGGGGAATGAGCCCGACCAGATGGTAGAGGTTTCAATAGGGGAGCATTTCGGGTACAGTGACCATAATTCAGTAAGTTTTAAAGTGATGGTGGACAAGGATCAGAATGGTTTCAGGGTGAATGTGCTAAATTGGGGGAAGGCTAATTACAACAATATTAGGGGGGAACTGAAGAACCTACATTGGGGGCAGATGTTTGAGGGTACATCAACATCTGACATGTGGGAGGCTTTCAAATGTCAGTTGAAAGGAATTCAGGACTGGCATGTTTCTGTGAGGAAGAAGGATAAATATGACAAATTTCAGGAACCTTGGATAACAAGAGATAGGGGCAGCAGGGTAGCATGGTGGTTAGCATAAATGCTTCACAGCTCCAGGGTCCCAGGTTCGATTCCCGGCTGGGTCACTGTCTGTGTGGAGTCTGCACGTCCTCCCCCTGTGTGCGTGGGTTTCCTCCGGGTGCTCCGGTTTCCTCCCACAGTCCAAAGATGTGCGGGTTAGGTGGATTGGCCATGCTAAATTGCCCGTAGTGTCCTAATAAAAGTAAGGTTAAGGGGGGGGGGGCGGTTGTTGGTTTACGGGTATAGTGTGAATACGTGGGTTTGAGTAGGGTGATCATGGCTCGGCACAACATTGAGGGCCGAAGGGCCTGTTCTGTGCTGTACTGTTCTATGTTCTATATTGTATGCCTCGTCAAAATGAAAAAGGAGGCATTTGTCAGGGCCAGAAGGCTGGTAACAAACGAAGCCTGTGTGGAATATAAGGAAAGTAGGAAGCAACTTAAGCAAGGAATCAGGAGGGGTAAAGGGGTCACAAACCCTCACTGGCAAATAGGGTTAAGGAAAATCCCAAGGCTTTTTACATGTACATAAAAAGCAAGAGGGTAGTCAGGGAAAGGCTTGGCCCACTGAAGGACAGGGGAGGGAATCTATGTGTGGAGCCAGAGGAAATGGGCGAGGTACTAAATTAATACTTTTCATCAGTATTCACCAAAGAGAAGGAATTGGTGGATGTTGAGTCTGGAGAGGGTGTGTAGAAAGCCTGGGTCACATTGAGATCCCAAAAAGATGGGATGTTGGGCGTCTTGAAAGATATTAAGGTGGATAAGTCCCCAGGGTCTGATGGGATCTACCCCAGAATACTGAAGAGGGCAAGAGAGGAAATTGCTTCGACCTCGATCGAAACCTTTGGATCCTCACTGTCTTCAGGTGATGTCCCGGAGGACTGGAGAATAGTCAATGTTGTTCCTTTGTTTAATAAGGGTAGCAAGGATAATGCCGGGAACTATAGGCCGATGAGCCTTATGTCAGTGGTAGGAAAATTGCTGGAGATAGTTCTTCGAGAGTTCTTCCCATTTGGAAGCAAGTGGATGTATTAGCGAGAGGCAGCACAATTTTGTGAAGGGAAGGTCGTGTCTCACTAGCTTGATAGAGATTTTCGAGGAGGTCACAAAGACGATTGTTGCTGGTAGGGCAGTGGATGTTGTCTATCTGGACTTCAGTAAGGCCTTTGACAAGGTCCCTCATGGCAGTCTGGTACAAAAGTTGAAGTCACACAGGGTCAGAGGTGAGCTGGCAAGGTGGATACAGAACTGGCTAGGTCATAGAAGGCAGAGAGTAGCAATGGAAGGGTGCTTTTCTGATTGAAGGGCTGTGACTAGTGATGTTTCACAGGGTTCAGTGCTGGGACCTTTGCTGTTCATAGTATATACAAATGATTTGGAGGAAAATGTAGCTGGTCTGATTAGTAAGTTTGCGGACGACACAAAGGTTGGTGGAATTGCGGATAGCGATGAGGACTGTCAGAGGATACAGCAGGATTTAGATCATTTGGAAACTTGGGTGGAGAGATGGCAGATAGAGTTTAATCCGGACAAATATGAGGTAATGCAATTTGGAAGGTCTAATACAGGTAGGGAATATACAGTGAATGGTAGAAACCTCAAGAATATTGACAGTCAGAGTGATCTCAGTGTACAGGTCCACAGGTCACTGAAAGGGGCAACACAGGTGGAGAAAGTAGTCAAGAAGGCATATTGCATGCTTGCCTTCATTGGTCAGGGCACTAAGTATAAAAATTGGCAAGTCATGTTGCAGCTGTATAGAACCTTAGTTCAGCCACACTTGGAGTATAGTGTTCAATTCTGGTCGCCATACTACCAGAAGGACGTGGAGGTTTTAGAGAAGTGCAGAAGAGATTCACTAGGATGTTGCCTGGTATGGAGGGCATTAACTATGAGGAGAATAAACTTGGTTTGGTCTCACTGGAGTGAAGGAGGTTGAGGGGCGACCTGATAGAGGTCTACAAAATCTTGAGGGGCATAGAGAGAGTGGATAGTCAGAGACTTTTTCTCAGGGTAGAGGGGTCAATTACTAGGGGGAATAGGCTTAAGGTGTGAGGGGCAAGGTTTAAAGGTGATGTACGAGGCAAGATTTTTACACAGAGGGTAGTGGGTACCTGGAACTCGCTGCTGGAGGTGGTGGTGAAAGCAGGGACGATAGTGACATTTAAGGGGCATCTTGACAAATACATGAATAGGATGGGAATAGAGGGATACGGACCCTGGAAGTGTAGAAGATTTTAGCTTCGACAGGTAGCATGGTTTGGAGCAGGCTTGGAGGGCTGAAGGGCCTGTTCCTGTGCTGTACTTTTCTTGTTCTTTGTTCAATTAACTCAGATGCTGAAGGAAATAACAAGCAACTTTAAGTAAGCCTGTCAGAAAAAGATAAAGCGATGATGAAGAGCGGCACAGTGGCACAGTGGTTAGCATTGCTGCCTCACAGCACCAGGGACCTGGGTTCAATTCCGACCTCAGATGACTGTCTGTGTGGAGTTTGCACTTTTTCTCCGTGTCTGCGTGGGTTTCCTCTGGATGCTCCAGTTTCCTCCAAAGCCTAAAGATGGACATCTCAGGTGAATTGGCCAGGCTAAAAAAATTCCCCTTAGTCCGAAAGGTTATCTGGGGTTATGGGATGGGGCAGGGAGTGAGCCTCGGTAGAATGCTCTTTCACATGGCCCGGCTGACTCGATGGGCCGAATGGCCTCATGCTGCACTATATAGAATTTATGGTTCCAGGAGTTCCAATGATTTTTCAGGAAGTGTTTGATTTCCGTAGGCAGTGGTAAGAGAGCCACACATCTCTCTGTGTGGTGTTGCTCCACTCTGAGCAATGGTAAGAACTGTTGAGGATATGTGGAGAAGACAACCTGATCTTCTGTAGCGAGATGCATTTCCTGTAGACAATTAACTCTGAGACAAGATTGCTGTACAGGAGTCTGCAGCTTCAGAAGTGCTAAAGAGTCTGCCACTGCTGTGCTGACCTCCACCTCTGGAAGGAAGGGGACTTTCTGCCGGGACTCAAGTGTGGGCGCCAAACTGAAATTCACTCCTGGAAGGTACCAGCTCTTCAGCAGTGAGTGATGCTCTATGGTACTCTAATCTTACTTCATAGACAACAGGGGATAGACTAGGCAATACACTGATAGATTCAGTGGGGCAAACATATGAATGCTGCTCAGCCACTCAAACAGCTGACTCTTCTAAAAAAAACAAGAGAATTCATATGATGCGTCAATCAACTGGAAAGACAAATCATTTTCGAGTATCTCTGAGAGATCACATCACTTTCTACGAAGTGCAAATTCAAGTCCAGCAGCCCTTCATGGGGATGGTCGCCATCGGATGCAGTGTCTTCTGTATCCATCACCCCTGGCCTTGCTTGATGAAGAGCTGAGAGGTTCATAACTTAAGTCACCACCCAAGGTCTAGTGGATGGCATCTCTGTGAGAGAAAGGAACTTACTGCTGACTGTATAACTTCCTCAGCTTCAGAAGGTTGAATTTCCACTGCTTCAAAGTAAAAGGTTGAAGATTGTTCCATGGAAGACAATTGAAATGACGAGCTCCATCTGTTTTGTTCTAAGATTCCCAGGCATATGACAACCTTGGCATTCAATAAGGATGGATGTTGATTGTGAAGACCATAGAATCAATAATCTGTTGCCCTTGTAGCGAAGATTTGATTTAAAGGTCCATCCCACCTGGAATTTGTAATTTGATGCCTGATGTATGAAGGGGTATTGGCTGAAGCCAGTCAAGATCGTGTACTAATATGTTAAAAGCTGCTCCAGTATCAATTTATAGGGTCATATTGAAGCCGTAAATTTGGATTATAACTGACTTATATACTGGACTAGGTCTTTCAATACCTTCTGGGGATTCTGTAATTTTTTTTCATTATTCATTCATTGGCTGTGTGCATCACTGACAAGGCTAACAGTTATAAGAACATAAGAACTAGGAGCAGGAATTAGGCCATCTGGCCCCTCAAACCTGCTCCAACATTCAGCAAGATCATGGCTGATCTTTTCGTGGACTCAGCTCCACTTACCCACCTGCTCACCATAACTCAATTCCTCTACTGTTCACAAATCTACCTATCTTTGCCTCAAAGACATTTTTTGAGGTAGCCTTAACTGCTTCACTGGGCAGGGAGTTCCACAGATTCACAACCATTTGGGTGAAGATGCTCCTCCTCAACTCAGTCCTAAATCTGCTCCCCCTTATTTTGAGGCTATATCCCCTCGTTCTAGTTTCACCTGTCAGTTGAAACAACCTCCCTGTTTCTATCTTACCTATTCCCTTCATAATGTGATATGTTTCTATGAGATCCCCCCTCATTCTTCAAAATTCCAATGAGCAGAGTCCCAGTCTACTCAGTTTCGCCTCATAAGCTAATCCTCTGAACTCCTGAATCAACTTAGTGAATCTTCTCTGCACCCCCTCCAGTGCCAATACATCCTTTCTCAAGTAAGGAGACCAAAACTGGTGTGCACAGTACTCCCGGTGTGGCCTCATCAGCACCCTATGCAGCTGCAACATAACCTCCCTGATTTTAAACTCCATCCCTCTAGTAATAGAACACAGAACAGTACAGCACAGAACAGGCCCTTCATGTTGTGCCAAGCAATGATCACCCTACCCAAACCCACGTATCCACCCTATACCCGTAACCCAAGAACCCCCCCTTAACCCTACTTTTTAGGACACTACGGGCAATTTAGCATGGCCAATCCACCTAACCCGCACATCTTTGGACTGTGGGAGGAAACCGGAGCACCCGGAGGAAACCCACGCACACACGGCGAGGACGTGCAGACTCCGCACAGACAGTGACCCAGCCGGGAATCGAACCTGGGACCCTGGAGCTGTGAAGCATTTATGCTAACCACCATGCTACCGTGCTGCCCCTTCATAATGAAGGACAACATTCCATTTGTCTTCTTAACTACTTGCTGCACCTGCAAAACAAACCTTTTTGTGATTCGTGCACAAGGACGCCCAGGTCCCTCAGCACAACAGCTTGCTGCAATTCTATTACCATTTTGCTGTTATTCCTACCAAAATCGACCTCACTGTTATTCCTACCAAAATCGACTCTTGGTGTAGGATTTGGTTTGTGGACTGACTGGTTTCTGCTTAACACTTGTTTATTAGGACTACATTTAAACAGATTACATAGCTCCTCGGTCTGATTCCAAACTCTCTCTCTCTCTGAGGGAGAGAGTGAGAGAGAGAGTCTAACACATGACAGTGGTACATCATCATCTGCATCATTCATCAGTTTAACTCTGTTAATCCTTTATACTACCGCATCTGTTTCGTCTGTTTGGGTGTGTGTTCATCCAGCCGAGGATTAATATCCTTTCCCCTGGATTAGTTCCCGAGGCCTCCGTGTCACGATGGCAGAGTTGTGATGAGACATACTGATGTTCCAAATCATAGACTTTCAACTTAACCTGAGAACTCCACCTGCCATGTTCTTTTGATATAGAAGATATAAATATATTGATAGATTCTTCAAAGAACCTCCACCCTCCCTGCAAGAATGTAATCATAGAATCATAGAATTTACAGTGCAGAAGGAGGCTATTTGGCCCATTGAGTCTGCACCGGCCCTTGGGAAGTGCACCCTATCTAAGCCCACAGCTCCACCCCATCCCCGTAACCCAGCAACACCACCTCGCCTAACCTTTCTTTTAGACACTAAGGGCAATTTAGCATGGCCAATCCATCTAACCTGCACATCTTTGGACTAATGAGCTACAGCGCCAATTAATGACCCATTTGGACAGAAATCCAACTTCCTGCAGTCAGGCCCTTGAAATGTTGAGACCAGTATTATCCTAGTTGCGTCACTGCTTTGACGATCCTTTCTATATGGAAAGAAACAAGCCCAACGTCAGAAAGCAAACCAGAATTGTGGCCCTATGCTCCATCAAGTTGCCACGAGAGGCACAGGCCAGTTGTGGCATATCTCAGTGCACAACAACTTGGTTTGATTGCTGTACTGAAATTATGCACTGGTTGTATTCATTAAATGTCAGAGTTGCCTGTTGTTCATTATTCTCATTTCAGTCACACTCTATAAAGATCCCTTTGGTAGCATCTGCTGTTGCTTCCTCTCAAATGCCAACTGGAAGGAAACCTGCTGTGTGAGACTGAACTTTTCTCTGTACATTTGGAAAGCAATCTGCTTAACTCTCAGAACAAAGGGCAACACTCTGTGGTGCCTTGGAGAAAGGGTATTTACTTCATTTGCAAAATGATTTGCGAATGCAACTTTGCTCATAATAATATAATAGCTAACATAACATCACAGCAAAATGTAAAGTATCATTGTAAAATGACACTCTTAACACTTCGATGATTTTCCTATTACCTTACTCCAATTTGACTTTTTGAAACCATTTCTCAACATGCAAGTTCAGGACCAGTAAACATTTTGCTCTGGTAGATTGCTAGCATTTCATTCCACTCATCTGCTTATTATTAAAATGTTTGTCTGTGGATGAATAATGAAATGAGCTGTGGCTCACTGGGCCTGTTTATTCCCGTTTTGGTTCATAAATTTCAGCTAAAGACCCAGGCGTCTGACCTTCTCCCGCCACACTACCTGGCTGCTACCACTTAAGGGCCTTTAAAATGGACGATAAACGCCGCCTTTTTACAGTGGAGTTTCTCTTTTATTTTAAGCACTGTTCTCGACTTTAAATAAAATTGCTTTAATACAAACACTCTGAATGGAATATCAAAATTCGTGAACTGGTGGGGCAACACAATGTTAGGAGGGAGATAACTGGGGGGGGGGGGGGGGGGGGAGTGGTATTTTTGACTTCATATGATCATGGAAAATGTGTGAAAATGAATTGCAGTCCGTTTTACCGTTTGGCTATCATTCATTTTATATTAATGCAGGGAGTTAAAATGAAACCTGACAGAATGAAAACAAAGGCAAACCTTTAAGTAAAAGCAGAGAGTTTCACTTATAAATTATTAACATTACGCATTTCATTTTATGGGAAAAAACGCGCTTTGTCAAAGGCAGGAGTCTGATTTAAAAAGGGCAGCTTTTTTCTGTGGAGTAGCAGAAAGTAGTGATTGGATATCTCAAGTCAGGAGCAATTACTTCTCTGTCAAAAATGTTATTTTTAACCCTGCTGTGAAATCCTCACCTTGCTTTTATTAATCCCAAAGCAGGACTATGTATGAGAGTCCCAGAAGCGGGCCTCACTGCTTAACACAAGTTCTAACAAAGGTCACTCTTACCTTAGGGTCGGGCAGTAATGATAACTTCTCATGACAAACACTTTCCCGTGACAAGTGACAGACTTTAAGTTGAATTTCTGCTGCTTTTGTTCGCATAAATGGAGCTTTGACACGCCATGGCCATTTATGTGTTGTCCAATTTTTGTAGTGCTAGTCGTAATAGTTTTATTTTCTTATTGTTAACCTACACCTTGGGTTTCTGCACATTCTATTGAGGGCCATACAATTAGCAATCCAGGTGCAACAGTGGAACATTGTGATTTAAATCAATTACATTTTAGCCATGGTAAGAAGCCAGTGCTCGTTCCATTCCTTCAGAATATGATGAAAGAAGCTGAAAATGCCTGTGACAACAACCCCACCAATAATGTACCTGGCAAGAGGAAAGCTCATGTGTGACAATGTGGCACAGTGGTTAGCGCCAGGGGTCTGGGTTCGATTCCGACCTTGGGTGACTGTGTGGAGCTTGCATGTTCTCCCCGTGTCTGTGTGGGATTCCTTCGGGTGCTCCGGTTTCCTACCACAGGCCAACGAGAAGCAGGTCAGGTGGATTGGCCATGTTAAATTGTCCCTTGGTGCCCAAAAGGTTCGCTGGGGTTCTGTGGATAGCGGGGGTGGGGGGGGGGGGGGGGGGGGGGGGGGGGGGGGGGTGCGGTAAGCCTAGGTATGGTGCTCTTCCGGAGGGTCGGTCCAAATTCGATTGGCCAAATGGTGTCTTTCTGCACTGCAAAGATTCTATGATCCATGTCAATAATCGGTTGCATCAGCAATGCTAAACATAGGACTGGTAATCGATAGCTCAATGCAATGTATTAATATGGTAGCCTTGTGAGTTTAGTTATGGAATGAAGAGGAAAATGTTAAGAATGGAGGAGGGAAGAAAGAAAGGCATGAGGAAGTAACTGTATTTATATAATGCTTCCTTGAATGCTTCACAACCAATGAATTATGTTTTGAATGGACTCAATTTAATTAATAATAATGATAATTGCTTATTGTCACAAATAGGTTTCAATGAAGTTACTGTGAAAAGCCCCGAGTCGCCACATTCCAGCACCTGTTTAGGGAGGCACGCGCTGCTGCACTTGTTCTGAAATTAAATGAAAATGAAAATCGCTTATTGTCACGAGTAGGCTTCAATGAAGTTACTGTGGAAAGCCCCTAGTCACCACATTCCGGCGCCTGTCCAGGGAGGCTGGTACGGGAAGTGAACCGTGCTGCTGGCCTGCTTGGTCTGCTTTAAAAGCCAGCGATTAGCCCAGTGAGCTAAACCAGCCCCTTCTGCATTACAAGTCAGCTGTTTAGCCCACTGTGCTAAACCAGCACCCAACAGAAAACATCATCAAATGGTTCCTCCGGGATTTGAACCCGGGACCTCTCACATAATCGTGAAGCACAATCCCCGAAGCAAGAATCTTACTTCTAGACCAACAAGCCATTATACAGGCAACACCACGGATAGTTTGCACACAAGACTCTGTGACCAGCAAGTCGATCATTGATCAGATGACCTGTTGGTGATGTGTTGGGTGAATGTTGACATATAGAAATATAGGGCAAAATTCCCCAACCTTGCGCCACCGCAAACACGAACCGCGATCGGGTGAAGAATCGGACGGTCTGCTTAACATCGAGGTCAGTGCCCGGTTCCATGCTCCGATCCCTATTTGGTGGCATGGTGAGGTGAGAGTGACTGCCCTTGACATCTAGCAGCATTTGACCGAGTGTGGTATCAAGAGCCCGAGTCAAACTGGAGTCAATGGGAATCAGGGGGAAAACTCTCCACTGGTAGGAGTTACACCTGACACAAAGGAAGATGGTTGGAAATCAATGATCTCAGCTCCAGGACATCACTGCAGGAGTTCCTCAGGGTAGTGCCCTAGGCCCAACCATCTTCAGCTGCTTCATCAATGACCTTCCTTCCATCATAAGGTTAGAAGTGGTGATGTTTGCGGATGACTGCACAATGTTCAGCACCATTTGTGACTCCTCAGATAATGAAGCAGTCCATGTTCAAATGCAGAAAGACCTGGACAATATCTAGGCTTGGGATGACAAGTGACAAGTTACATTCGTACCACACAAGTGCCAAGCAATGACCATCTCCTACAAGCGAGGATCTAATCATCGCCCCTTGACATTCAATGGCACTACTATCGCTGAATCCCCCACAATCCTACGAATTATCATTGATCAGAAACTGAACTGGACTAGCCACATCAATACTGTGGCCAAGGCAGGTCAAAGGCTCGGATGGGCAGCACGGTATCACAGTGGTTAGCACAGTTGCCTCGCAGCTCCAGGGTCCCAGGTTCGATTCCTAGATTGGGTCACTGTCTGTGCGGAGTCTGCACATTCTCCCCAAGTCTGCGTGGGTTTCCTCCGAGTGCTCCCCTTTCCGGAGCACACAGCCCACCGAATGAGCACATGCACAGTACACCGCATTCGGGAAACAGGAAAGGGACTGCAGAGCCTATCGCTGACATGGGTTGGTGGGCGGTTATGGAGATGGTGAGCGGTGATGGGTCACTCAATTGGTAAACTGTCCTATAAGGCTGCCTCATACTTCTGGCCCCAATCCCTTCCACCTCTGAAGGTGACCCTCGGTGGAACCTTCAATTGTTGGGGGGGGGCCCTGCCCCATGCCATGCTCCAGCACCCACACCCCACCCCATCAATCTCCCACATCCCCCACCGGGCAGTCTCTCTACACTCAGCCTAGCTAATCCCTCATATTTTTCAGAGGATTGAGGCAGGTTGAGATGCTAGTTGATGCACGATCAATTGCACAAAGACTGAGGTTGGGTACAACTGTGGCTTTATTGGAGTCAGATGCGTGGCCTCCTGCTGCAGCTGGCGAAATGGCAGAGGAATAGAGGACACACATATTTATACTCTTCCTACTGGGCGGAGCCAGCCGGCAGGGGCTACCGGCGAACCTGTAATACAGGTCCTACCTTACATCCCCTAATACAGGTGTACAGTGGTTCACCACACAGGTAAAAAGGTGTTTAATAATGGCCATATACGTTATTGTGCCCTGACCCCTGTGGCGATCTTTGTGAGGTTGGCTTCAGGATGGAAAGCGTAGTGATCACAAAGACACTTGAAGTTCTTTTCATGAACTTAACTAATTTTACTTACTTTACTTGATTTAGAGATCAACACTTATTCCTATGGTAAACAACTATACTATTAATCTACACTCACTAACACTATCTCTATATTCTAACTACAATTATATTCTATCTTACTAGCTCGACAATGCACTCTACTCCAGTCTCCTACCCTCTCCAGCTCACTTTCCCAGAAATCCAAGAGTCAGTACAACTTACAGTACTGTCCCTTAGGTCCCTCTAGTGGCTAGTTTTAACATATCATTAACTCCTCATATGCTGTACATTTGTATAATGGCACAACCCCTAGCTCTAACCTTTGTGCTGCACCCTTCCCAACATAACTGATGTATAACGTCCTTATCTTACATGGCCTACCACTCCTTCTAGGTGTGACCCTGGAGAGAAAATCAGATCTGGAGGTAGGCCAGCTGGGGTGGCCACTGCCCAACACAAAATGGAAGATTGCAAGGAATGCAGGGAAAATGGACATGTTGTAAAGCAAGCAGCTTGCAAAGCGATTGTATATTGGGATGACTGCAGAAACCAGTTTTGACTGTTGCAGAAACCAGACAACACTGTGAAAAGAAACCAGTTAACATACTAATGAGGCGATACCGGGCGATCCCCAGATACAATGGAAACAAGTTAACACAGATCGATACATTCTATGGAAGGCCAGACCCTTTGGCGCCAGAGGAGCCCAAAACAATAAGTCCCAAGAACCGCCCCAGCGACCGAGGAACTGCCCCATGATTGGGGGGTTCAAACATATCGCTTGGGAAGAGACCCAATCGATTCCAAGCAGGTAAAGGAGTCCGCCCAAAGGGGCGCGGATCCCCTGCGACCTATAAAAGAAAGGTCCCACACATGGTTCAGTCTCCTGTCTCCTGCCTCCTGTCTCCTGATCCAGCCTTCGGACAGCAGCCACCAACAAATAAGTGCCTCCCAACGGCCGCTACCAGAGATAGGCACTCCTGACCCCCTTTTCAATTGATACCAACCTGAAGTCTGCAGACCAGAGCAGAGCAAGAGGCCTTGTTCCCTGACCCAGCAGTTCCTTCGAGATAAGTATTCGTTGTTTAGCGGTAGGAATAAGTTTAATCCTTTTAGCGTGTGCATGGGTAGTTATTATAATTATATTATAATAAACTCTAGTTGTTTGGACTTACTAATTGGTGTACGGTTTTATTGCTTTGAACTTCCCCTTGAAGCTTGAGGCGGTGTCTTAACGACACCTGGCGACTCCAGAGCTTATACAAGAAACAGAGCCAAATTGAGTGTTCAGCACACTCACACAGAAGTAGCAACAGGCTGCCCTGTTCTGCCTGCTGCCCATCAGATGTGCCAGTGTCAGGTGGGGGGGGGGGGGGGGTGTGAGGGGGGAGATTCAGAAGCGTTGAAGTGTTCCAGCACCTCCCCTGCAGGAGGCACAGGCATGAGCTTCATCATATCCTCCTCCTTCCGGGTGCTCGATGGCCCCTGGGTTATTCCATGGAGTAGAGGTGAAGCCGGAGTGACTCCAGAGGTTCACCGGTCACCTAGCGTTGCCAGTCTGGGGGACCGCTCCCATCTGAACCAGAGTCTCAAGGTCCTCAGCTGTAGAGCGCTGAGACTGGGTCACATCCCTTAGAGAGTGAGTACAGTCCCTCACTGCCTTGATCATGTCCCTCTGGCACGGTACCACATTCCTCTGTGACTGACCCAGGTCAGTCAGTGCCCGGCCAATGCTCTCACTGCCCTCAGCCATGACCCTTAGTGAATGGGCTAAGCTCTGGAGCACAGCAGCAATGTTCCTGCTAGCCCCCTGTAGGTAAGTGAATAGCTCTTTATTTTTCTCAGGAAACTGGGGAGTGAAACACCAACATTTTTACACTGGCATGGGGACATAGCCCCATTTTTGGAGAATCCAGCCCTATGTTTCTGTGCTCTCCATTTTTGTACTTCATGTTCCCAAACAATGAGCTGAACCTCCTTCCCTTTATCTGGTACTTTTAACCAGTTTTTATACGTTCTGGTGGCCCTACCTGCTCTACCAACGATAATTGCATCCTTCCACTGACTGGCCCCTTCTGGTAAACATGTCACTTTCGTGCCAACTTTTGGCAGTTGCCATTTCGGACAAAGAGCCTCATCTGTTTTGCCAGAATGACTATGTCCCTCTTCAGATATCCTGACAATTTCCGCGATCTGGTCCTCATAATTCTGTAACGTATGTGTATGAGAAGTATTTGGTTCCTCAGCATGTTCAATAACACGGTACGGGCAGCACGGTAGCATGGTGGTTAGCATAAATGCTTCACAGCTCCAGGGTCCCAGGTTCAGTTCCCGGCTGGGTCACTGTTTGTGCGGAGTCTGCACATCCTCCCCGTGTGTGCGTGGGTTTCTTCCGGGTGCTCCGGTTTCCTCCCACAGTCCAAAGATGTGCGGGTTAGGTGGATTGGCCATGCTAAATTGCCCGTAGTGTCCTAAAAAGTAAGGTTAAGGGGGAGGTTGTTGGGTTACGGGTATAGGGTGGATACGTAGGTTTGAGTAGGGTGATCATTGCTCGGCACTACATCGAGGGCCGAAGGGCCTGCTCTGTGCTGTACTGTTCTATGTTCTATAACCCCTTCGAATCTACAAACTTGTAATCTGTTCCCACTAATCTTGATGAGTGCACCTTAACAGCCTGGTTTCCATGCTGCAAAATTATTGTTTTACCACCTGTACCTATAACATTTCCTGGACCTTTCCACTCATTGAATTCAATTCTTTTATATTATGCCATGGCTCGCTGTTTGAAAGTAGACTCCAATGACTGTACATTGTGTCTGAAAGCTCTCAAAATTCTTTCTGAGATTTCTGATTTAAAAAACGTTCTTCTGCCCGCTTGTAGTGTATTCAAATGCTTAGAAAGATAGAGCTAATTGTACTGACCTCCCAAACTGGAAGATGATCATTCATGGCTGGAGGGGTTTGGGGATTTCTTCCAAAAAACAACTGATATGAACCCTAGTCCTCAACCATCTGTAGTGAATTATTTGTATGGACAGCCCATGCTAAAGCCGAAGCTAATTTATAATTTGGCCTATCTGTCAAAATTTTACAAAGCACTTAATCTATCTCAGCACGATTTCTCTCTCACACCCCGTTACTAAATGGGATTTCTGCAGCTGCATTCATAACTATTATGTCCATGTTCTCACACATATCCCCACATTCATCATTCGGGCACCTCCCCCCTCCCCCCCACCCCCCCCCCCCCCCCCCCCCCCCCCCCCCCCTCTACCCGACCATTATCAGAGAGGAACGTCAGCCAAGTCCGGTCCCTATCTATTTTTTTCATTAACTGTTCCACAATTATTTTATTTTCTTTACCATGTATAATATTCGACTGATTAGACATCATTGCCAAGTCTACAAAGCGTAAAATTAAAATATTCTTTTCTTTATCCCACACCTTCAGATCCAAAGCCACAAATTCATTAAAATCTGTCGCTTAGGGTATACTCACTATGGGTTGTGATGGCATTCTTACATATATCACATTTGTTGCTTATCCGTTCGATATGTTTGGTGTTTTCTTCATCACTTATACCCACATCCCTGAGCAAGTTTTTAATCTTTCTGAAGATGGATGGGCAAATTGTCGATGCACCTTTAGCACATTCTACTTTCTGTTTCGTAGACTCCTGGGGTGGAATTCTCCAACCACCGCAGGCTCGGGGAATCGCCGGCGTAAATCCCGCCCCCGCCATGGCCGGAATTCTCCGCCACCTGGGAATCGGCGGGGGCGGGAATCGCGCCCCACCAGTCGGCGGGCCCCCCGCGGCGATTCTCCAGCCCGCGATGGGCCGAAGTCCAGCCGCTGTCAGGCCTCTCCCGCCGACGGGGTTTAAACCACCTCTGTGCCGGCAAGAGCAGGTGGCGCGAGCAGGCCTCGGGGTCCTGGGGGTGGGGGGGGGGGCATGGGCCGATCGGACCCCGGGGGATGCCCCCACGGTGTCCTGGCCCGCAATCAGGGCCCACTGATTGGCGAGCGAGCCTGTGCCGTGGGGGCACTCCTTTTCTTCCACCGCCGCCACGGCCTCCACCATGGCAGCGGCGAAAGTGAACCCCTCCACCGCGCATGCGCCGGTGGTGACGTCAGCGTCTGCTGACGCTCCGGCGCATGCGCGGACTCACGCCGACCGGCAAAGGCCTTTAGACCATCCCCAACGCTGGGCGGCGTGGCGCCAAAGGCCGTTGGTGCCAGTCCGCAATTTTAGGGAGGCCCGACGCCGGAGTTGTTGGCGCCACTCCGCTACGCCGGGACCCCCTGCCCCGCCGGGTAGGGGAGAATTTCACCCCTCTTCTCTGATGCTAACAGTACTTCCTTAATTTCTTTATAAGAAGAAATTTGGATTCATTGATACAATAGTGTCCAAACTGTGTGAATTGTAAGTCCACAGTTTTTCCAAATAGGATGGTGTTCGCGGGAGAGGATCGCAAAGAAATCACTCAACGCCCAGGGCTACTGATCCTCGCAACAAATGGTTTATTTCGCTGCCGGGGAGATGACGTCTGTTAAAGTCCCAGACTGTCTTGTTAAGAGGAAGAAGGAGACTTATGTAAGGCTGAAGAAACAAGGTTCAGACAGGGCGCTGGAGGGATACAAGAGAGCCAGGAGGGAACTTAAGAAAGGGATTAGGAGAGCTAAGAGAGTGCATGAAAAATCTTTGGCAGGTAGGATCAAGGAAAACCCCAAGGCCTTTTACACATACGTGAGAAATATGAGAATGACTAGAGCGAGGGTAGGTCCGATCAAGGACAGTAGCGGGGGATTGTGTATTGAGTCTGAAGAGATAGGAGACGTCTTGAACAAGTATTTTTCTTCAGTATTTACAAACGAGAGGGGCCATATTGTTGGAGAGGACAGTGTGAAACAGACTGATAAGCTCGAGGAGATACTTGTCAGGAAGGAAGATGCGTTGCGCGTTTTGAAAAACTTGAGGATTGACAAGTCGCCCGGGCCTGACGGGATATATCCAAGGATTCTATGGGACGCAAGAAATGAAATTGCAGAGCCGTTGGCAATGATCTTTTCGTCCTTGCTGTCAACAGGGGTGGTACCAGAGGATTGGAGTGTGGCGAATGTCGTGCCCCTGTTCAAAAAAGGGAATAGGGATAACCCTGGGAATTACAGGCCAGTTAGTCTTACTTCGGTGGTAGGCAAAGTAATGGAAAGGGTACTGAGGGATAGGATTTCTGAGCATCTGGAAAGGCACTGCTTGATTAGGGATAGTCAGCATGGATTTGTGAGGGGTAGGTCTTGCCTTACAAGTCTTATTGACTTCTTTGAGGAGGTGACCAAGCATGTGGATGAAGGTAAAGCAGTGGATGTAGTGTACATGGATTTTAGTAAGGCATTTGATAAGGTGCCCCATTGTAGGCTTGTGCAGAAAGTAAGGAGGCATGGGATAGTGGGAAATTTGGCCAGTTGGATAACAAACTGGCTAACCGATAGAAGACAGAGAGTGGTGGTGGATGGCAAATATTCAGCCTGGAGCCCAGTTATCAGTGGCGTACCGCAGGGATCAGTTCTGGGTCCTCTGCTTTGTGATTTTCATTAACGACTTGGATGAGGGAGTTGGAGGGTGGGTCAGTAAATTTGCAGATGATACGAAGATTGGTGGAGTTGTGGAAAGTGAGGAGGGCTGTTGTCGGCTTCAAAGAGACATAGATAGAATGCAGAGCTGGGCTGAGAAGTGGCAGATGGAGTTTAACCCTGACAAGTGTGAGGTTGTCCATTTTGGAAGGACAAATATGAATGCGGAATACAGGGTTAACGGTAGGGTTCTTGGCAATGTGGAGGAGCAGAGAGATCTTGGGGTCTATGTTCATAGATCTTTGAAAGTTGCCACTCAAGTGGATAGAGCTGTGAAGAAGGCCTATGGTTTGCTAGCGTTCATTAGCAGAGGGATTGAATTTAAGAGCCGTGAGGTGATGATGCAGCTGTACAAAACCTTGGTCAGGCCACATTTGGAGTACTGTGTGCAGTTCTGGTCACCTCATTTTAGGAAGGATGTGGAAGCTTTGGAAAAGGTGCAAAGGAGATTTACCAGGATGTTGCCTGGAATGGAGAGTAGGTCATACGAGGAAAGGTTGAGGGTGCTAGGCCTTTTCTCATTAGAACGGAGAAGGATGAGGGGCGACTTGATAGAGGTTTATAAGATGATTAGGGGAATAGATAGAGTAGGCAGTCAGAGACTTTTTCCCCGGGTGGAACACACCATTACAAGGGGACATAAATTTAAGATAAATGGTGGAAGATATAGAGGGGATGTCAGAGGTAGGTTCTTTACCCAGAGAGTAGTGGGGGCATGGAATGCATTGCCTGTGGAAGTAGTTGAGTCGGAAACGTTAGGGACCTTCAAGCGGCTATTGGATAGGTACATGGATTAGGGTAGAATAATGGAGTGTAGGTTAACTTCTTAAGGGCAGCACGGTAGCATTGTGGATAGCACAATTGCTTCACAGCTCCAGGGTCCCAAGTTCGATTTCGACTTGGGTCACTGTCTGTGTGGAGTCTGCACATCCTCCCCGTGTGTGCGTGGGTTTCCTCCGGGTACTCCGGTTTCCTCCCACAGTCCAAAGATGTGCAGGTTGGGTGGATTGGCCATGAAAAATTGTCCACAATTCTATGATTAACCTAGGACAAAAGTTCGGCGCAACATCGTGGGCCGAAGGGCCTGTTCTGTGCTGTATTTCTCTATCTCTATCTATCTATCTCTCCACCAAACAAAGGCAAACATCCATTCTTATATTTTTCAAAACAGCTACACAGCCCATTCTGGCTGGAACTTGTCCAATAATATTGGATATACATTACATGCATTAGTTATATATCCAATTGATTTTGGCATTACGTAAAGTGGATTGGCCCCTTACCAGCCCCTGACTTCATGAAGCAGTCACTCATACTAACTGTTAAAGTTATGTCTTGTGCCTGCACTTGGAGACCTTGAGCTGGTGAGAATACATAATGCTCTTTGTCCCGTGGAGCTGTTATCACTCGCTGGTGAAGTCCTCCCTAGAATCTCCCATGTATGTTTCCCATTCAATGCCTTGATATAAATCATTCCTGTCTCCCTGACTAACTCTGCTCTCTGTGATTAAATGATGTTATTTATACCAGTTTGCAACGTAACCCAGCTAATGATTGTTCAGGAATGTGGCTAGTTCATCTAAAAGCCATTTTGTGTCTTTAGTATTGCTAGGTCAGCTAACAGCCATTTTGTGTCCTTTCTGATATTAGTAATTCTTAGGTTGTAAAACCACAAGCATTGTGTATACACTATCTATTCCTACAAATTGCCTCTTGTACAGGCATCTAAGCCAGAGTACCTTAATCTAAAATCTTCATTCCACATCTGACTTCAACGATTCCCCCTTTCGGTATGCGGCTGATCCCCAGCCCCAAAACTGTACACTTAAAAATTTATGTACAGTACAGTTTTATTTATCCCACTATTCCCTGCCTCATCGTGCTGCAGTCACATGATTTGAGAAATACCGGTCGGTTATATCAATTGAAATTGGTCGGAACTAGTTTTCTGCCCAACTGAGTCATGTCTCGTAAGACCTCAGCAGTGGCCTCTTATGTTGCCGGTATTTTTTGCACGATCGGCAAGCCGTGATGCCCCATGCCAGAGCTAGTTGCAATTGCAATCCTACAATTATGTGCAAAATGATTCTAATCCAAGAGTGTATATTAACATTCAATTCTCAGTCCCACATCTCTATCACCAACTTTCATTCTAAAGTACTTCCTCTGTATCTTTTTCCAAACGGGATACAATAGTGTCCAAACTGTGTAAATTGTAAGTCCACAGTTTTTCCAAATAGGATGGCAATGTCGTTTTCCATGTCAAGTTTCATATGTGCTTTCTTCATCGATGGTCGGCTTATTTATAACGATATTTCATGGATGACATCCAGCTAATAAAATGATTCTTTCTGGCAATTTTACAAGGAATCACTACTCTTTTCAGTGATTTAAGGGTATTGTCATCCTCAGTTCTGAAACTCATGGAACCTCCAAATTCCTTAACCTTGTTCCGATCTTCGTCACTGAAACAGCCTAGATGACATTTCAACTGTCCATTCCATATACAGTAGATCATAGTCATCATAGATCACAGGATCTACAGTGCAGAAGGAGGCCATTCAGCCCATCGAGTCTGCACCGTCTCTTAGAAAGAGCACCCTACTTAACCCCACGCTTCCACCTTATCGCTATAAACCCACCTAACCTTTGGATACTAAGGAGCAATTTAGGATAGCCAATCTACATAACCTGCACATTTTTGGACTCCGTACATCCGCTGTTTAATGCGGCACAATTGAAGGATTCTGCGACCAGCACTCTCACCACTGGACTGCAACCTCTCGTTACTAAGACAATGCCTCTCTTTGGGTAATATCTTCCTCTTCAGAGTCTTCAGTCTTGTGTTTGGTTTCAAACACCCTATTATGTCATTTAGGACAGTTTATTGCAAATTGCAATAGAATTTTGAATCACACCTAAAACACCGACTGATCACACCCTGGGTATTTCTGGGGCTCATTTTTCTGTTGAAATTTCGCAATTCATTCCTCCTGCCATAATCGTTAAAGATGTTCCTGTCGCTGTTATTTTTAGTGATAAATCTTCTTTCATTTTGATGCTTGGGCCTGTTTCTCGACCATCTCATGCCGTAAACTTCAATCATCTGTTTTATTGCCGATAGGTCCATCTGTGTCAGGAAGGCTGCCGGGAAGGAATGTTTTCCCAGAAACATTTTTAGACACTCTGACATTTGTTCTGGCAGGGTGCATCTTTCTGCAAATTCAACTCCTGGTAAACCAGAAGCCTACCAATATTTGTAAATGTAGCACATGTCCAACAATTTGAATGCCAGCAATGATTGAGGAATTTCTAAGAGGAATATTTGGAGTCTTCTTTACAATCTGTTAAATTCCTTTATGTACTTTTCTATGGCGGTATCCTCTGAATTTTTAAATCTGTCAAAACCTGTCCAAGCCTCATAAGCACTAAATAATTCATCCTTTTGGTAAATCATATCCACAAAAGTTAATAATGTATCCAAATCTTCATCGAAGTCTCGTTGCTCTGACTCCAATCCAAAAAATAACTTGCACCTTATTTTGCTTTGTACGGTGACAAAAGTGCAAAGGCCGTACTTTGTTTTTTTCTTGGGCAAAGATATAACCCGTGTCCACATGGTAAGTTCATTCTTCCGAGGGTCATAGGGTTGACACTCCAAAAATAATGGTGGGTAATCACCGACACGCACCCTTGAATTCAGCCATTTGCTTTCCAAGTTACTCTAAAAATCTTCAGGTTATAATTCACAATATCGGGCGGGATTCTCCCGCACCTGTCACGATGGCCCGACGCCGGCTCCAAGAGCGGTGCGAACCACTCCAGCATCGGACCACCCGGAAGTTGCGGAATCCTCCGCACTTCCGGGGGCTAGGCCGGCGCTGGAGGGGATTGTTCCTGCGCATGCGCAGGGGGGTTCCTCTCCACGCTGGCCATGGCGGAGCCCTACAGAGGCCGGCGCGGAGGGCAAGTGTGCCCCACGGCACAGGCCCACCCACAGATCAGTGGGCCCCGATCGCGAGCCAGGCCACCGAGGGGGCCCCCGTGGGGCCGGATCCACCGCGCCCTCCTCTTCTGCTAGATGACAAGCCATGTCCCGCCGTGATGGACCATGTCCATTTCACGCCGGCGGGACTGGCCGAAACCGGGCGGCCGCTTGGCCCATCGGGGCCCAGAGAATTGCCGGGGGGGGGGCACAGCCAACGGGCGGGGGGTCAGAGAATCCCGTCCATAATATTTCAGGCAGAGAAATCTTAGTTTGCAATCCTTTGGGCGCAATTCTCCGCGCTCACGACGGTGCGGAGAATAGCGGGGTTTGTAAATTTTTACGGCCACGCTAGTCCGACGCCCTCCCGCTATTCTCCCCCCCCCCCCCCCCACGCCCGACTACAGATACGAATCGCTGCCGCCGTTTTTTTACGGCCAGCAGCGATTCTCAGCTGGCCGATGGGCCGAGTTCCAAGCCCTTTACGGCCGTTTTTACGAACGGCAAACATACCTGGTCTGGCCGTTCGTAAAAACGGCCGTAAAGTCCCGATTTTGAAAACCATGGCACCGATTGGCACGGCAGTACCACGGCCGATTCCGATTCCCGCGCACTCTTTGTCCTTCCGCCGCCCCGCTGTATCACTCCGCGGGGCAGCTGAGGGGCATCCCGGCCCGCGCATGCGCGGGTCTCGCGCAAATGCGCGATGACATCATCCGCGCATGCGCGGGTTGGAGTCTTCCAATCCGCGCATGCGCGGCTGACGTCATGTGACGCGTCAGCCGGCGCAAACTCTGGCAAGCGGGCTTAACGAAATTCATTAAGTTCACGGAGTTCACGGCCGCGGCATACTAGCCCCGACCGGGGACCAGAATCGGTTCCCGGTCGGGGAGGGGGAGGCTGGCGTCAAACCCGCCCGGATTTGACGCCAGCCTTACGATTTCTCCCTGTCTGGGAGAATCGCGACCAAATCTCACAGGCAGAAATCATCTTCTGTTACCAGTGTTAAGCTCCGATGGTAACTCTATAATATGAACAAGGAAGTAAGTCTTGTTTTCTTCGGCTCCAAGTTTAATATGTTTCTGCAACAACAAACCAGTGACCCTTTTATCCCTCTTTATATATTGGTGCAGCCTACTGAAAATTAATGCAGTCTTTTAAGCAATTAAAACCCCAATTCAAACTTAAGTATTCGGGAACATGAACTCTTTCCTAACATTGCCACTTGGGGGGGGGGGGCTTCCAAGCAGGGGTCTTTGTAATCTGGGGCTTGCAGGCAGAGGTCTTTGTAATGGGAGGTTTCAAGGCAGTGGTGTTTGGGGGATTCTGGTTCGGGTCCTTCTTGTGGGAGGGTTAATGGTGGGGGATATAATGGGGTTTCTGTTGGGGGTCTCTCTTATGAATGAAATGAAAATCGCTTATTGTCACAAGTAGGCTTCAAATGAAGTTACTGTGAAAAGCTGCTAGTTGCCACATTTCGGCGCCTGTTTGGGAAGGCTGTTACGGGAATTGAACCGTGCTGCTGGCCTGCCTTGGTCTGCTTTCAAAGCCAGCGAATTAGCCCTGTGCTTATTGGGGTCTCCGGTGGGGGTCGTTCATATGGGGGTCTCTGCTGGGGAGGCATGGAGGGTGCCAGGTCAACCACCAAATGGGTACGCAAGATATCGAGGGATATGCATCAAGACATGCCTGCTCTACACACATCAGGGGCAGAATTCTCCGACCCCCGCAGGGTCGGAGAATCGCCCAGGGCCGGCGTAAATCCCACCCCCGCCGTGGCCGGAATTCTCCGCCACCCGGGAATCGGCGGGGGTGGGAATCACGCCGCGCCGGTCAGCGATTCTCCGGCCCACGGTGGGCCGAAGTCCTGCTGCTGGCAGGCCGTTCCCATCGGCGGGAATCAGAGCACCTCTGGTGCCGGCAGGAGCCGGCAGCGTGAGCGGGCCCCGGGGTCCTGGGGGTGGCGCAGGGCGATCTGACCCCGGGGGGTGCCCCCACGGTGGCGTGGCCCGTGATCGGGGCCCACTGATCGGCGGGCGGGCCTGTGTTGTGGGGGCACTCTTTTTCTTCCATCGCTGCCACGGCCTCCACCATGGTGGAGGCGGAAGAGACCCCCTCCACCGCACATGCGCCGGGGTGACGTCTGCGGCCGCTGACGCTCCGGCGCATGCATGGACTGACACCGGCCGGTGAAGGCCTTTTGGCCAGCCGTGGCGCCGGTCGGCGGGGCGCCAAAGGCCGTTTGCGCCGGTCGGCTGAGTGGGAGCCACTCCAGCGTGGGCCTAGCCCCTAAAGGTGCGGAGAATTCCGCACCTTTCGGGTGGCCCGACGCCAGAGTGGTTCTCGCCACTCCGGTACGCCGGGACCCCCCGCCCCGCCGGGTAGGGGAGAATCCCGGCCTAGGTTCCACACTGCAGAAATGTCAAAATGCAATTTGGCCATTGTTTAAATGGCCAGCTACCTCTATGAACTACATGCATGAACCCTGGCCCTCCCCCATTCCAACCCCTGAAAAAGTAGGAAGTGCCATGTTCAGGTGTGGGACTTACAATTTCTTGTCTGGCATTTTCACCACAGCTGAGAGCATTATGGCAAAAATATCTAATATGGATTGATAAAAGCTCATTCAAGATATTTAAATCCCGAAAGTACTTAATCCTTGACAAAAACATTGTATTTGCAACCTTAATCAAAGACAGCCAATCCTGAATATGCTCTTGGAGCCTTAAATAAAAATTTCAATTTACGCCACCACCACTCCATCCCCTCCACCCCGTTCCCCCCACCCCCCGCCCCCCCCCCCCTCCCTCCCACAGCCCATTTGCCCCACTTTGATAATGACAGAATGTGGAGTCAGTCAAACAATACTAATACTATAATGGTAAAATTCGGGTTATGTCAACAAACAAACAAACAGCGAGGACTGATTATTTTTCAACTCCAGAGACACAGACAAGTTGGTTTTGTTTCAAAATCCAAAGGCTGAGCATTTACCTCTTCTGAAAAATTTGGGCTGAATTTTCCGCAGTACCGTGCGGAAATTGTGGGCGCGATTCTCCCAAAACGGGAGAAATCGTAAAGCTGCCGTAAAACCCGGGCGGGTTTTACGGCAGCGCGCCCCTTCCCGACCGGGGACCGATTCTGGTCCCCGGTCGGGGCTAGCAGCCCGACGCCGTAGGCTCCGGCAAGACGGGCTTAACGAAAATTGTTAAGCCCGCTTGCCGGAGTTAGCGCCGGCTGACGCGTCATATGACGTCAGCCGCGCATGCGCAGTTTGGAAGACTCCAACCCGCGCATGCGCGGGTGACGTCATCGCGTTTTTGCGCGAAACCCGCGCATGCGCGGGCCGGGTTGCCCCTCAGCCGCCCCGCGAATAGATACTGCGGGGCGGCGGAAGGACAAGTAGTGCGCGGGCATCGGGCCCGCTGCCCGCGATCGGTGCCCACCGATCGCGGGCCCATGGCACCCTTGGCACGGCCGTGGTACTGCCGTGCCAATCGGTGCCATGGTTATTAATAGCGAGTTTGTGACGCCGTTTTTACGAACGGCAAGACCAGGTGTGTTTGCCGTTCGTAAAAACGGCGGAAAGGGCTGGGAATTCGGCCCATCTAACAGCTGAGAATCGCTGCCGGCCGTAAAAAAACGGCGGCAGCGATTCGGGTCGGGACTTCCGCGGGGGGAGGGGAGAATAGCGGGAGGGCGGCAAAAATGTCGGGAAGGCCCTCCCGCTATTCTCCCACCCGTCGTGGGGGGCGGAGAATTTCGCCCTGTGTTTGGCGTGGTGGCGGTTGCGGAGAATCCAATTTCACACCGAAATCGGGCCTAGCGCAGAACCGGCGATTCTCCAGGACCAGAGAATCGGCGTGTTCGCAGAGTACTCCATGCAGCTGGGGGGGCCCTCGCCAGAGGCCCGCCCAGCGATCCTCTGCTCCCGATCAGCTGAGTTCCCGACATCGTATTTCTAACCACCTATCGCCGTTTGGGAAGCTCGCGTGGCGGCTGCGGACTCTGTGCATGGCCTCCCTCGTGGAGGCCGGGATTATCAGACACCGGGGGAGGCCTTATAGGTGGCCGGGGAACAGATCGGGGCGGTCGGATCTTCGAGCGGGCAGCCGATCAGGGGGGAGCCTGCATTCTTCATCTGCCTCCGTGCTCTGAATCCGGCATGGTGCTCAGCACGGCCGCTGGAGGCCGTCGCCATGCGCATGCGCGGTCTCAAAACTGGAAGTGCGGGGGGTCGTATCCATAGCTAAAACTACTCTGGGTCCCTGCTACCCCCCTGCAGGTCCATGAATTGGCTCATCTTTTTCTAAGGAATCTTGAGAGTGAAACACCAGCGTTTTTACGCTGGCGTGGGGACATAGTCCCATTTTGGGAGAATCCAGTCCCTCGAGTCACATATTGTTGAAGTAGGGACATTCAAAGGGCGGAATGGCCTACTCCTGATCCTAGTTTTATATATTTCTGGATGTCCTGGTTTGGAGAAGCCATGGAGCCTCGATGAGTCTGTGAAAATATCGGTCAATATCATGCAAGAAAAAGCTTTGTGCCAGCTTGTTCATATTGGAAAATAACAGGCTTTGTGTCCACAATTTTCTGAAGTATTTCCCCCTGTATGCATTGCCCTCCCCTGGGAGTGACAGATCATAGAATAGAACCTCCAGTGGCAAAACTGTTCATCAATTGGAAATAAATGTTGCCAATGCTTACGTTTTGATATTCTTCTCCCTTAGGCTTGATGCTATCAATTAATCAAAAGTTGCGCGGGGTTTAACTGGACAAACACTTTTGTCTTAGATTTCACCTGACAGTTGTCACCTTACGGTTAATGTGCAGGTTCAGTCGGCAGTTGGGAAGACAAATGCTATTTTAGCATTCATATCGAGAGTGCTAGAATACAAGAGCAGAGATGTACTTCTGAGGCTGTATAAGGCTCTGGTCAGACCCCATTTGGAGTATTGCGAACAGTTTTGGACCCCATATCTAAGGAAAGATGTGCTGGTCCTGGAAAGGGCCCAGAGGAGGTTCACAAGAATGATCCCTGGAATGAAGAGCTTATCATATGAGGCGAGTTGACGACACTGGGCCTGTACTCGTTGGAGATTAATAATAATCTTTATTTGTGTCACAAATAGGCTTATATCAACACTCCAATGAATTCACTGTGAAAATCTCCTAGTCGCCACACTCCAGCGCCTGTTCAGGTACACTGAGGAAGAATTCAGAATGTCCAATTCATCTAACAAGCACTTCTTTCGGGAGTTGCGCAAAGAAACTGGAACACACAGCGGGAAATGTGCAAACCCCGCACAGGCAGTGACCCAAGCAGGGAATCGAACGTGGGTCCCTGGCGCCGTGAAGCAACAGTGCTAACCACTGTGCTGCCGTACAGCCGCTTAGGAGAATGAGGGGGAATCTTACTGAAACTTACAGGATACTAAGAGAGCTGGAAAGAGGGAGCTGGAGAGGATGTTTCCAAGAGTAGGAAAAACGAGAACACAAGGGTGTCTTAGATTTCACCTGACAGTTGTCACCTTACGGTTAATGTGCAGGTTCAGTCGGCAGTTGGGAAGACAAATGCTATTTTAGCATTCATGTCGAGAGTGCTAGAATACAAGAGCAGAGATGTACTTCTGAGGCTGTATAAGGCTCTGGTCAGACCCCATTTGGAGTATTGTGAACAGTTTTGGACCCCATATCTAAGGAAAGATGTGCTGGTCTCAGTCTGAAGAGACAATCCTTTAAAACTGAGATGAGGAGGAATTACTCCAGAGGGTGGTGAATCTGTGGAATTCATTGCCGCAGCAGTTTGTGGAGGCCAAATCACTGAGTGTCTTTAAGACAGAGATAGATAGGCTCTTGATTAATATGGTGATTGGGTGTTAGTTCATAGAACATACAGTGCAGAAGGATGCCATTCGGCCTCCACCGACCTATTTAAGCCCTCACTTCCACCCTATCCCAGTAACCCAATAAGCCCTCCAAACCTTTTTGGGTCACTAAGGGCAATTTATCATGGCCAATCCACCTGACCTGCATGTCTTTGGATTATGGGACGAAACCGGAGCACCCGGTGGAAACCCATGCTGACATGGGGAGAACGTGCAGACTCCGCACAGACAGTGACCCAGCGGGGAATCGAACCTGAGACCCTGGCGCTGTGAAGCCACAGTGCTAGCCACTTGTGCTACCATACTACTGGGTTTTATGGGGAGAAGGTAGGGGAATGGGGACGAGAAACCTACAGCAATGATTGAATGGGCCAAATAGCCTAATTCTGCTCCTATATCTTAAGGTCTTATGTTCCTTTTCCTCCTTTCCAGATTGAAAAGACAGTAAAAACTGGAAAATAAGAATACTGGTCTGAACTTAAATAAGAATACTGGTCCAAACTGGTTTTCCCTATTGAGTATTCAAATTGTCTCTGACGATTCCTGGTTGACATTCAGACTTCTTTCCCAGCGTCCTTAGTAGGTACATTTGCTTTTAGTCCACAGGGTTTCTGTGATGGAACCTTTGCACCGAACTGATCAAAGCTCAGCCAATAATTGCTAAATACTTGAATTCATTGCTTTTGTTTGTGGCCTTTTTTGATATGCAGTCAAGGAGCATGACTTTTGGTAAAGGATTCAACAATGGATACCCAAGCTTTCAATGAATAGATACGACTGTGTACTTGACACATTCCGCAACATTCTATCAATTCTCTTGCTACTTTATTTAGTCTTAGCATTTGGTTGAAATCCGAGAGTAGATGGAAAATCATTCACCTGAGGAAGGAGCAGTGCTCCGAAAGCTAGTGTTTGAAACAAACCTGTTGGACTTTAACCTGGTGTTGTAAGATTTCTTACTGTGCTCACCCCAGTCCAACGCCGGCATCTCCACATCCCAAATATGGGGCGAAATTCTCCGCACCCGCGGAAAGTCGGCAAACGGTCGTAAAAATCGGGACCGTTTTACGACGGTCGCGAAGGCTTAATTTCCCGACCGATTCACTTCCTGGAAATGGGCTAGCAGCGCGGCCGCGTCAATTACGTGCGTGATGACGACGGAACGCGACGACGACACGAACCCGCCCATGTGACGCCGCCCGACGCCGTAAAAAGGCGCGGGCGACCACAGAATCTGTCGGGCAGGATGTCGGAGCCTAGGCGAGCTGCACCTCGCTTTATTGATGCAGACGTCGAGGCGCTGCTCGATGCCGTGGAGCAGAGGAGGGGCATCATCCGCCCGCGTAGAGGGCATCGCCAACCTGCCAGCACGGTACGCCAGGCCTGGCGTGACGTGGCTGCTGCCGTCAGTGCTGTGGGGCAGACCCCTCGCTCAGCAGAGCAGTGCCGAAAGAAGCTACACGACCTCACCAGGTCTGCCAGGGTAAGTGCCATGAGGGTGCCCCCTAGTCACAACCATCTCTCCCCCTTAACTGCCCGGGGGGGGGGGGGGGGGGGGGGGGGGGGGAGAGGGATTGGGGCAGAGTTATTTGAGGGTGGTTCACAAAGTTGTCACAGACCCAGCGCTCTGGCCCCGAGGAGAGATGCAATCATCTGATGACAACTTGCCCCCCCCCCAACTGTGCCAGTATCAGAACGGACTTCTGATACCTACCGTTTTGTAATGATCTACCTATGTTTCCTCCCCCAACAGGCCAAGGCCGGTCATAACCACCGTGAGCGGCACAAGACTGGAGGGGGTTCGCCCAACATGCACCCCCTCAGCACCTTTGAACAGAGGGCACTGGACCTTGTTGGGGGGTCTGCCACCCGCGATATCGCGCAATGCGAGGTTGGCGGAACTGCAGCAAGTGAGACAACCCTCCCTGACAAACACCCTCCCCCCCCCATCCTCTGTCCCTTCACACACCCTGCCCACTGGGACAACTCCCCATCCTCTGTCCCTTCACACACCCTGCCCACTGGGACACCTCCCCATCCTCTGTCCCTTCACACACCCTGCCCACTGGGACACCTCCCCATCCTCTGTCCCTTCACACACCCTGCCCACTGGGACCGTCCAGCGGCCTGCCGAGCAAATCGAAATAACCCGTCTCATTCTCTTCCCTAGGACGTGATGCCGAACGACCAGGGCCGTCTGGCTGCAGACGGAGACAGGAATCTGCCGCCACCTCACCCGGGGCCTCACAACAGAGGGTGCCCGATCAGCGGGCAGCCCTATCTGCCCCAACCCAATCTGCGGACCAGGACGCACAGAGGGTTCGAAGTCCACCACCACCACCAGAAATGGCCAGGGACAACCCTCCTGTCGCTGAGCGGCCCCACACCCTGGACGAGGACCTAACCATTGAGAGCGTCGGGCTTGCGGCACTGCTTTCTCCCACCACTTCCATCATCCCAGAGATACACACCCCGGCGGGCCTATTTAGTGATGAGTCTCCTGGGGCACAGTCTGGTTGGCACATCACAGATGAGCAGGTACAGCAGGTGGAGGTCGGAGCAACAGAGGGCCCGGACTCGCGGAGGCCAGACCAGGCCCAGGATGCAGCTGGCTCCCAGACGTTTTCGGAGTTCCTGGGGTTTCTCAACCCACCCGCACAGCCGATGCCTCAGGAAACCCAGGGAAACAATGACGGGATGAGGGCTTCCTTCCAGACTCTGCAGACGCTGTTAGAGGAGTCGATCCGCGTCCAAGAGCAGGGAGTGGTGCCGCTCATGGCAGAGACCCAGTCCGACACCGCACGGGTGGCATCCGCGGTGGAGGCAATGGGTCAGGTTATGCAAGACGTTGGGATTAATGTGCACGCGTCATCCTCGGCCCTGGACAGGGTTGCCCTCTCACAGGCAGCAATGTGCCAGAGCCAAACCGACATTGCCGGCGCCCTGCGGGCCATGGCCGAGTCTCAGCAGGTCATTGGCCAGTCGCAGCAGTCAGTCGCCGAGAGCATCAACCGCCTGACACATGTGCTGGATGGCGTCGTGCACAATCAGGTTGAGATCGCACAGTCCCTGGCGGGAATGTCTAACTCCCTGGACTCCGTCTCTGCAAACCTTCGGATCCTGGTGGATACCGTTGCAGGCCTCCAGGACTGGCAGCGCCAGGTGTCGGTGGTGCGACGGGGAACCTCCCCGCTCGCACCTCTGTCCCAAAGTGAGGCCCGGGGGCCACCGGGCTCCCCGAGGGAGGAGGAGGTTTCGGGGCCCGTCCCATTAACTCCATCACGGGACGTCCCGGAATTCTCGGCCTCCCCCCGTCCCATCCCTGGTGCATCGGGTGGGCAGCAGGCAGAGCAGGGTGGCACAATGTCACCCGAGACGCCCGCAGAGCAGCCTGGCCCATCAAGGCCGGGTCGCCCTAGGAAACGCTTGGCCAAGGAGAAACGAGTCGAGGGGGGCGATTCGCAGCAATCCTCCTCCACTCCTGCTGTATCATCTGGGGATTCACTTAGACGTAGTGGTAGGGCCCGTAAGGCAACTAAGATAGACACTGAGTAAGTTGGCACGGGTGAAGGGCACAGTTTAGTTGTAGGGGCTAGGGCACCTGTAAATAATTGTTAATATTAAACGCACTGTTCCACCTTACTTGTAATACCGTGTGATTGTTCCACAGCCACAGGAATCGTGATGGTGACCGAGTGTCGCTGGGGGTGACGGGTGGTGAAACCTCGGTGCCGGGTGTGCAGTCCCTGCCCCTACCCCCCTCCCACAGCTAGCCCACGCGGGCACGTGATGGAGTGTCAGTGACGAACTCAGCGGCCACCACGGTGGATGGTTCAGCTATTGCCATGGGTCAGACTCTCTCTAACGATTCTGAGCTCACAGCTCTTCGCAGAGCGAGCTGTCATCATTCCACATGGCACTGATCACACCCGCTGACACAGCCATCAATGTTGTGCCATTCCGTCTGGGCCCAGTGATTTTTTTTTTTTTTTTTTTATAAATTTAGATTACCCAATTATTTTTTCCAATTAAGGGGCAATTTAGCATGACCAATCCACCTAATGTGCACATTTTTGGGTTGTGGGGGCGAAACCCACGCAGACACGGGGAGAATGTGCAAACTCCACACGGACAGTGACCCAGAGCCGGGATCGAACCTGGGACCTCAGCGCCGTGATGGGCCCAGTGATAAGCGTCATGTCGAAGTGGAGCAGTGTACACTGAGGGGGGGGGGGGGGTTGTGGTGGTGGCAGTTGTGTGGTGACTCTCTGCATGACTAGCGATGCAGGTGGTGGTTTGGTGTTCATCAGGGACATCACATGCGATGCGTGAACCGTGCTGCCACCATGGCGTCGCGTGCCCGCCGTCCTTGCCGGGTCCGTCGTGCCGCCTCCTGGACATCACTAGCACCTGGGACGTGTCTGCGTGCTGCGCCCGCCACTCCGCCAGCGTCCTCCTCCTCCTCCTCCTCCTCCTCCTCCTCCTCCTCCTCCTCTGTGCTGGCACCACTGCCACTAGCTTCTCTCTCCGCCTCCTGCAACAGGTCATCTCCCCTCTGCATCGCGATGTTGTGCAGCGCACAGCAGACCACAACAATGCGAGCGGCCCTGTCGGGCTGGTACTGCAGGGCCCCTCCGGAGCGGTCCAGGCACCTGAATCTCATCTTCAGGAGGCCAAGGCAGCGCTCCACCACACCCCTGGTTGCTGCATGGGCCTCGTTGTATCGTGTTTCCGCATTGGTCTGAGGCCTCCGTATCGGCGTCATCAGCCAAGACCTCAGCGGATAACCCCTGTCACCTAGCAACCAGCCCCTCAGCCGGGGGGGACGTCCCTCAAACATCGCAGGGATGAACGACTGCGCTAGTATGTAGGAGTCATGCACACTCCCTGGGAACCTTGCACAGACGTTCATGAACCTCATGTGGGGGTCGCATACCACCTGGACATTAATGGAGTATGTCCCCCTCCTGTTTGTGAACACGTCCCTGTCCACAGCAGGTGGGCGCATGGGGATGTGAACACAGTCGATTGACCCCTGAACCCTCGGTATCCCGGCCACACTGGCAAATCCACGGGCTCGTGAGTCTTGACTTGCTCGGTCCTCGGGAAAGGTGATGTAGCGATCGGCGATGGCATAGAGGGCGTCGGTCACATCCCGGATGCACCTGTGCACCGATGACTGGGAGATCCCAGAGACGTCCCCGCTCGGAGACTGGAAGGAGCCGGTAGCATAGAAGTTCAGAGTGACCGTCACCTTGATGGCTACCGGGATCGCGTGTCCTCCCCCCGTTCCACGTGGGGCGAGGTGCGACAGGAGTTCGCAGATATGTATCACCGTCTGCCTACTCAGCCGGAGTCTTCTCCTGCAGGTGATGTCCGGCATTGTTTGGAAAGAGACCCGGACACGGTACACCCTCGGCTTTGGTCGTCGCCTCTGACGCCGTGGCTGCACCCTCACTCTCTCCTCTTCCTCTTCCTCCTCCTCCTCCTCCTCCCCCCCCCCCCCATGCTGCTCGACGACTGGCAACTCCTCGGCCCTTCCCTCTGCTGCTGCAGCTGGCCCTGCAGCCACTGCGGGTTGTGGGTGTGGATGCTGCTGCATCTCCAAATCCAGTAGAGCTGCCCCAACCACTGCGCAGAACATAGCCGTTCTGTTCCCATGCATCGTGCTAACCTACAGAAGGGTGGTGGGGGGCAGAGAAACAGGACATGTTAGACGGACGTTAATCGACACCTCGGCAGCCGCCAGCCATGGGATACCAGTGTGTCCCGGTGGCCTGGTCGCGCTGCTGACACGCGGTCAGCCTAACCCCTGGTCACTTTCTGCATCCAACGGCCAGTAAACTATGGCCTCCTCACGGGTGCGTCAGTGGCCTGTGGCCGGAAGCCACAGGGGAACCAGCGGCCGTGTCCTCGTCACCTGCACACCATGGCATGGTGGCAGACATTTTGTTACGGGGTTGGACGGCTCACTCTCTACCTAACCCCCCCCCCTCCGTCGCCCCCCACTGCCCCCTCCGTCTCCCCCACTGCCCCCTCCGTCTCCCCCACTGCCCCCTCCGTCTCCCCCACTGCCTCCCCCGTCTTCCCCCACTGCCCCCTCCGTCTCCCCCACTGCCTCCCCCGTCTTCCCCCACTGCCCCCTCCGTCTCCCCCACTGCCCCTCCGTCTCCCCCACTGCCACCTCCGTCTCCCCCACTGCCACCTCCGTCTCCCCCACTGCCCCCTCCGTCTCCCCCACTGCTACCTCCGTCTCCCCCACTGCCCCCTCCGTCTCCCCCACTGCCACCTCCGTCTCCCCCACTGCCTCCCCCGTCTCCCCCCCACTGCCCCCGCTCTGGACCCCCTCCCGTTCCCAGGGATGCCTTCCCCGTTGTGGCCAGACTCGAGCGGTGCGCTGAACGGTGCGCTGAGCGGTGCGCAGAGTGGTGCCCTGACCTCCTCCAAGCAGTCGTCAGCCAGGCCGACTGGTTGACGAATTTAAAAAGCAGGTGTGTTTCACGACGTCCAAACAGGGCGCCATGACGTTGGGACTTCGGCCCATGCGGGCCGGTGAATAGCGGGGGGGCTCTCAGTGGCGATTCTGGTCATGTCAGGGGCGGGAAGGAGGCGTTTGTCGGGAAACGCGACTCCGACAATTTGCGGGGTTCGGAGAATAGCGGGAGGGCGTCGGAACAGCGTCGCCGTAAAAATTTCCGACGCCCGCTATTCTCCGACCCGTCGTGAGTCCGGAGAATCTCGCCCATGATGACCACTGGGAACAGCAAGATTGTGATGCAAATCAGTATGCATCACTGCTATTTTGAAACTCCACATTCTAGCCAATACCCTGTCTGGCTGAATACAATGTTAAGCAGAATGAAGGACTCTCCCATGCTTTATGGGGATCATGAAGTATTCATTGGTTATTATGCTCTATTATTTCTTCTGGCTGCCAATGTGACTGGATACATTTTGGGCTGAAGTTTCAGTATTCTGCAGGCAGTGATCTGCCTTGACTTGCTGTCATTTTTGTAAGATTTAAAAGGCTAAATAAATTGCTTCCAGATTCAGGTGAACTGCTCGGGTCTCCTTTCAGAGTGGAACATGACTGGGAGAACAAAGAAAGGCCATGTAGAGCAGGATAACTACAGCCGCAGGGTGAGGTCAGCATTGCCTGTGGCTGCCAAGGTAATTGTGGCTCGTAAATGTTTCTGTCTTTGGTGCGTTTCAGGTTTGCTGCTGCAGATGTAAACATCAACTCACAGTTTGCAGTGCTCTGCGATATAAAGCAGGTCACAGAGACTGCCGGAACAAAGAGAAACATCTACTTTTCATTCCCTCTTGCCAGAGATAAGCAGAAGGAGTGAAGACGGGTTTCTCATGAGTAGCAGGGTGCCACTGAGTCAAACATTGCCTTGAGGCACCTCAGTTAACTTGGTCATTTTCATTCACAATCCACTCCCTCAATGTGTAAAACCACAGGCAGCATCACACAAGTGAGTGCCCATTATATTGGCAACAGCCACAATTCCTTCATTCTGCGGCTGTCCTCTGCACTTTCTATAATTGTCCCACCATGACAAGTTAGATGCTGGCTAGTGGGCAGCGGGTAGCCACTCATGACTTGGCTCATAACTCTGGTCTGAAGCCTACATACATCCACCGACAATGAGAGCCAATGCTGTTGTAAGGAACATTGCAGAGCATGCCACAGGCATCCTTAAACAAAGGTTCTGCTACCTGGACTGCTCCAGAAGAGGGCTGCAGTACCTAGCCGAGTGGCAGTGAGATTTGTGGTGCCATTGCACATGCCTTACCATTATGAAGGAACAGCCCGTGTCGCCAACTAAAACTGAGGAGCAAGAGGAAGAACAAGGGGGTAGGAAGTACAAGAGAAAGAGGAAGGAAGATTATAACATAGACAGTCCTTTTCTGCTTGGCTTCCTGTGATGTGAGGGAAACCAGCAACCTCAACTATACCTCCCCATTCCCCAACAGTCCTAAAATAGTTAAAACATAGCAACATAGTTATTAGGAGCAGAGTTAGGCAATTCAGTCCTTTGAGCCTCCTACGCCATTCAATCAGATCATGGCTGATCTCTTCCTGGTCTCAAATCCACCTCCCCAAATGCTGCCCAGATCCCTATCACCTGTTTTTTAAATCAGAAATGTATATATCGCCATCTTGAAACCAGTTAATGACTCAGATTCCATCGTACTATGAGGCAGCAGGTTCCACAATCTTGACACCTCCTCAAAAAGTAGTTCCTCCTCATCTCAGTTCTAAATCTACCGCCTCTCAACCTATATCTGTGACCTCTCATTCTAGATTGCATCACACAAGGAGGAACATTTGGTCTATGTTTACTTGATCAATCCATTTTAGTATTTTATATACCTCGATCAGATCCCCTCTCATCCTTCTAAACTCCATGAGTATAAGCACAAACTGTTTAACCTCTCCTTATACGTTAACCGTTTCTTTTCCTCTCTCACCAGCTATCACTTTTTGTTTGACAGGTTGCTCCCTCTGTTCACCGTAGAAGTAAAAAGCAAATTCAAATCCAAATTTATCTCTTCAATCATCACATAATGCAGGCATTAAAGTAATCACCCTTGTGCATTCCCTTCATTACTTCATTTTTCATTGTATGACTACGAATTGCTTCTTCAGTAGTTGTTGCCCTTCACTGAGGAGACTGCAATTGGCCTCGGAGGACGAACTTGACCAGCTCTGGACCTAAAATGTTCATATTCAGCCTGGGCTGCAGCTGTTGGGCCTGGCTGGCTGCTAGGCAACTTCAAGAGCACTGACAGAGTGGCAGGGATGGGAATGGAAATGCTGAAAGAGGATGGCAGGCTCATACAACAAAGAACCACGACCACTCCTCTGAGACAGTGCTTTGGCAATCTTAACGATCTGCTTGTATCCCTGACCCTTGCCCTGTCTCCCGGATGCCTGTGTCCAGCATCTTACTCCTGCAGTCACATCCTCTCTCCTCTCCTCCAATGTGTGCACAGCATCCAATTCTGAACTGGTGGCTGCAGGTGTGAGATTGAGTGACAGTTTATTCTTGATCGTCAGTGCCTTTTTTCTCCTCTGAGCAACAAGGTCGCAGGGTGGGAGACTGTTAGCTGAACGACTGGACTAGCAATCCAGAGGCCTGGACCAATAACCTCACCATGCTGGCTGGGGAATTTAAATTTAATCAATTAAGTTTATCCGGATTTAAGAAAGACTGGTTTGTCATAAAAAATCCATCTGTTCATTAACGTCCTTGAAATGAAATGAAAATGAAATGAAAATCGCTTATTGTCACAAATAGGCTTCAAATGAAGTTATTGTGAAAAGCCCCTTTGGGTCAGGAAGTCTATCACACTTGCTCAGCGGACTCAATTTAAAGTCCGCTCAACAACACGTTTCGCGGGGTGTTTCACGATGGCTGTAGCGCCGACAAACTCCCTATTATCCAATGACATTTTGCCCTTTTTTTAGTTTCGGGGAAATTTCCTGTGCTGAGGCCGCACTTAGAGGGTTCCCCCACAGATTGGGGCGCCAGTTCTGAAAACTGCCCTGATCATCCCCCTGTCCTCTTTCAGGCCCCCCACATTCTTTTGACACAGCCCCAACCTTGGGGAGGCCCCCAGGAACCCGGCCTCAATGGCCCAATCTCTCTGGAAAGGCCCCTCCCTCACGAGCCTGACCCCTGACAGTGCCAACCTGGCATTTGGGCACCATATTAACTGCAGCATGGGAAACCTGCAGTGACAGAGTGGCTCTGCCTGGGCGACAGGCTTGGAATTCCAAGCTGCCTAGGTGCCAGGGAGTGCCAGGGTATCACCCTGCTCCATCCCCAATCCCCCAGGGGTCACCAATGGCCTGGGAGACCCCCCCCCCCTCCAAGGTGCCATTATGCCAGGTGCACGTTTGTGTGGACCAGTACTAAATGGCGCCCTGGCGAGGTCTCTGGCCATGGCCGGTGAGTCCCGGGAACCAGATGAATCTGGCGTCCGGGTAGTTAAATGAGCCATAAGGTTAATTTAAACATGCTCATCCGGATCTGTGGAAGGAGTGCTTGCAATCACCAGTCAGGATCGTGGTATGCTCAGACCGTGGCAGCGACTGTTAAATCCAACATTCAAAGAGCAAGATCACAGCTATTCAAAATATAACTGAGTATCATCTTAACAAAATATCCATAAATTTCCATTAAATCAAGGAAATGTTATGCCGACAAAATAATTATTTATTGCCCCCACAGCGCAGCATAAAGAAAGATGCATCCTTTTATGATCGTGAATTTTTTAGCTGTTGTTACACTGCTTGTCAGTACAAAGAAGAATCACTCAGGAATTTGACAATTAACATAAATCAATAAAATATACCAAGGAATAAAGGAAAGAAAATTTAAGTTTTATGCACTTTCAGTCAATCTATTTGGAGTGGGCTGGAATATAGCGGTGTGAAAAGTGCTGTCACAGTAATTGGAAGTCACTGCATCCTTTGCTGAATTAAATCTGCAGTGCAATTAGTCTTACGGATGAACTATTTGTGGGTGAAATCAATGCTTTATCAAATTCAGAAATGTATTTTCTCGCTCTTTGCTGAAAACAAAATATTGCTACATGCCGGCAATCTATTGTTCACTACCCCGCCAGCAACCTTTGTTGAGTACGTGGGAGGATGGAATCACCATGACGACCAAAGAAAATTATTGCCAAAGGATGCCTTGGTCCTGGCCTGAAAGAAAAGCAGACAACATCCTTGTTATTTAATAGTGAAAGGGAAGAATTGTCTCACTTGAGGCCTAAAACAAAAGTGCCTGGATTTTCTGCTCCGGATATAGTTTACTCCAAAATGGTGGAAATGATGTGCCAAATTTCACAAGACCATTTGAAATGAAATGAAAATCGCTTATTGTCACGAGTAGGCTTCAATGAAGTTACTGTGAAAAGCCCCTAGTCGCCACATTCCGGCGCCTGTCCGGGGAGGCTGGTACGGGGATGCATTTGTTATGAATGGACCAGTGTTGATGTTCATGTAATTGGTCAGAAAAAAATAAGAATCACCCTGCAGAACTTTTGGACTGGGTTGCCTATACCACACTCAGGAAGCAGTTGTACCAGGTTTCGGGGCAATCGAAGGGCAGTGGGTGTATGCCCCCTGATTTGCACCGAGTGCTATTGGAGGAAATCTTTGTGCAATACCCTCTGGCTTTCATTTGCATGTGAGTTACATGGCAACGCCTTGTTGACAAACCGCCTGAAAGAAATTCAGGGATGTTATTCAAAGCTGAAAGACTTAGCAGTCATTTCCCTCTTCCTTTCAACTAATTTTAGGCACTGCTTGGCCTCAGTACCATTTTCTCCCCTCAGCCACCATTATTTCCTCTCTATTTTGGGCAGGAGATGGAAAAGACATCCGACCAACAGCATCCCCCATAACTTTCAGGCTGAACAGGAATTGACGACCTTACACATATAAGAACTGCCCAGGTTCTGTGGTTGTTGCTTTTAACACATCAGCACTGACATTTGACGGTATTGGATTCCTATGCCACCTGTGCTCGAGTCGGAATACAGAACATCCAAAATAAACCATATTCTATCTCTGCGCCCATTTCAGTTAATGCCAGCTTAAATCTAAGGCAAACACTAAGAATGAACCACATCCAATTATTTTTCCTTGTGACTACCTTTTTGTGAAGATAATTCTGCATGTAGTACCAATAACAAGAAAATGGAAGACTGACATTTACAAAGGACCTTTCACAACCTCAGAATTTCTGAAAGTGTTTCACAACGGATGGAGTGCTGTTCAAGTAGTCACATGGAAACATTCATTTCCACTGAAGATAACTCCCACAAACACTAATTAGACTCGGCCATCGATTTCAGTCACATTAGCCGGTATTAGGGAGATTTGCTAGTGCTCTTCGGGGGGGGGGGGGGTTTAAACTAATTCAGCTGGGGCATGGGAACCTAAATTGTAGTCCCAGTGTACAGGATGTTGAGAGTAGTGAGGTCAGGGATAGGGTTAAAAGTTCGAAAGAGGGCACTGGCAAGCAAGACGCTGGTTTGAAGTGTGTCTACTTCAACGCCAGGAGCATCCGGAATAAGGTGGGTGAGCTTGCAGCATGGGTTGGTACCTGGGATCTCGATGTTGTGGCGATTTCGGAGACATGGGTAGAGCAGAGACAGGAATGGTTGTTGCAGGTTCCAGGATTTAGATGTTTCTGTAAGAACAGAGAAGATGGTAAAAGAGGGGGGGGGGGGGGGGGGTGTGGCATTGTTAATCAAGGAAAGTATTACGGCGGTAGAAAGGACGTTTGAGGACTCATCTACTGCGGTAGTATGGGCCGAGGTTAGGAACAGGAGAGGAGAGGTCACTCTGTTGGGAGTTGTCTATAGACCTCCAAATAGTTCCAGAGATGTAGAGGAAAGGATTGCAAAGATGATTCTCGATAGAGCGAGAGTAACAGGGTAGTTGTTATGGGGGACTTTAACTTTCCAAATATTGACTGGAAATACTATAGTTCGAGTACTATAGATGGGTCAGTTTTTGTGCAATGTGTGCAGGAGGGTTTTCTGACACAGTATGTAGACAGGCCAACAAGGGGCGAGGCCACATTGGATTTGGTTCTGGGTAATGAACCCGGCCAGGTGTTAGATTTAGATGTAGGTGAGCACTTTGGTGATAGTGATCACAATTCGGTTATGTTTACTTTAGCAATGGGCAGGGATAGGTATATACCGCAAGGCAAGAATTATAGCTGGGGGAAAGGCAATTATGATGCTATTCGGCAAGATTTAGGATGTATAGGATGGGGAAGGAAACTGCAGGGGATGGGTACAATCGAAATGTGGAGCTTTTTCAAGCAACAGCTACTGCGTGTCCTTGATAAGTATGTACCTGTCAGGCAGGGAGGAAGTTGTCGAGCAAGGGAACCGTGGTTTACTAAGGAAGTTGAAGCACTTGTCAAGAGGAAGAAGAAGGCTTATGTTAGGATGAGACATGAAGGCTCAGTTAGGGCACTTGAGAGTTACAAGTTAGCCAGGAGGGACCTAAAGGGAGAGTTAAGAAGAGCGAGGAGAGGACACGAAAAGTCGTTGGTGGATAGGATCAAGGAAAACCCTAAGGCTTTCTATAGGTATATCAGGAACAAAAGAATGACTAGAGTAAGATTAGGGCCAATCAAGTATAGTAGTGGAAAGTTGTGTGTGGAATCAGAAGAGATAGGGGAAGCGTTAAATGGATATTTTTCGTCAGTGTTTACACTGGAGAAAGACAATGTTGTCGAGGAGAATACTCAGGTTCAGTCGACCAGGCTGGATGGAATTGAGGTTCACAAGGAGGAGGTGTTAGCAATTTTGGAAAGTGTAAAAATAGATAAGTCCCCTGGGCCAGATGGAATTTATCCTAGGATTCTCTGGGAAGCCAGGGAGGAGATTGCAGAGCTTTTGTCCTTGATCTTTATGTCGTCTTTGTCGACAGGAATAGTGCCGGAAGACTGGAGGATAGCAAATGTTGTCCCCTTGTTCAAGAAGGGGAGTAGAGACAACCCTGGTAATTATAGACCTGTGAGCCTTACTTCGGTTGTGGGTAAAATGTTGGAAAAGGTTATAAGAGATAGGGTTTATAATCATCTTGAAAAGAACAAGTTGTTTAGCGATAGTCAACACGGTTTTGTGAAGGGTAGGTCATGCCTCACAAACCTTATTGAATTTTTTGAGAAGGTGACCAAACAAGTGGATGAGGGTAAAGTGGTTGATGTGGTGTATATGGATTTCAGTAAGGCGTTTGATAAGGTTCCACACGGTAGGCTATTGCAGAAAATAAGGAAGTATGGGATTGAAGGTGATTTAGCGGTTTGGATCAGTAATTGGCTAGCTGAAAGAAGACAGAGGGTGGTGGTTGATGCAAATGTTCATCCTGGAGTTCAGTTACTAGTGGTGTACTGCAAGGATCTGTTTTGGGGCCACTGCTGTTTGTCATTTTTATAAATGACCTGGAAGAGGGTGTAGAAGGATGGGTTAGTAAATTTGCAGATGACGCGAAGGTCGGTGGAGTTGTGGATAGTGCTGAAGGATGTTATAGGATACAGAGGGACATAGATAAGCTGCAGAGCTGGGCTGAGAGGTGGGAGATGGAGTTTAATGCGGAAAAGTGTGAGGTGGTTCACTTTGGAGGGAGTAACAGGAATGCAGAGTACTGGGCTAATGGCAAGATTCTTGGTAGTGTAGATGAACAGAGAAATCTCGGCATCCAGGTACATAAGTCCCTGAAAGTTGCCACCCAGGTTAATAGGGCTGTTAAGAAGGCATATGGTGTGCTAGCCTTTATCAGCAGGGGGATTGAGTTTCGGAGCCACAAGGTCACGCTGCAGCTGTACATAACTCTGGTGCGGCCGCTCCTGGAGTACTGCGTGCAGTTCTGGTCACCACATTATAGGAAGGATGTGGAAGCTTTGGAAAGGGTTCAGAGGAGATTTACTAGGATGTTGCCTGGTATGGAGGGAAGGTCTTACGAGGAAAGGCTCAGGGACTTGAGGTTGTATTCGTTAGAGAGGAGAAGGCTGAGAGGTGACTTAATAGAGACATATAAGATAGTCAGAGGGTTAGATAGGGTGGACAGTGAGAGTCTCTTTCCTTGGATGGTGATGACCAACATGAGGGGACATAGCTTTAAATTGAGGGGTAGTAGAGATAGGACAGATGTCAGAGGCAGTTTCTTTACTCAGAGAGTAGTAGGGGTGTGGAACGCCCTGCCTGCAACAGTAGTAGACTCGCCAACTTTAAGGGCATTTAAGTGGTCACTGCCTAGACATATGGATGAAAATGGAATAGTGTAGGTCAGATAGGCTTCAGATGGTTTCACAGGTCGGCGCAACATCGAGGGCCGAAGGGCCCGTACTGCGCTGTAATGTCCTATGTTCTATGTAGTTGAGGGGTTGTTGTAGACGGAGGCAAGGCTGACAGGATACAACTCTCTTTATTCTCAGACTGAAGACAACACTCACTTCTCTTCACTCCCTGCAGGGTCACCCTCCCCGACCTGCTCTCAGGCTGGGGTTTATATCCTGTTGGGAGTTCCTCCAATTCGGAGGAAGCTCTGCCCCCTATTACAAATTCTGTCCCTGTAGGGGGTCAGAACACATCCCCCACCCCCCACCAAAGTCTGGGTAAATGTCCATGTCCTCAGGTGGAGGGTTCTGTGGCTGCTTGCGTTGTGGGCGGAGGTCCAGAGGTGGTACAGCCGGCCTAGGAGGTGTGTTGTGCACTGGCGACTGCCACTTATGCGACGATCCACAACCCTCTGAAACATCGGACAATCCGAGGAGACTCCAAATGGCAACCGTGTACACTCGAACAGTCCCCCCATGGGTATTGATCATCACATATTTCCGGGAACCCGGTTCGAGCACCAGCTGCAGGTGCACGTGGCTCATGTCTTGCTTTGTGAACCTTTTCTCTCCACTGAACCGAGCAAAGAAATCTTCGATCCGAGGGACCAGGAAACGGTCAAGGCGGAATACCCGGTTCACGGTCATTTTATTGTCCATATACAGGGCCGGCTCAAGGTACCGGCAACTCGGGCAGTCGCCCGGGGCGCCATGTGCTAGGGGGCGCCATCAGTACTGAGGTTGTAAGATTCTAAGGACGATCTGCGCATTTGCAACATGTTGCCTCCGCTTGATGGCAGCTACGCATGCTCAGTAGCGGCCCACGCGCAGCCCGGAGTCACGTGGGGTGCTCCTTCAGCCCTGGCCCTGCCCCCTGTGCGGCCGCCATGTTGATTGGCCTCGGCCGCCTGCCGGTCTGGTTCAGCCGCTGGCGGCTGCTCAGTGTCTGTGTGAGGCAGTGGCTGCACGGAGGGTCCTCGGCGGGAGGAGGGCCGCCAAGGGGAGCAGGAAAAGGCTATCCGCAGTGGGGAAAGGTGATGGAGCGCAGCACTGGAGACCTTTAAAATTGGCACTTGTAAGGGCGCTGAAGTTCAGCTTGCCCGGGGCGCCAGCAACCCTAGGGCCGCTGCTGTCCATACAGAGCCGCATCGACCGGTTCCGGTTCAACACGGGGACATGGGCGTGGCTCAATCACAATAGTGGACAGGGGAAATAATACCCAGCTGCTCCAAATGGTTCAATTCCCAGCCTACCTTGGCGGGAAGTGCGTACGGCACAGGGCCGGCGTGGGAATGCCAGGGCTGAGTGTTCTCTTCCACATTTATCATGGCCATCACTCATTAGATTGTGCCAAGGCCTTCAGTGAGAACTGAAGGGAACTTGGTCAGCACCTCATCTAGTCTATGTGGGTACATCTGACACATATATTGCCAATCCAGACGCCGGTGACGCAGTCAATCGCATCCCAATAGGCTGGGCCTGGCGCTACAGACTACCACCAATAGTAGGCATGCAGACAAGTCTCCATTGTCCATTGGCATGTGGGTGGTGCCCTCTTTTCCTAAGGTCTCCCTGGTATATGTGGCTAGTTGGGCCCCCATGTCACGAGCTCCGTTGTCTGAAGACCCCTCCGGATTGCCATAAATGTGCGAAAAGCTGACGACAGAGACCACCACTCCTATGTCCAGTTCCACCTTGGTGCGGTGTCCCTTTAGCAGCAGCATCACCCGATAGGTGCCGTTCTGGGGACGATAACACAGTACAATGGCAGGGTTGACTCTTCGGCCTCCAGGAAACGCGTGCAGTCTCTCGGGGGGGGGTGAATGACGACTGGTCCGTTTCTGGGGGGCGGCCTCCCCATGTGATCTCCCGGAGCCTTGTTCCTAGCCTCGGTGCCCCGCATGATACTGGCGCCTGCCATCCAAGTACGCTGAGTCGGGGGAAGCTCCACAGTCCCTCCAGGGTGAGATGTGACAGCGGTTGTGGGAACGGCAGTGCCCTCAGCCCTGGGAAGGTCCCGCCACCCCGTTTCCAGTGTTCCGGGGGCGGTCTCGATGGCGCCCAGCGTTCAGGACCGCTAGGCCCTGGCGTTCTTGAAGCCATCAGCACTTTCCTGGGTGAGCGCAATGTCGATGGCCCTGTCAAGTGTCAGGGATGTCTCAGTTAGCAGCTTCCACTGCATTTCCCGGTCCCAAATCAGACAAACGATGGGGTCCGTAGGGCCTCAGCCAGGGCAGCTACGAATCACTGGGGGCAATGAGTCCGCATAAGTACATCAAGTATTTCCATCAGCGTCTGCGAAGCAGTGTGGAAGTGGTACCATCAGACCATAATCGGGGGCTGAGGATTCAGGTGAAGGCCCGCCAGGTCGATTAGTGTGGCGAACATCAGTGCGGCTGGCCTGCCTGGGTAAGCCAAGTTCCTTATTTTCTTTTTCTTTTTATAAATTCAGAGTGTCCAATATTTTTGTTCCATTAAGGGGCAATTTAGTGTGGCCAAACCAGCTACCCTGCACATCTTTGGGTTGGGGGGGTGGTGAAACCCACGCAGACAAGGGGAGAATGTGCAAACTCTACACAGACAGTGACCAGGGGCCAGGATCGAATCCGGGTCCTCAGCACCATAGGCAGCTGTGTTAACCACTGCGCCACCAGGCCGCCCCTCACGTTCCTTATTAATGCATATATTAGTCCGCCAATGGCGGTCAGTCAGGAGACAGTCTGTTGCTCGTCATTGGTGATGGCAATGGTGTCAAAAAAATGTTGTAGTCTTTCAACATACAGGAGCCAATCATCCGCATCAGGGTCAAAAGGCTTGAGTTTTCCTTTGTGTGGCAAGCCAGTTGTCTGAAGAGTGGCCTCCTGAGGTATTTTAAAAATGGCACGAGAAACACATGGCTATACAACGCAACTTGCATTGTATAAGGGTCCTCAGTGGGGAACATGCATCCGAGACCAGACATAGCTCTGTTTTGTACACTGGGGATCTTTGCTCGCCGGAACTCCCCAGTGTAGCGAGGGATCGGCGTGCCATTTTTAAAATCCAAGGTTCCAGGTCAAAGCAACCCCCGACCCCTACCCCAGTGCACTATGGAAGGGTCCTCAGAATCCATTCCCAAACAGAGCACCGCACCCCAATCTCACACACACAAAATATAACAGCTCAGCAGTGCCTATGCCATCTTGGCACCATCAGGTTGGCACACAGGTGGCACTGCCAAGGTGCCATTGCCAAACAGGCATTATTGCCAGGGCACCCAATTAGCACCAGCAATGCCAAGGTACCACCCTCCCAAAAGGACATGCAGCTAGGTGCCTCCAATCCCCTGAGAGACCCCCACAAGTGCCATTCCAACTGGTCCCCGTTTGTGGAAACCAGTATCGAACAGCACTCACCTAAGATTTCCATGGTGAAAGTTGATGAATCCCAAAGCCTCAGGTACATCGGAAATCTGCACATGAGAGTGAGACTGGCTGTCTTGTTCGAATATGCAGATTTGGCAAAACGTGATCTCATGAGGAGTTGGGAGCTAAGAAGACCCTGGGAGCGGGGTCTCCTGGCATTTATTGGCAATTCTCCACTGCAGGCTGCTTTTCAGGCACAGCGTGGTCATTGGATCTCTCCCAGGATTGTCTGATATCTCTGTTGTTGTTCGTATTGGTGATCGAGCAATTGGCAATTGCCTTTTAAGTATGATAAGTCGAGGGGGATTGTGGTGGGGTGGGTGTCATAATATACACCAGTATATCATGGTGCAGACACACACTGATGGACACACACAGGGACCAATCAACATGTACAAACACCGCAGCCAATCACCAGTTAGAATACACACACTATAAAGGCAGAGGGTACCACGGTTCCCGCTCATTCTGGGTGCTGCCTCTGAGTGTAACAGGAACTCATCCAGCCCAGCACAGACTCACAACACGTGCTGAGAGAATCAACTGGTTCGGACAAGGCTTAGGTCTCTAGTTTAAGTTAGCATCATTTAGACCTACAGTCATCGTGTGTTAGTTAGTTAGAAGTAGTTAATAAAATTGAATTGAACCTTCATCAGTGTTGGAAGTGTCTGTTCATCTCTCAAGTCCACACTAGCCAACACTTCAGTGGGGGAGGGGGATAATGGAGCATGGGGTGTGTTTGTATGCCAATGATCTTTTGCTGTATGTAAGGGACTTGGGGATATTGATTGGGATATTATGGAGATATTGAAGAGGTTTGGCTCCTTTTTGGGTTTTACACCAAACATTGGGAAGAGTGAGTATTTTGTGGTTGGATCCCTGAGTGTAGAAGCTGGATTGGGGGAGCTGCCGTTTTGTCATACTGGGACTAGTTTTCGCTATCCGGGGATCCAGGTAGCATGGGATTGGGCATGGCTTCACAAATTTTATTTCATTACTCTGGCTATGGAATTGCTGTTCAAAAAGTTTCCAATTAGAGTTAAGATTACCAGTAGTTTTGAGTAGACGTGGAGCTTAAACTTGGTCCATCGAGCCGATTGTTCTTCGAGGGCTCCGAATCCTGTGAAGCCTTCCAAAGTCGAATATTCGGTACAAATTTTCATTTTTTCTTTCTAGTTCTATATAATCTATCTAGTAGGCTCTCTTGAAGTCACGTCCTGATACTATATTATATTACTATTTCTGATAGTAATGTTGTATTGCATTGTGCAATATAAGTTACTCACTTGCTTCTTCCAGAATGATCTTTAACTTGATGTTGATTCACACTCGTAGTCTTCCAATTAGAGCAAATACTTTATTGAGTAACGTTGACAAATTAACTGTGAGTTTGTTCTCTCTCCAAATCATAAATTAGATGTTACATGGATGAGATTAAATAAGAAATACTTCTGATTAGCTACATCTGTGCTGAGCTGCCTTTGTCTTCTTGTGGTCCCTAGTCCCTGTATTTGCGACGAAGCGGCTCTTGGCTTGAGTCTGTCGATTTATACCTGTCCCTACTGCTGCCATCCTGTGATTACTTCATTGTTACATCTATACATTAACCCTTTGTGTACATACAAATATGCAGATCATGACAGCGAGTAGGGTTAGGGTGGATTATCAGAGGTGGGACAGCCTTCTATTGCCCTTCCTCCCTGTGTCCTACCTCCTCTCTCAGCCACAACGCCAGTTTCACGATTTTTACAAGCACAAGTGAACCTCGCCGTCGGGATTTTAGCACATTGGAGGTGAAGAATCACGGTAGTGCCCGCCAATGAAATGCCAACGGTGTTTACTGTACTTGTGTTCTGGAACGCACTGACGGCACTGTCAAGGCTATGGTGAAGTGCGATTTGGCGTGAAATCGGCGCCCGTCGCGATGTTCACGTCGATACACTGTTGGCATCAGAACGATGTTGGCGTAATTGTGTTTCCCGATTCCGGAGTCAGCCAATGGAGAATCCCACCCCTGATGTTTCATTATTGGGTGACCCTGGGAGAAGGTGGTGGATTGGTTGGGGGACCAGGAAATCACTTGGATGCAGATGGAGTCGAGGTTTTGCGAGCGTCATGTTTGGAGGCCCTGGTGATGGTACCTCTGCCACTTGCCCCAGTGAAATATACTTTGAATCAGGTGGTTATTTCTACGTTAAAGATATGGTGGCAGCCCACCAGCACTTTAAGCTGTGGGCAGTATCAAGGTGGGCCCCTATCTGTAGGAACCATCTGTTTGAACCGGCAAAAATTGGATGCCACGTTTGGGGAGGGGAAAGACAAGGGTTGGAGAAGGTTTGTTTGCTAGTTGGGAGGAGCAGAAGAAGCCGGACTTGAGGGGATGGATATGTTCACTTACTTTCAGGTGCGGGATTGGGTTGGGCGGGCTTTTTCCAGAGCCACTGCCACCCACTTTGCTGGAAAGGTTACTTTCCTGTTTGGGGTTGGAAGAGAGCAGCACGTCCAGGATGTACTCACGGATCATGAGGGAAGAGCAAATTTCAGTTGAGAAGGTGTAGGCCAGGTGAGAGGAGGAACTGGGACCCATTTTGGAGGAGGAGGTGTTGAGTGAGTCATTCCATGGGGTGAATGCTCCATCATCCTGCTTGAGGTTAAGTTTGATACAACTCCAGGTGGTGTTCAGGCACACCAAGGTCAGAATGAGTCGATTTTTTGCGAGGGCTGTGATAGGTGTGTGTGGTGCTCGAGAGGACCTGTGATCCATATACATATGTTCTGGTCCTGTCCCAAGCTGGTGGGTTTTTGGGGGACTTTTTTTAAACATCATATCGGCAATTCTGAATGTGGACTTGGAGCCCTGTCCATTCGTAGCAATATTTAGGGTGTCAGACCAGCCAGAATGGAGGTGTGGGGACGAATGCTTTGGCTTTTGCCTCGTTGTTGGCTTGGCGGAGGACTCGGGTTATAGATGATTGATTCAAGGACAGAAACAGAGAGTAACAATAGACAGGTCATTTTCAAGTTGACAGTTTGCTACAAGAAGGATAAGTTCTGGAGTTTTAGCTATTCACTGTCTATATTAGGTGAAAGGATCGCGATCAAGTTTGCTGATGACACAAAACCAGGCAGGGAAGTAAGCTGTGAGGTGATGGGGGCGGGTTTAGAGGTGTGCGAGGAGTTAAGCTCACTCATAGTGATGTTGGTCAAAATCCCAACATCAAAGGCTGGAATTTTGTTTCCGAATGAAAGTGCAAATCAGTTCGGAGAAGGCTGATCTTAGTTTCTTATGCTGGAAATACAATATCCTGTGCCTTCCCAACCAGTGAAAATACCACTGGTTTAGCTCAATGGGCTAGACAGCTGGTTTGTGATGCAGAACAAGGCCAGCAGCGCGGGTTCAGCTGAGAGTTCTGAATTCTCCCACAGTGCACCCGAACAGGCGCCGGAATGTGGCGACGAGGGGCTTTCACAGTAACTTCATTGCAGTGTTAATGTAAGCCTACTTGTGACAATAAAAGGTTACTTATTTAAATGGTGTGGAGTTAGGAAGGCAAAGGATATTGCATTTCCAGCAAAAGAAAACTAAGTTCCGCGCTTTGTGGGTGCAAAAAAGTGCGTGCACCTCCTCTGAGGGCGGGTTGTGAGGACCCATTGCGAGGAGCACGGGAAAATTGCATCTGATCCCACACACAATTTATGTGGCCTGCTGTGCATTTTGGAAGCCCTAATTAAACACCCAGCTTTGGAGTGTTCGTGATCACTGGATGAAGCCTGCTGAGGAGACAGGAATATTTTGAAAGGTAAGTTTAAAATGTTTTGACACATTAAAATGTCATTATTAGGTGCTGTATTGTGAAGAAGATGTATTTTAATGTAGTAAATCCTCATAGAAATCTGTCCTGCAAGACTGAATTGAGTCTTATGTTGACCACCATTGTTGTCAGACGTCAATACTGTCACACATCACAGTAGTTTTTGCATTGAAAAAAATGCCATGATGCACTAAAAATGTAAATGCATATCCTGTCAGCCTCTCTTGTCATGTTTTATGCTCAGATTTCAATCACAGCTAAATGGCATCAATGGCTGTCAAAAATACCCTGTCTTTGAAAGTTGACAAAAAATTCTACATTTGCTCCCCTCCATTGATTGACAGGTATTTGTCTTTAAAATTGTCAGTTTCATAGAATCATAGAACAAACAGAACAGAAGGAGGCCATTTGGCCCATCGAGTCTGCACCGGCCCTTGGAAAGAGCACCCTACTCAAGCCCACACCTTCACTCTATCCCTTGAAATCCTGTGACCCCACCAAACCATTTTGAACACTAAGGGCAGTTTAGCATGGCCAATCCACCTCAGCTGCACATCTTCGGACTATGGGAGGAAACCGGAGCACCTGGAGGAAACCCACGCAGACACGGGGAGAACGTGCAGACTCCGCACAGACAGTGACCCAAGCCGGGAATCGAACCCAGGTCCCTGGCACCGTGAAGCTACAGTGCTAACCACTGTGCTACCATGCCGCCCTGGCAGGCAAAGCATCTGGAAGATTTTGTTATGACAGCTGCAGTCATTATGAGCGCTTGACTGGTTTTCAAAAGCCTGATGGTCTGAATTGTACCCTCCCTGGTGGACCTTTAGGTGGTGTCGGGCAAGGGGCAGGGGGGTGGGGGGTTTGGGGGGGTGGGGGGGGGGGGGCTGCTAGAGGTGGAGAGTGTGAAATTGCAAGAAGAGATTCCCTCTGGCTTTCCACCCATCCTGACTTAATAGCGATTTAACACTGGGCCAGCCAAGACCTTGGATGGGAACCCTGCCCTTGACCCAGTTCAGACCCTTAGGTTGTCAATTCATGGCCACTCTCTGAGGGCCGTTATCTACCAGCCTCAACTTTGAGAAGCTGGTGGTCATCTACCTTCTTGAACCGCTGCAATCTATATGCTGTAGATGCTTGTACAGTGCTGTCAGGAAGGGAATTCCAGCTACAAAAGGAGTAGCACAGTAGCATAGTGATTAGCATAGTTGCTTCACAGCTCCAGGGTCCCAGGTTCGTTTCCCGGATGCGTCACTGTCAGTGCGGAGTCTGCACGTTCTCTCCGTGTCTGCGTGGGTTTCCACCGGGTGCTCCGGTTTCCTCCCACAGTTCAAAGATGTGCAGGTTAGGTTGATTGGCCGTGCCAAATTGCCCTTTGTGTCCAAAAAAGGCTAAGTGGGGGTTACTGGGTTAAGGGGATGGGTAGAAACGTGGGCTTGAGTTGGGTGCTCTTTGTAAGGGCCGGTGCAGACCCGATGGGCCGAATGGCCTCCTTCTGCACTGTAACTTCTATGATTCTATAAATAATTCCAAGCCAGAGCTTGGAGCAGAATCTACAGATTGTGGTGGTCCAACGCATCTGCTTCCTTGTCCTTCTAGCTGGTAGAGATTGCGGGCTTGGAAGGTGCTGTCAAAGGATCCTTGGTGAGTTGCTATCCTATTGATGGTATTTGCCACTTATCAGCCTAAACCTGCATATTGCTCCGGTCTTGATGCACATAGACATGGATTGCTTCAATATCTCACCTTATAATGGAGACCTTATTGATGAAGCAACTGAAGATGATTGGGCCTCGGACACTACCCAGATGAACCCTTGCAGTGGCATCCTGGGACTGAGATGATGGACCACCAACCATCACAACCATCTTCCTTGTGCCAGGTAGGTATCCAATCAGGAATGGGGAGTTTCCAGGCAAGGGTCTCAGTAATGGAGGCTTCCAGGCAGTAGTCTCTGTAGTGAGGGATTTCTGATGGAGATCACCATTATAGGGAGTCTCTAGTGCGGGTCTCTGTATTGAGGGGTTTCTGGTTGGGGTCTCTCTTATGGGGGGGGTTCTGGTAGGGGTCTGTCTTATAGGGGGTTTCTGGTGGGAGTCCCTCTTATGGGAGGTTTCTGGTGGGGGTCTCTCTTATGGGGAGTTTCTGGTGGGGGTCTCCCTTATGGGGAGGTCTCTGGTGTGTTTCTCTGTCTTGATCCTATGGGGGTGTCTCTGGTTGGAGTCTTTCGTATAGAGGGTTTCTGGTGGGGCGCTATCTTATTGGGGATGTCTCATGGGAGCCTCTGTAATGGGGTGGCGAGAGGGTGTCCAGGGGGGGAACTATCTGGCAGGTCGGGTCCATGCATGGCCGGCGCCATGTTGTACGGCGCGACGGCTGCAGGTCATCGGCGTTTGCATGCGGGGCAACGGACCCGGCAATTCTCCAATCATTTTTTTTGTGGAGGCCAGGCGTTTTATGTGGAGCGGCTGCTAGCCACTCACCGGTCGGTGGATCGGTGAGGGGCGGCACCGATTTTTCCAACGTAAAACACCACGGATCCCCCGGACATAGACTCAAAATCAGAGAATCTGGCCCCATGTTCTCCCGCTGGAAATGAAAAATTTCTAATCCCAGATCACGCTGGGAGCACAATTCAGGGGCAATTCAGTATCCCTTGCCATGCAAATTTATGATTTGCGAAGATTGTGAAGGCTTCCCCCGCAAATCCTGCAATCAGACCATCATTTTGAACATGTGGTCCAATAGCAAGGTTCAGCGACTGGCCCCTCTCTCCACCACAACGAATCTGCCCACCCCCCCACTACGGTATTTTTCTGGGTCACCGCCCCCTCTCCTCCACAGTATGAGGATGACCTCACACCCCATGAGAGACCCCAAGTGCGGTCTTACCAAGGTTCTATACAACTGTCGCATGACCTGTAAGTTTTTATACTCGATGCCCCGTCCAATGAAGGCAACCATTCCGTATGCTTTCTTGACCACCTTGTCCACTTGTGTTGCCACCTTCAGAGATCTGTGGACCTGCACGCCCAGATCTCTCTGACTTTCTATATGCCGAAGAGTTTTGCCATTTATGGTATATTTCCCCTCTATGTTATACCTACCAAAATGCATTATCACACATTTGTCCGGATTAAATTGCATTTGCCATTTCTCTGCCTAAGTCTCCAGCCTACCTATGTCCTGCTGTATCTTCTGACAATACTCAACACTATCTGCCACTCCACCAACCTTGGTGTCATCAGTGAACTAATTAGACCAGCTGGTCTACGAATTAGACCAGCTACATTTTCCTCCCAATCGTTTATGTGCACCAGAAACAACAGAAGCCCCACCACAGATCCCTGTGGAAGACCACGTGCCACGATCTTCCATTCAGAAACACACCCATCTACTGCTACCCTTTGCCTTCTGTGACCGAGCCAGTTCTTTATCCATATTGCCACCTCACCTCTGATCCTGTGTAACTTCACCTTTGGTACCAGTCCGCCAGGAGGCACCTTGTCAAAGGCTGATGCAGACGTGATGGGCCGAATGACCTCCTTCTGCACTTTAGGGATTCTATGATTTAGGCAACACAATGGTAGGTACTTCGGTGTGAAGACAGAAATTTGACTGAACTGAATAAGGGCTATGTGGTGGTCACTCTGACCTTCTGAATTTGTTTTTGGCCATCAGCCTTGAGTTTTGGAATGCTATCTTCTTGACCTGTGACATGTGGAAATTGAGAACCTGAGAGAACCAACAATATACTGAACATCATCACATTCAAAGCCTTTTTGAAGCCACCAGGACTTCAGGCCAGCGTTAAATGGACAAAATCCCCTTTGGTTACAAGATGGTGCTTTTCTTCTTAAGAATTACAATACCATCCACCAAAGCTGGAAAGAACATTTTCAGCAACTGTTCGCTCAGGAATCCACAGTGACAGATAATACTCTGCAGGTTACTCCCCAGTACCCAGTGAACCACAGGTGAGGTATCATCAGCGGAGAGCTGCAACACTCAATCAAGCAGGTGTTTTTTTTTAATTCATTTCTGGCATTGCCCATCCCTGAGGGCATTTAAAAGTTAACTACATTGCTGTGGGTTCAGAGTCACATCTCAGCCAAACTAAGTAAGGACAACAGATTTCCTTCCCTGAAGAACATTTGGGAACCAGATGGTTTTATGGTCATCATGAGACTTTTAATTCCAGATTTTTGTTGAATTCAAATTTAACCATCTGCTGGTGGTGAGATTTGAAGCTGAGTGCCCAGAGCATTACGCTGAGTCTCTAGATTACCAGTCCAGTGTCAGTGCCTCCAACAATAGCAAAACAACAAAGCATGTGGCGCCAATGGTATTCTAGTTGAGGTCTTCAAATCTGGCAGAAGTCTGCTCACATCAAGACTCGACAAACTGAGCCATGGATTTGTGAGAAAAAAGCACCACTCGCTCTCATCCCACCTCCAGCCACCCACTCTCTCCTTGACTTTAGGAATGCAACAAGTTCTTGAAATACATAGAACATAGAACAGTACAGCACAGAACAGGCCCTTCGGCCCTCGATGTTGTGCCGAGCAATGATCACCCCACTTAAACCCACGCAACCCGTAACCCAACAATCCCCCCATTAACCTTACACTACGGGCAATTTAGCATGGCCAATCCACCTAACCCGCACATCTTTGGACTGTGGGAGGAAACCGGAGCACCCGGAGGAAACCCACGCACACACGGGGAGGACGTGCAGACTCCACACAGACAGTGACCCAGCCGGGAATCGAACCTGGGACCCTGGAGCTGTGAAGCATTGATGCTAACCACCATGCTACCGTGAGGCCCTCTAACTGACTAAATAACTTCAAGAAGGGAGATTAATTATGCTGTGGAAACTATTGCGGTATCTCCTTCTGGCCCAAAGCTGGAAGTACCCTGATAGACATTCTCCAAAATTGTCTACTTCCTTGGGCTGAGGAATCTTTTCCCAGAAACACGATATGATTTTAAATGACCCCCCACATGGCAACAAAAGTCCGAGAGTTCAGAGCAGTTGTCATCATCATCACTCCAGTAATTCAGTGAGACCTGGACTGTGTATCAAAGACACAAGCGTGCTAGAGAACTTCTATCAGCAGTGTGTCATTCCCAGGAATGTCGTATTGTTAGGTAACAGGGAAAGCTGAGTAATTTATATTTGTATTGTGTGTTAGGAATGAGGCATAAATTCAAGCACGATTTGTGTTTCTGTATTTGTATGCTAGGAAAGGGTTAAAACTTTGGTTTAGCTTCATGTTACAAAGGTTGTCTGAAAGTCTGTGGACTTAGATGCCTGCATTGTGATGAGAGCAGAGAGAGATGCTCCCAGTAAAATACAGTGCTGCAAGGGACAGACCAGGAGATGTTAAATAGCAAGAGGCAAGATGCTGAGGTGATTCAAAGGTCAGCAACACTTTAACATACTCTATGAAGCAGTGGTGTTCTAGTGACGTGGGTGGGTATTTGGAAGGCAGCATGAATGCACATTGTGATCCAGGGCAGAGGACTATTGAAAGGAAAGGTTGAAATCCTGGAGGTGGATCCTTGGAGACGGCATCCGAGAAAAAGTATTGTGTTGGTGAAGATTCCAAAATGTGTTCTTTGAGATTAGAGATTGAAATCCTTCATGTGGAAGTGTGACCACTTAGCTCACAGTGCGACAAGCATCTGGGGGCAATTATTGAGGAATCTTCAGAAATTTAATAGGGTTGTATCTGTCACTTGCTTTCCAAGTGTGGGGTATCTAACCATATCTAACACATCTGTGTATATCTGTAAAGGTAGAGTTGAGGTGCAGGAATAGTTTATTATCGTTAAACTTTCCTGGTTTAAGAAATGTTTCAGGAAAGGACAAATAGAATACTTCAGCATCTTTCTGAAGCTCCCCTGAAGCATTGGATTTGATTTTGGATTTGTTTGTTTATTGTCATGTGTATCAAGGTACAATGAAAAGTATTGTTCTGCGAGCAGCTCAACAGATCATTAAGTACATGAAAAGAAACGGAAATTTAAAAAAATGCATAATAGGGCAACACAAGGGACACAATGTCGCTACATAACACCCGCATCGGGTGAGGCATACAGGGGTGTAGTGTTAAGAGGTCAGTCCGTAAGAGGGTCATTTAGGAGTCTGGTAATAGCGGGGAAGAAGCTGTTTTTGAGTCAGTTCATGCGTGTTCTCAGATTTTTGTATCTTGTGCCCGATGGAAGAAGTTGGAAGAGAGACTAAGCTGATTGGGAGGGGTCTTTGATTATGCTGCCCGCTTTCCCCAGGCAGCGGGAGGTGTAGATGGAGTCAACAAATGGGAGCCAAGACTGGGCTGTGTTCACGACTCTCTGAAGTTTCTTGCAGTCTTGGGCCGAGCAGTTGCCATACCAGGCTGTGAGGCAGCCAGATAGGATGCTTTCTATGTTGCACCTGTAAAAGTTGGTAAGAGTTAATGTGGACATGCCAAATTTCCTTAGTTTCCTGAGGAAGTATAGGCGTTGTTGTGCTTTCTTGGTGGTAGCGTCGATGTGGATGGACCTGGACAGATTTTTGGAGATGTGCACCCCTAGGAATTTGAAGCTGCTAACCATCTCCACCTCGGCCCTGTTGATGCTGACAGGGGTATGTACAGGATTTTGCTTTCTGAGATCAATGACCAGCACTTTAGATTTGCTGGCATTGAGGGATGGATCTTTGGCACTGCACCACTCCACTAGGTTCGCTATCTCCCTCCTGTAATCTGACTCATCGTTATTTGACATCCGGCCCACTGTGGTCGTATCGTCAGTAAATTTGTAGATGGAGTTGGAACCAAATTTTGCCACACAGTCGTGCATTGCAGCATTGACATTAATAACTGGGAGGAGCTTATTATCCAATCATTCAGAATGGAAACAAACTCTCCACTAAGCTGCATCATGTTTTGAGTTGCAATGTTTGAATAATGAGGCAGAGAAGTGAAGGAAAGGAAGAAAATACTGCACCCCACGTCCCACTGCCTTACGGCATGGCCTGTCCCATGTTCCCAAAGATATGCAGGCCGGGAATTTTCTGTTCAGTCACTTGAAGACCCATGGCAGAAACATCACCCTCGAATCGAGGAAGAACCGCGGACAGTCACTCCTATCAATACTGGTGGGAACAGGTCTGTCTGTAACAGGTAGATTGGAGACATGAAGTCAAGTCGGATATACCACAGGTTGTTTCCCTCATGACCTAATGCAATTCAAGTCCTTCGGAATTGAGCCAGCTTTGTAAATAGTACTGTTACCTAGCCTCACCCAGAATACATTCTGTACCCTTACTATCCTACTTCCTAATGTTGCCATAAATCACTTTGTGTACAATTCACCCAAAAACTGACTAAGTGTCATTTTGGGCGAATTTGGTGGGGTGTTTCCCATTGGCTTTTTGGGTGAGATCCAGACCTGTATTCACCCACACTTCGGACGTGGTACATCAACCTCATCGTGTCTGACTTGGCCGCTCCCCACCGAGGCTGTACCTAGAGACACTTCCTCCTAGCCAGCAGGAACAGCTGTTTGCAGATTGGTGCACCATTTTGGTCGGTAGCCCTGATCGTTCGTCCCCCTTCAGCCCCACTCCCCACTTTCTGCCCCTCCCTTCATGCTCCCTACCTATGAACCCAGCCCTCACCCCCATCCAATTGGCAAGGCCCCTATCCCAGAACCCTGGCAGTGCTAACATGGCAACGTAGCACTGCCGGGGTGACAGGGGAGTGCTAGGGTGGCAATGCCAGGATGCATGGTGCCAGGGTGTGTGCCAGGGTACCACCCTGCCGTGCCTCCGATCACCCGGGGGTCTCCAAAGCCTCAGAGACCCCCGATGTGCCGTTAAGCCTGATTAATGTTTGTATGGACGAATGCTAAATGGCGCCCTAGCACAGTCTCGCAAGTGCAGCCGTTGAGTCCCTGGTGTCCGGGTATTTAAATGAACTATTCAAATACGCAGACCTGGTTCTCACTCAGCCAGGACAAGATCCAGATCACGCCAGGTAGAGAAAATCAGGTGACTCGCAATCGTTCTGGCACGGAGCCTGACTGGGGGCTTTGGCGCGATTCACCCGTTGCACCCAGGTCCATGCCAGGCCAACGGGGCCACTGAATATCTCGCTTTATCTCACTTTCTTTCAATAATTATTTGCCTTATAAACTGTTTATTCATTATAGAACATAGAAAAAAACAGCACAGAACAGGCCCTTCGGCCCACAATGTTGTGCCGAACCTTTGTCCGAAATTAATCATAGATTATCATAGAATTTACAGTGCAGACAGAGGCCACTCGGCCCATCGAGTCTGCACCAGCTCTTGGAAAGAGCACCCTATCCGAGGTCAACACCTCCACCCTATCCCCATAACCCAGTAACCCCACCCAACACTCAGGGCAATTTTGGACACTAAGGGCAATTTAGCATGGCCAATCCACCTAACCTACACATCTTTGGACAGTGGGAGGAAACCGGAGCACCCGGAGGAAACCCACGCACACACGGGGAGGATGTGCAGACTCCACACAGACAGTGACCCAAGCCGGAATCGAACCTGGGACCCTGGAGCTGTGAAGCAATTGTGCTATCCACAATGCCACCGTGCTGCTCTTAAGAACAAATTAATCTACACTCCATTATTTTACCATAAACCATGTACCTATCCAATAGCCGCTTGAAGGTCCCTAATGCTTCCAACTCAACTACTTCCACAGGCAGTGCATTCCATGCCCCCACTACTCTCTGGGTAAAGAACCTACCTCTGACATCCCCCCTATATCTTCCACCATTCACCTTAAATTTATGTCCCCTTGTAATGGTTTGTTCCACCTGGGGAAAAAGTCTCTGACTGTCTACTCTATCTATTCCCCTGATCATCTTATAAACCTCTATCAAGTCGTCCCTCATCCTTCTCTGTTCTAATGAGAAAAGGCCTAGCACTCTCAACCTTTCCTTGTAAGACCGACTCTCCATTCCAGGCAACATCCTGGTAAATCTCCTTTGCACCTTTTCCAAAGCTTCCACATCCTTCCTAAAATGAGGTGACCAGAACTGCACACAGTACTCCAAATGTGGCCTTACCAAGGTTTTGTACAGCTGCACCATCATCTCACGGCTCTTAAATTCAATCCCTCTGCTAATGAACGCTAGCACACCATAAGCCTTCTTCGCAGCTCTATCCACTTGAGTGGCAACTTTCAAAGATCTATGAACAAAGACCCCAAGATCTCTCTGCTCCTCCACATTGCCAAGAACCCTACTGTTAACCCTGTATTCCGCATTCATATTTGTCCTTCCAAAATGGACAACCTCACACTTATCAGGGTTAAATTCCATCTGCCACTTCTCAGCCCAGCTCTGCATCCTATCTATGTCCCTTTGCAGCCGACAACAGCCCTCCTCACTATCCACAACTCCACCAATCTTCGTATCATCTGCAAATTTACTGACCCACCCTTCAACTCCCTCATCCAAGTCATTAATGAAAATCACAAACAGCAGAGGACCCACAACTGATCCCTGCAGTACACCACTGGTAACTGGGCTCCAGGCTGAATATTTGCAATCCACCATCACTCTCTGTCTTCTATTGGTTAGCCAGTTCGGTATCCAACTGGCCAAATTTCCCACTATCCCATGCCTCCTTACTTTCTGCATTAATTTGCTTGTTGGTCATCAGATTTCCACGATGCTACATTTGCTGACGAGGATAATCCGGAGTACCTTCCTACTGTTACAGAGGTCAGGAGAGCGGACCTCATGTGGATACCTCATTCAGCAGTCTCTGAGTGTCAAATACAACAAAACTTACCTTAATGCACCCTGGGAAGTGGCCAGGTCGACCATGCGTGCGGCTACGTGTCGATATTGAAGGCCAGTTCATGGTCTCCTTTCTCTTGCTTATCATGGAAGCTCACTCCAAATCAAGGCCACTACCTCATCAGCAATGGCGGAAAATTTACGGCAGATATTTACTGTTCATCGGTTGCCTGAGGTGCTGGTCACAGATAATGGGACTGCGCTTTCTCGTGAAAAGTTCCAACATTTTGTGAGAACCTTTGATCTTCACAACCCAGCTTCAAATGGTCTGGCTGAAAGAGCCATCCAAACATTCAAAGCCGCCATGAAGACATGTCTGTCTACAAACCAGACTGGCACGCTACCGACTCACCTCGTGCCACCATAAGGGTTACACCCACCAAGTTGCTCATGGGCAGATGCATTAGAGATCTTGGGTGTGATCTACTGGCTTTGTTGCACCCGATTTGGGTTGAGACAAGGCCAGTAAATCTCGTGAGAGGCCTCTCGAAGATTTCCGACAATTGTTACGCCTCACAAGATCTAACAAGATGGGTGGGACCCAGATTTGCATATTCAAGTGAGCAGTTAGTCTCCCTCCCCCTTTCTCCCTCCCCCTTATTCTTCCAGCACCTCCTAATCTCCATTGTATCTCTGGTATTTCAACTTCTTTCTTTTGCCCCCCCCCCCCTTCCCTTTTCATCCCTCACTCTTGCTCTTACCATCTCTTGTTCTTTGTATTAAACATCAATCCCATATTCCAGTTTTGCTCCTTTGTTGTTCACTTCACCTTTAACCTTTCATCTGTTCACCCCAGTGGCTACTTACTGTCCCCCAGCAAGGGTGGTTAGAGGCTAGACATCTCCTGTTCATGAATCTATTTCTCCCCTCCTAACTCCTACACTCTCAATCTGATTTCTTCATATTAGCTTTTTATTCTCAAAACTCACCTGGTATTATTTAAAATTAAATCAGAATAAAGGAATAAACTAAAGGAATGATCTCACCATTACATCAGTATTGCAAACTGAGGAGAAATGTTTTTTTTTAATTTATTTTTTTATAAATTTAGATTAGCCAATTATTTTTTCTAATTAAGGGGCAATTTAGCGTGGCCAATCCACCTACTCTGCACATTTTTTGGGTTGTGGGGGCGAAACCCACGCAGACACGGGGAGAATGTGCAAACTCCACACGGACAGTGACCCAGAGCCGGGATCGAACCTGGGACCTCAGTGCCGTGAGGCGGTTGTGCTAACCACTAGGCCACCGTGCTGCCCAACTGAGGAGAAATTTAACCGAACTGGAATTCATCTTTTCATATCCCTATGACCTGATTCCACCTTAACCGAGGTCATCTCCTCTGTAATTCAGCCTGGTACAGACTTTCTGCTGGGGTCTGAATTATTTCTCACTGTCCATTCCAGTAATTAATTTTGGAGGTCCATTTTTTTCCCTGCTCCCTGGGAAAATTCCCCAACATTATTTTACGTGAAAACTTAGAACCTTCATATGTCTTCCACAAAACCCCTCCATTTGTCTTTTTAAACATTCCTAGTCTGTATCCACTCTTCACTGAGTACAATCAGATGATTTCTTGTGCAAGGAGAGTTATACTTAAAGTTATTGCCGTTATCAAAATAATTTAGAATCAGAAATATATGATAAAGGTAAAGGTAGAGAATAGCCTGACTAATGTAACTAAATGCCTTCTTGCTTACATCCCATTATATTTTCCTATGTCAACAGTTGTAATGAAATCAGCATGTGAAAACTAATTAGACCTATCTCTGCAGTACTGGATTGAATGTTTGGCTGGAAATGTTGATTGGGTTCTGCAGAGGTTACAGCAGGAGATGGGCAGAAATCCCAGAACAATGCTGCAATTTGGTGTTTGCAGCCATTCATTCATTTTCTCTCGGCTTTTTACCATTTTTCCATCACAGATATGAAGATAGATTGGGATCACGCCTCTGGAATGTCAGGGCATATGACTTCAAAAAAGGGGACTAAATTTAATTTGCAAACCCTGATCCAATTATCCGCTCCTTCCTAATCCTGCTTAATTTGAAGACGACACTAAGTCTGGATGGAGTATGTTGGCAATCAAATATAAATCAGCTTGTGAGCATGGGTAAAGTCAAAATCAGTCGCATGTTTAATTATTCCAACCTTGTAATGCCACCAGTTTACACTTCTGGGGCTACACTACACAAAACCATCAGCAATGTCTCAGAAAATAGTGGGGCTGACAGTTTAATATGTTAGTTCTCTAATCCTTTTAGCCGAGGCAAGGAATCATCTTGGATGAAGAAAGGAAATCTTGGCATATCTTTGCAAAAAGCCCATCACATTGCAAAATTGGATTTGCCAATCAGTGAAGTAGAGAATTGTTATTTAATAGTTGTCCTGCAATAGTTTTCATAAGTCTGATAATTTGTCGCTGCTTTGTTATTTCCTCAATTCTGAATCAAACCCTAACATTTTTTGTTGATTGTCTGTTCAGTATAGTGACAGTCTTAAGCCTTCTTGAAACAGTTCATGTAAAAAGTCCTTTCAAAACAGCATGAAGGCATTTCAAACAAATTGCTTGGAAAGTTACATCTATGAACACTCACGTTCACAGAAAGATGCATGGCATTAAGGGTAAAGTAGTAGATAGAGGATTGGTTAATTAATAGAAAGCAAAGAGTGGGGATTAATGGGTGTTTCTCTGGTTGGCAATCAGTAGCTAGTGGTGTCCCTCAGGGATCCGTGTTGGGCCCACAATTGTTCACAATTTACATAGATGATTTGGAGTTGGGGACCAAGGGCAATGTGTCCAAGTTTTCAGATGACACTAAGATGAGTGGTAAAGTGAAAAGTGCAGAGGATACTGGAAGTCTGCAGAGGGATTTGGATAGGTTAAGTGAATGGGCTAGGGTCTGGCAGATGGAATACAATGTTGACAAATGTGAGGTTATCCATTTTGGTAGGAGTAACAGCAAATGGGATTATTATTTAATTGATAAAATATTAAAGCATGCCGCTGTGCAGAGAGACCTGGGTGTGCTAGTGCATGAGTCACAGAAAGTTGGTTTACAGGTGCAACAGATGATTAAGAAGGCAAATGGAATTTTGTCCTTCATTGCTAGAGGGATGGAGTTTAAGACTAGGGAGGTTATGTTGCAATTGCATAAGGTGTTAGTGAGGCCACACCTGGAGTATTTGTTCAGTTTTGGTCTCCTCACTTGAGAAAGGACGTACTGGCACTGGAGGGTGTGCAGAGGAGATTCACTAGGTTAATCACAGAGCTGAAGGGTTTGGATTATGAGGAGAGGCTGAGTAGACTGGGACTGTACTCGTTGGAATTTAGAAGGATGAGGGGGGATCTTATAGAAACATTTAAAATTATGAACGGAATAGATAGGATAGATGCGGGCAGGTTGTTTCCACTGGCGGTTGAAAGAAGAACTAGGGGACAAAGCCTCAAAATAAGGGGAAGTAGATTTAGGACTGAGTTTAGGAGGAACCTCTTCACCCAAAGGGAATCTATGGAATTCCTTGCCCAGTGAAGCAGTTGAGGCTCCTTCATTAAATGTTTATAAGGTAAAGATAGATAGTTTTTTGAAGAATAAAGGGATTAAGGGTTATGGTGTTTGGGCCGGAAAGTGGAGCTGAGTCCACAAAAGATCAGCCATGATCTCATTCAATGGCGGAGCAGGCTCGAGGGGCCAGATGGCCTACTCCTGCTCCTAGTTCTTATGTTCTTATGTTTTGTGGTGTCAAGAGGAATATGGCTTAGGATCCCAGTTGATGATACTACTCGAGAGGAAGTTCGCAGAATGGAACCCTAGCTCATAACTTTTACTTTTTTTTAGAAACCGTGGATGAACAGAGTCACGGTATTGCCAATTAGCATTAACAACAGCAAAACAATATTTATTAAACATTAATAGTTTGACTTTAATGTGTTGGTCGTTCTGGGTGAGTGTGCTTAACACTCAATTTGGCTCTGTTTCTTTACTTAGCTCTGGAGTCGCCAGGTATCGTTAAGATACCACCACAAGTTCAAGGTGAAGTTCAAAGCAATAAAACCATACACTAATTAGTAAGTTCAAACCACTGAGTTTATTATAATACAATTATAATAACTATCCATGCACACGCTAAAAGGATTAAACTTATTCCTACCACTAAATAAACTAATACTTATCTCGAAGGAACTGCCAGGTCAGGGAACAAGGCCTCTTGCTCTGCTCTGGTCTGCAGACTTCAGGTTGGTATAAGTTAAAAGGGGTCAGGAGTGTCTATCTCTGGTAGCGATCATTGTGAGACACTTACTTGCTGGTGGCTGCTGTCCGAACCTCTCTCTCTCTCCTTCAAGGCCTTCTTGGCAAAAGCTGGTCGAGGTGCTGGTCCACGGAGGAGTGCTGGTCAAGGAGAGAGGAGGGCTGGGCGAGAAGACTGAACTATGTGTGAGACCTGTCTTTTATAGGTCCCAGGGATCCGCACCCCTTTGGGCGGACTCCCTTACCTGCTTGGAATCGACTGGGTCTCTTCCCAATCGATATGTTTGAATCCTCCCCCCAATACTGAAGCTGTTCCTTAGCTACTGGGCGGGCTCTCAGGCTCTTTGTTTTCAAACCCTGTTGGTGCCTGAGTGTCTGGTATCCTTTACAATGTTGCAGTTGCTTCCCCATTTGTGTCCATTGTATCTGGAATAATTCCATTAACATGCTAATTATCCCGGTGATTGCCTCATTAGTATGCGGAACATTCGTTTCTTAGCAGACAGAATCCACACCTGCTAGGTGCAGTCTGCTGGGGCTGCAAACATTGTCCATTTTATCCTGTATGCTTTGCGTTCCTCCATTTTGTATTTAGGGAAATGGCCAACTTCGGTGGCTACAAATGCAATACTCATTCTCTCCCATTTATCTTCACAAATCTGCACAGGTTACAAAATATGTCTTATGATATAATGTTCTCAGTAAATTTGCAGTGCCTTTAAACCCACAGGATGATTGTGGTAAGATGCACTCTAAGATGAAACTATTCCGAAACCAAGTTGCAGATGCCATTCAATTGAATTTCTGGGGATTTCTCATCAAATCCCAGAAGGTGATTATTACATTATGGGCAAACTGATCTCACTGGACTCTAACTTCCTCAAGAATATTTCCAGACTCCACTATCGAAATGACACAACTTAGAATCTTCTTTTCAAATAATAACTTCCTTCAAATAGTAGCAAGGATCCGCCTCCAGGATTACCAACTCCCCATTTAGTATTCCTTTTTCTGAATAATCATGAACGTTAAATCTTTGACACAATCTCTCAGGTATCCAGCCACCAATTAGTTCAACTTTCACTTCACAGGCTGTAGTAAAGCATCAGCAGCCTTTAGGATTACTTCAACTCTTTCTGGTTTTTCATTAGCCAACTTTACTAGGTCCACATATTCCAGCTCTGACTTTCCTTTGATTTCAAACTTCCTGGAACTTCTCTTTTCATCCCCTGGTTTATAGAACTAACTGTCCTTTAGGTTATCAGGGATGTGCTTTCTTGTCTATTACTCTATTGGTCTGTGTCTGCTTCTGGCAAAGCCGAGAAAGCTGTGCTCTCTCTAGCTTCTAAGTTCCTTCAAGTAATGGATTCATTTAAACTAAAAACACAAGGGACCGATTATGCACCCATGGCGAACATAAACGGTGATGTGGACGCACAAATCTCAAAATTATTTTTTTTAAAATGTGATCCAGGTAAAGCGAAGCTAAATTGATGCGTAGTTAAGTATAGCACCCCCGGGGAAGAGGGATGTGCCCGGCAGTAATCTGGAACTGTCCCTGGAACCCTGGTACTGCCAGGGGATGTTCGCCATGTGCATATGGTTGGGTTCCTGATTTTACGATCCAAAATGGACACCCCGATTTCAGGATTTCTGTCTGCCTTTGTATTCTGGCCTCGCCCTGTTAACGAGATGCTGTGGAACATGCCTCCAGAATCTTTCTGTCCATCTGCTGATCCAGCAGAGGGCAGCAGAGCGGAGCCGCTGATTGGCTGTTGCGGGGAAAATTAGCATCAGTGCATTGCGGTCACTGTATCCAGAAGGTGTACCTGAGCAAGACACCCTCCGTGTTCAAGAGAAGGCACGCATCCAGCAGAGGGAAGCAGAGCAGAGCTGCTGATTGGCAAGGAAAATTTGCATCAATGCATTGCGGTCACTGGATCAAGAAGGTGTTTTGTGGAGGAGCTGTTGTCAAGTGACAGTTAAACCCCAAAAACTTCTACAGTGTTCCCCTCCCTATATCGTCCTCTAACCAAAAAAAAAACAATCACTGTAAGGATCCCAGCCGAGTAAAGATCAAGGAGACTCGAGGGCAGGTAGAAATAGAAAGAAGTTGAACGGTGATGTCACAGCCAGCAGGTAAGTGATTGGCTGGTGACTGGCAAGTAGTTTTTCTTTTCCCTGAGGTGTGTAGATAAGGTAGGTTTTTCTATTTGTATTCTTTTTGTTTATCGTGTGATTGGTAACAATTTTTCTTTATTTTCCTCTTTTATTTCTCTATTATGTGATATTATAGTTGGACTAAGTTAAGATTAAAAATGGCAGGAGATCTCAGACCTGTGTTATGCTCCTCTTGCTCAATGTGGGAGCTGAGGGACATGGCTGATGTCCCTGGCTCTTTCACGCGTGGGAAGTGTGTCCAGCTACAGCTCTTGTTAGACTGCTTGACGGCTCTGGAGCTGCGGATGGATTCGCTTTGGAGCGACCGTGATGCTGAGGAGGTCATGGATAGCATGTTTAGCGAATTGGTCTCCTTCACCCTGAAGAAGCTGTCAGGAGAGTCTTGCATCTTGGATGCACTTAATGGAAATCTTTTTTAAAAAATTTAGAGATTCCAATTAATTTTTTCCAATTAAGTGGCAATTTAGCTTGACCAATCCACCTATTCTGCACATCTTTGGGTTGTGGGGGCGAAACCCACGCAGACACGGGGAGAATGTGCAAACTCCACACGGCAGTGACCCAGAGCCTGGATCGAACCTGGGACCTCGGTGCCGTCAGGCAGCAGGGCTAACCCACTGTGCCACCGTGCTGCCCCACTTCATGAAAATCTTACCTGCTCCGAGCAGGCGTCGCATAAGATGTACTTGACAGGATTTTCGGAGCTTCACAAACCCTGTCTCGTAGATGAAGGGGAGCATGTGGAAAATCCACTTTGCCCTTATACATTGGCCTCGTTTACAATGAGGTACATTCCAAACAGTTTGAGATTTTTGCCACATTTATTCATCTGGCCCCTCCTTGCTCCCACTCCCTCACTAGCCCAGAGCAAAAATAACATTCTTTAGTATGCTCATGAAAAAAATCTCAGTTAAGTCTGTGTGGAACAGAAGTCTGTAATTTTACTTTCCTACAGTCCAATCAGCCTGTTATTTAAAGCCTATGATTAATCTGAGTGCGATACAAGCAGATTCCCCACAAGCGAAGGTTGAGAGAGGTAACAGGGAGGTATCTGAAGCCAACAGTCACTTTGCGAAATTAAAAATGCACGGGTAGAGCTTTGGCCGGGCTTCTTCCAATAAACCTGACATTATAAAAAAGTAAATAACATTTACATTTTGCCGCACTTCAGCCTTTCAAAACACCTTGCAGGATTTATTACTTTGGGCTGCAATGACTGTTGTTAATGTCGGTAAACATGGCAGTCACTGCATGCCAACAAATCCCTGAAGCAACAATGAGATTTACAGTCAGTTTAGTTTGTTTAAAAATTGTGTTGGTTCACAGAGGATTGTTGGCCAGGACTCTGAGAAAAGTCACTAATCTTCTGTAAATAGTGGCTGGTATCTTCAACATTCACCAGAATAGGCACATGGAACACAGTAAAAGCCAAATCATAACAAAATCACTTTTGGCACATTAGTTTTAGTTTTACCACATTTTGTTATCCACATGCTAACAAAACACATATTTAAACATGTAGGAGGTCCACGTGATTTATGATACCAAGAAACACAGCAATACAGCTGTTCTGTAGTTAATGCATGATCATAATATATTACGTGTTTCAATAAAAGACTGACAGATGAAAACAACGTTGAACAAATAGGAGGAAAAGTAGGCAGAGTATTTGTTGAGATGCAGGGAGAAAAGAACCTATTTGGGGCAAGGTCATAAGTGACCGGCACACATTCATTCAAGCACACTCTATAAATGCTGGCCTGTCACTGCATTTTACAGCAGAGAATTCCAGCCATTCCTGGATTATAGTTAAAATATCGACATTGATCTGCAGTCCAGTAGCACAGTCAGCTTCTCCTGAATTTCATCATTCCAAAACCACTGGTACACAGAGGCATTCTGTCAATGGAACATAGGCGTCGCTGTGCTCTGCAATTGGAACTGGGGGCAGTGGGATGGGCCGAATCCATCTCTGTGTGTTGCACAGGAAGAAACATTCAAGATCAGCGCTGTCCATTAGTGGAACAGGGAACGGCATCTTCCTGATACCCAACGGGCCCGGAAGTGGAGAAGCTTTATTTACAGAAACAAAAATATCTGCATTGATTAACTGGAAACGGGCAGCACGGTAGCACAGTGGTTAGCACAGTTGCTTCACAGCTACAGGGTCCCAGGTTCGATTCCCAGCTTGGGTCACTGTCTGTGTGGAGTCTGCACGTTCTCCCCGTGTCTGCGTGGGTTTCCTCCAAGTGCTCCGGTTTTCTGCCACAGTCCAAAGATGTGCAGGTTAGGTGGATTGGCTATGCTAAATTACCCTTAGAGTCCAAAACAAAAGGTTAAGTGGGGTTACGAGGATAGAGTGGAGGTGTGGGGATTGGATGGATGCGTGGGCTGAGGTAAGGTGCTCTTTCCAAGGGCCAGTGCAGACTCGATGGGCCGAATGGCCTCCTTCTGCACTGTAAATTCTATGACATTCTATGGAACAACGGCACTGATTCCGAGTGATCGCACCAAGTCACTCAGAGAACAGAGGTGAAGAGGCAACTCCCAGCCGTGGATACTTATTCAACCGACTAGTGGCAGTGGCCTCTCTGGAACCAGAAGGGTCTGATTCCAAAGATGTAAAGAAGGAAAGGGCAGAGGAATTGACCTAAGAGAATAGCCAGCACAGGTCAAATACACTGAATGGTGCTAGATGTAATTTTAATGTTGAGTGAGGCTGAAGAGAATGAGGAAGATTCATCATGAGGTGCAAGTTCCGAGTGGGAATTGAGACTCGAAGCTTAAGAGGCAAATGTAGGATAGAGTCCTTAACTACTTATAATGAACTCCTGAACTTTTTATTTGCAAACAATGATCCTGAACATCATTAAGAGATGAAAATTAAATTAAAATATTCAATTGTCACTGATCTTTGATTGATTGAATGATTGATTTATTGTCACCTGTATCGAAGTACAGGGAACGTACACAGTACATACACAGTAAACAAAAAGAATGATCAACAGAGTACATTGACAAATGATACATCAACAAATAGGGTGTCATGAAGAGTGTTCTTACAGGGAACAGATCAGTCTGAGGGAGAGTCGTTGAGGAGCCTAGTAGCTGTGGGGAAGAAGCTGTTCCTATGTTTGGATGTGCGGGTCTTCAGACTTCTGTATCTGTATGAAGGATGTTATAGGATACAGAGGGACATAGATAAGCTGCAGAGCTGGGCTGAGAGGTGGCAGATGGAGTTTAATGCGGAAAAGTGTGAGGTGGTTCACTTTGGAAGGAGTAACAGGAATGCAGAGTACTGGGCTAATGGCAAGATTCTTGGTAGTGTAGATGAACAGAGAGATCTCGGCATCCAGGTACATAAATCCCTAAAAGTTGCCACCCAGGTTAATAGGGCTGTTAAGAAGGCATATGGTGTGCTAGCCTTTATCAGTAGGGGGATTGAGTTTCGGAGCCACGAGGTCATGCTGCAGCTGTACAAAACTCTGGTGCAGCCGCACCTGGAGTACTGCGTGCAGTTCTGGTCACCACATTATGGGAAGGACGTGGAAGCTTTGGAAAGGGTTCAGAGGAGATTTACTAGGATGTTGCCTGGTATGGAGGGAAGGTCTTATGGGGAAAGGCTCAGGGACTTGAGGTTGTTTTCGTTAGAGGGGGGAAGGCTGAGAGGTGACTTAATAGAGACATATAAGATAGTCAGAGGGTTCGATAGGGTGGATAGTGAGAGTCTTTTTCCTCGGATGGTGATGACCAACACGAGGGGTCATAGCTTTAAATTGAGGGGTGGTAGATATAGGACAGATGTCAGAGGCAGTTTCTTTACTCAGAGAGTAGTAGGGGTGTGGAACGCCCTGCCTGCAACAGTAGTAGACTCGCCAAATTTAAGGGCATTTAAGTGGTCACTGGATAGACATATGGATGAAAATGGAATAGTGTAGGTCAGATAGGCTTCAGATGGTTTCACAGGTCGGCGCAACATCGAGGGCCGAAGGGCCCGTACTGCGCTGTAGTGTTCTATGTTCTGCCTGGTGGAAGGATCTGGAAGAGGGCAAAGCTTGGGTGGGAGGGGTCTCTGATAATGGTGCCTGCCTTCCTGAGGCAGCGGGAGCTGTAGACAGAATCAATGGGAGGGTGGCAAGTATGTGGCTGAGTTAACCACACTCTGCAGTTTCTTGCGGTCCTGGGCTGAGCAGTTGCCATACCAAGCTGTGATGCAGCCCAATAGGATGGTCTCAATGGCACATCTGTAGATGCTCGTGAGAATCAATGCACTCATGCCAAATTTATTTAGTTTCCGTAGGAAGTAGAGACGTAGTTGGGCTTTCTTGACTGTTGCATCAATGTCAATGGACCAGGAAAGACTATTGGTGATGGTGCCTGCAGGAGCTTAAAGCTATTGACCATCTCCACTTTGGAGTCATTTATGTAGACGGGGGTGAGGGGCAGTGGGGGGTGAGGGGGGGGGTTTGGCGTGCTATGCTTCTGAAGTCGATGATCAGTTCTTCAGTCTTTCTGACATTTAGAGAGAGGTTGTTTTCGGTACACCATACAACCAAGAGATCTATCTCCCTTCTGTAGTCTGATTTGTTATTGTTTGAGATATGACCCACCACAGTCATATCATCCACCAACTTGAAGATCGAATTGGCGTTAAATCTTGCCACACAGACGTGGGTGTATAGGGAGTACAGTAGAGGACTGAACACACATCCTTACGGGCCCCAATGTTGAGGACTATTGTGGAGGAGGTGCTGTTACCTATCCTGACAGTTTGCAGTCTGTTGGTGAGGAAGTCAAAGATCCAGCTGCACAGGGAGGGGTCAAGTCCAAGATTGCAGAGTTTGGTCATTAGTCTTGTCGGGATAATGGTGTTGAAGGCGGAGCTGTAGTCGACGAACAGCAATCTCACATAGGTATCCTTGTTGTTGAGACGTTCGAGTGTTGATTGTAGGGCTAAGGAGATAGCATCTGCTGTGAACAGGTTGTGATGATAGGCGAACAGCAGTGGATCGAGACCATCTGGGAGGCTGGTGCTGATCCGTCTCATGATTGACCGCTCAAAGCATTTCATGACAACAGACATCAGGGCCACTGGTCGGAAGTCGTTGAGGCAGGCTACCTTGTTCTTCTTTGGTATTGGTATTATGGTGGTCTTCTTGAAGGAGGTGGGGACCTCGGAAAAATAATGATATCCAGAAAATGTTTCTTTTTTACTTTTCAGACTGTTGGTTGATGGATAAATATTGGTCAGGATGGCCTGGTCTTATTCAAAATAGTACGATAGGATCTACTACATGAAATGAAATGAAATGAAAATCACTTATTGTCGCGAGTAGGCTTCAATGAAGTTACTGTGAAAAGCCCCTAGTCGCCACATTCCGGCTCCTGTTCGAGGAGGCTGGTACAGGAATTGAACCGTGCTGCTGGCCTTCCTTGGTCTGCTTTAAAAGCCAGCGATTTAGCCCTGTGTGCTAAACCAGCCCCTACATCCTCCTTAAAAAACAAATGGGGCCTCAGTTTAATGTCTTATCCGAAAGATGGTGAGTCCAGTCATGCAAGGCTCCCTCAGTACAGCACTGGAGCGTTGAGCTGGAATGTTGTACTCAGGTCTCCGGAGTAGGACGCATAGTCCACCATCTCAGAAATGAGAGTGTTGTGAACTGGCAGCCATCTGTCAAACCTCCACAGGATGCTCATCCATTTGAAGAAATTAATATCGAGCTGCTTGCATCATGGACAGTGTATAAAGATATATGTCAGGAGCTAGGGCATGATGATCAGGAAGGTGTACATGCAATGGAATCACTTGGGTCTCCACAGCAAAAAGCTTGGTTTTTATTGTGGCCATTACTTTGGCTGAAGCAACCACAAAACAACTCAGAATAGAGAATGGACTCTATCATGTCGTGTTCTTAAATCTTAATCCACATATCCATCATGTGAGGCCTCTCACCAGATTTTCCCTATTACACGCACTGTATTAGTTTCACAAGCATGCTGATGATACCCATCTCTACCTCAGTACAACCTCTCCCAATCTCCCAAAACTCTGCATTGTTGCTTAATGATCTGAATGAGCAGTAGTTCCCTGCAAATAAATATTGGGAAGGCGGAAACCATGGTTTCCGGTCCCTATTCCATACTCCACTCCCCAGCTACCAATTCCATCCCTCTCCCTGGCATCAACCTGTGATTATACCAGTAAGCTTGGATGGTAGTGCAGCCCCTTGAATGAGCTTGCCCCCAATGTCAATGTGACCGGCTTGAGGCCTATTGCGCATTTAGCTCAGTTGGCTGGACAACTGGTTTGGGATGCAGAGCCAAATGGCTCAGTTAAATATGTTAAGCTGGATCTCGCTCTCACTTGCTTGATCTTGTGAGGCGTTCCGAGTGTCGCAAATCTGGCACCGAGTTGGGCGTGACGAGGCCATCAGATCACATCCTAACCTCTTAGTTGCACTCATATAGTTGAATATTCTGTTCCATTTCCAACACTGCCTACTTCCATCTCCATAATATTTATTAGTGAGAAAGCATGATATAAATGATTTTTGCATGCACTGGGGAATTACATGTGTACATTACATCACTTTCAATTCTTCCCTGTGCAAATTCATATCATCTTTGTTCGCAGCCCCTCCACCTTGACGTCAGCCAGCACTGCTAAAGGTAGCATTAATTTCTGATTGCTAGGGTTTTGAATTAGACCCGTGTTCGCGATCAAAGGCTTTCAAACGTGTGGGAAATACAATGATGGATAGAAGCAGAGGGACAGAAGGAGTGATTCAGCCCCTTGAGCCTGTTCCACAACTATATCATGGCTGTTCAATATCTTAACTTCAACTACCCGCCTCGAATCTGTGAACCACAAGACCATTGTCTGACCAAAAACTTAGCATTTCACCTGATGAAGGAGCAGCGCTCTGAAAGCTTGAGATCTCAAATAAACCTGTTGGACATTAACCTGGTGTTGTGAGACTTCTTACTGTGGTCACCCCAGTCCAACGCCGGCATCTCCACATCAAAAAACCTATCAAATTTGGCTTTGGCATTTTTAATTGACATCGCCTGAACAGGTTATTGGGGGGCAGAATTTCAGTTTTTCACTATACCTTTCGTAAAGAAATGCCACTGACTTCATCCCTCGATGGTCTAGTTTGTGTTTTAAGGTCATGTCCCCTTGTTCTCTCCCACCTGAGCAAATAATTTCCCTCTTCTTCCCCTATCAACATTTTCTAATCATCTTTAACATTGACCGACAGCCATGAACATCCCACGTAACGATTTGTAAAGAGTCGAGAGCAATGCTCGAGAGGTACTTGCACAGTACCTGCAAAAAATCTCTTTCTCTCCCCAAGCCCAATTTTAATACTATTGAATTATATAAATTCAAAGTAAAAAATCCAGTCATGACTTGATTTGTAATGGTGTCATTATATTACAGGAGTTTCAGTGTAATAATGGCTCTGGGAGCCACTGCTGGAGAAACTCATCACATTTATGTTTCAAGATTATTTCTACAGCAATAGCGACAATATTAGAGGAATGGTACCTGTGATTTATCACAATGGAGCTGGCAATTGAACCACTCTAATGGAAAAAAAAAATCTTGTATTTATATAACTTCTTTCATGACCTAAGTTCATCTAAAAACATTTTATAGCCAGTGAAGTACTTTTCAAGTGTAGTTATTGTTCGTTCCATAAGGAACAGTGGCAGCCAATGTATAGAGGGAAAAGTTAGTGTAGGTGCCAGGTCTGCAAGGTCACAAACATGTTTCGCTGCAGATAACTCAGATAAGCACTTTAATAGTGCAGAGACTAGAAAAGAAGGTGAATAGAATTAATACAATGAAATATTTGGTGCATTGGAAAGCCTGCTGGAAAGCCGGCACTCAATATTAAAGAGCATGGAGGAGTCTATGTGTAACCCGGTAAAGGGTTTTGCACAGTGCTAGGGACCCAGCCTTTTTACCGTGGAAGTGGTGGCCAGGAGCACATTTGTGGACCCAACCATTATGCAGTCTCAGATTGCCAATATCTCAGCTTCCAGTGCAGCAGCCATGCAATACCCAGGTGATGCGGTGGAAGCTTAGGCTGAAGTCATGCAACCTCAAATTGATGCCATGCAAGCTTAGACTACTGCCATCATAGGCTGTGGAGTACAGTGTGCAAATGGACTTTAAGGCTGTCACGGTCGCCAATAATCTATCCTCCACCAGATTGTCAGGATCAGCAGAGAGCCAGCACAGCGGAGTGGCAGTGGCTCCGTGGAACAGGAACCTACTGCCCTCTCTCAGGATGACAGGGATCATTTCCCATCCCTGCCACTCCAGTTGTGCCCTTGTACTTTTATGTCAGCCAACCCAGATTGTTGTTGTCCACGTTGAGATAGTTCAGACCAAGCCAGGCCTTCTAAGCCCAGAGCCACTCAATCTCATCCTCCCCGGCCATCTGTAGTCTCTGGCACTGAAATCCATCAGGTATCCTGCTGCAGATATTGGGGAAACACTGAGTAGAACACTAGGCAAGACAAAGGCACATGGAAGACAGGCACTGAAGTTCATGTTTGTATGCGATATGGTGTGATTTCATATATAAGCTTAGATTGCAATGAATATTTTTTGGAGAATTTGTTTGTGTATTTTGGCCATGGTTCAATGTGATGGCCAGTGACGGAGGGAAAGTAAAGAGTATTGGAGTGTTTGAGAATGAGGAATTGAAGTTGTAATTGCTTGCCTGTCACTCTAAGCAGATTTTATGTGCAACCAGGCAGAAAGGGGCTATCTAAATTGTTATCTCCCATCATTTCCCAATTTCTCCTCCCTCTTCAAGCAATTCGCCCTATTCTGTGAGGCTGCTTCGCATACTGCCAGTCATGCTGTATTCCAAGCGGAAGACCGTCTAATGCACAATGCCGAACAGCAATTGGTTTGTGCAGAATTCCTGAAGTCACCAAAAAGCTCCTTCAGTACCTGCCACAACTTTTCCTGCAGACTTTTGTAACTTAAGATAATTTTGGAAATTACCAAGTGCTTCTAGCGTTGTACCAACAACCACACGAAAATCGACAAGCAACTAACCTGTAAATAATTGATGATCCCTTTATCCTCCTGCTGCTAAATGCATGCTCAGCCATGCGAGATTAAGAGAGGGCAGACAAACACTTTCACCAATTCCTTCAGCACCATTCATGGCAGAAATATACGTACACACAATAAATGTCACTTTAGTCCTCAAATGTTCCCTGCGCTGCCCAAATACAGGCACTCCTGAGCCCAATGTTGTGCACACGAGTGTGCCGGGCCCAATTCCAGTGCCCGTTGCTTGAGCAGCACAGGGAATGTCTGGGGACTAAAAGGACATCTATTGTGAGCATGTCTGCCATGAATGGTGCTGTACAATTTGCTGAAAGTTCTCATTTGCGGTACCATGATGCAAAGGTGGACATCAGTAGGAAAGCAGTAAAGGATGGAGACAAACTATTTTTATCAGTTATGGCACAGGACCACAATCTGCATTTTAGAGCGGAGGTGTAACTCATTATGTTATGTCAGCATAGAGATTATGATAGCAAACGGAAAAGAAGACTGGGATTGAATCCTGTCTCAGAATGTCTTTAGTTGGGAGTTTGTTATGTGCATTAAGTAGTTTACGTCCTGTCAGCATTCATACAGTACCAGTGCACCTTTGTGGAAATCTCAGTGGATGAAAGTTGCTTTCTCTTGAGGTCAGAAAAGATGGGATTTACCAGCACGGTACCTGCTGGAGTGGATCCTAGAGCAGTAGTTCCCAACCACTATTCCGCGAGCTGTGAAGATCCTCCAAAGGCGCTGCGAGAAAAGATCCAAATTATTCATAATTTGTGTAATCAAACTAAAACTAACATTAGTCTTCAGCTCTGTGGTTGGCATCTCGAAGATCCAACAAATCTTGAGCCTTCCGCGCATGTGCCGGCTGGGAAAAAGCCGCACAGGTGTGGTTTAGATTACTTATGTTGGCCAGGCCCATTCGCATGACCAACAGGACTTGGAGCTGAAGATAAAGGTCCCATGTGCCTGCACAAAAAGTTAAAACTCAAAAAGGGTGCAAAAAACCTGGGAGAGGTGAGAAAGGCAGGGGGAGTTAAAAAAAAAAACAGGATACAAACGAAGTTCCCAGTAAGGGAAGAAGACAGAAAACGGGGGATGAGCCTCAATATTTTTTCTAGTGTAGAGCTGTGCCATGACGTATAAAAGGTTGGGAACTACTACCATCAAGCAGCAGGAGGTCCAAAATTAATTTGAGCCACTGCTGGTCTGAGAGCCCCCTGCCCACGGTGAGTGTGGTGCCCATGCTCCCCGACAAGTTACCATGCTGGCAGTCCTCCTAGCCTGGCCTTGAGGCCTCAATATAATGAGCCTGGTGTAGGACCTTTGGGTACCGGAGCTACCCTGCCAGATTCAAATGAAACAGGAGGCTCAAATTCACAGGAGCCTCGTTGTCACTAGATCGGAATCCAGCAGTTAATCATCCAAAACTCAAAAGCAATCCCTGTGTGTTGTTGCCTATATTCTTGCACTTCTTCTGCAATATTTTTAGTTTGGCACAATTACTATTATGGGAGGAAACACATTGCTATGTATTTCAAATATCAGACATTTTACATTGATAAGGTGCATCATCTATCGGCCGCTCCATATCACCGTTCGGGCGAATGGGGCATAGCTTTGCCGATAGATTCCAGGAGATCCCTCTTCAGTATATGGTAAATCTACATATTAGAGTGAGCCGAGGGAAGCACGGTGGCGCAGTGGGTTAGCCCTGCTACCTCACGGTGCCGAGGTCCCAGGTTCGATCCCGGCTCTGGGTCACTGTCTGTGTGGAGTTTGCACATTCTCCCCGTGTTTGTGTGGGTTTCGCCCCCACAACCCAGTCCAGGTGGATTGACCACGCTAAATTGCCCCTTAATTGGAAAAAATTAATTGGGTACTGTAAATTTATTTTAAAAAAATTAGAGTGAGGCAGCTAATCTCACTCTAAGAACAAAGAAAAATTACAGCACAGGAACAGGCCCTTTGGCCCTCCAAGCCTGCGCCGATCCAGATCCTCTATCTAAAACTGTCACATATTTTCTAAGGCTCTGTATCCCTCGGCTCCCTGCCCATTCATGTATCTGTCTAGATACATCTTAAATGACACTCTAATATGCGCTTGCCTGGTCTACTGAGGCCCTGGGATCTAACCCCTGCGCCTCAGATGCCTTAGTCAAGGACTGTTCAGTACTGGTCCCTACAACCCCACAGATGGGGATCAGATGGAACGGCACTTAGTGGAGTCTCCAAGGTGGTTGCCGTCTGGGCAAGGTGGCCCTCTGGCACTGCCAGCTGGCAGCGTTACTGCCAAAGTACCAGGATGGCATTTTTCCCTGGTGGGGATCGGGCCAGGGAGTGCCCTGCCCATGTGAGGTCTGGAGAGAGGGACCCCTGGAGACCTCCTTAAAGGTGACTTGGGAGGTCTGGTGGGGTCATGTTGGGGAATTGAGAGTTGGGGCCATTTTTAAATGGTGTCCCGATCTCGACCTGCACCTAGGGATTTTGCCGATCTGAGTTCCTCAGTGCAGGAAATGGGACTAAGTGCGGCCTCAGCGGGGCGTTCCCCGTTGAATTGCAACAAAGTCCCGTTAGATAGCATGATCTTTCTCGGCGCTTGATACGGGAATTTGTTGCAATTCAGCTAGATTGCGCCCAGGGACTATTAAGGAGCCATCAGCATCATCTCACTATCTGCAACACACAGCATGTCAAGGATAAGCCAAACCAGCTTCAATATTTACCCATGCAGTTAATACTGTCTGATATACTGACCTTGCCATGGACATTATTAATCAATTTATTTAATTAAACACAGTAAGACAAGATGAGGAGAGAATTGGAATTTAATAATAAAAATGTTTATGTAATTGTACAGCTTTAAAAATCAAGGGCATGACCTTAATTCAGGAAATTACAGCTGTTGAGGTGTGCATGATTTCTGAGACTTGCCAAATGGACTATTCTGCTGAAGAAGAGCAGAGCAAAGTCTGGATTCCTTACATAATTAAACAGTCAATAATCAGAGAAGTTTAACCATTTATTTCTCACTTTGATACAATATTTCCTCCTTCTCATTTCAAAGATCAAAGAAAATGTCCGACAATATGCGGTCATCTGTAAATCAAATCATACAGCAGAGAAGGCCATTCAGCCCACCCTACCTTGCTGTCGCTTTGAAAAAGCTGTCTAATTATTCTCAACTCCTCTCTTCCCTCCCCATAAGCCCTGAAAATATTTCATTTTTCAAGCTTAAAACTAATTCCTTTTTAAATGTTACTATTTAATCTGCTGCCATCACCCCGTAATGCATTTAAAATCACAACAACCCTTTGGATAAAGGAAATTCTGTTCATGTTGTGCTTTGATATTTAATGATTTTTAAAAATAAATTTAGAGGACCCAATTCTTTTTCTTTTCCAATTAAGGGGCAATTTAGCGTGACCAATCCACCTACCCTACATATCTTTGGGTTGTGGGGGTGAGATCCAGGCAGAGAACGTTCAAACTCCACATGGACAGTGACCCGGGTCCAGGATCGAACCCGGGTCCTCAGAGGCGTGAGGCAGCAGAGCTAACCACTGTGCCACCGTGCCTCCCTGTGCTTTGATATTTAATAATAATCACACGTGCATACGATTGCACCAAATCGAGGAATGTTTTTTTGTTGCCACAATGTTAGGGCTCTTGGCCTTCAATTAGATGGTCACAGATTCAAATCCCACTCACGAGCTTGAGCATATGATCCAGGTTGACCTTCAGAACAGTACTCAAGGAATGCTGCATTGCCATAGATGATAACTTCTGGATTGGTGCTAAAGTGAAGGCCTTGATGGTGTCTTCAGTCGGGCATATAGATCTGCAGGACCATTGAGAGAAGAGTTGTCATGTCCTGCCAAATAATTTATCCCTGAATCAAGATGCTGCAGCGGAAAAGATGAAACGTTATGCTTCGCATGTTTTTATCTTTGCCTCCTTGCGGAAAGAAACCATTTAAAACGTAATCTGAAAATCGGAAGGAAAATGCCTTAAATGCCCCGACTACATTTGTAGTAATTTTCTTTCATTGTTTTCAAGCAGATGGAAAGTTGAGTGATTTCTATAACAGGCAACTGGAATGCATGCCCAAAGACATCAGACAAAGGTTCTCTGGAAATTAGGCTAAGGCCCTCAGTTACATAAAAGTAGCAAGTGACAGATGTTATTTGGGTATCACAATACAGTTTGAAAGGGCATGACATTGGAAAATCTGACCAGAGAAGATGCCATGTAGAACTGGTGAGGGCTTTAGGAGGGAAACTAGAGATGACAAACCCTATGGTTGGCAGTATTTCCATGGAACCAGGAGGTAACTCGTGTGCCTCCTGGTTCCATAGAACAAGAAGTATAAAAAATGATTACGTACCCTTTTTTATGGTTGAGCTCCCCTTTTAAGGACCACTGGTTAGGCTTGGTCAACTTAAAGACAACATATCTAGGTCCTAAAACATCATCAATGCTGTCCCAGAAGGATCTTGTAAATCAAGTAGGAGTACAAAGAATGAACAGGAGTGTTCTCCATGACCCAAACATGCCACTGAGAGGCCATGATAATCTCACATCAGCTCAGAGGGGCAGATGTGTCATCAGAATGCCTGATTCAAGACTGCTCAAATAGGTGCTGTACTCAGAGATATGCCAAAGAGACCATTCATATGGGGGCCAAAGGAACTGCTTCAAAGATTATCTCAAAGCCACCACGAGGGTCTACTCCATTAATATCAATACAGATGCAGATGCCCAATCACAATCAAAATGGTGATCCATCATCAAAAATGACCTTCCAATGAATATGAGCGGTCGCTAAGAGAGAATGGCGAGAGAGATGGAAAGAGAAGGCAATTGCTCGAACCAACAATACGCCACCCCAACTGTCCAACAACCAATGTCCTCACTGTGCGAGAGACTATAGGACTAAGGCAGTGCTTATAAACTACCTGCAAATTCACAGCCATCCACTTCCACAAGAAAACATAATCCTTGACACACGGGATTGTCACTAGATATTTTATGACTGCGATAGACCCAGGACAATTGAGTAATGCCCAGTTGCTGCCGCATTGGGAATTGTGACCATAAAAGTGTCCATATTAAAGCCACCTAATGCCAGCATCAGAGAGACGCCTGGGTTTCAATTCAACAGGCAGTGAACTTCGAGAGATTGGGTGTGAGAGATCGCAAGCTGAAATATACTCTCAGTGCTAATTTTGAACCCTAAAACTGGTGTGACAAGGGCAAAACTCTTCCTGAAATCAGAAATCTGAAGTTATCTTTCCAAAATTGACACCTGCATTTTTACTTTGCTTCAGAATACTTAATGCTTGTAGCACTACCGTTTTGCTTAAATTCCACACCGAGCATTCCTAATCTGTGAGGCTTTAAACTTTTGAAATGAAACCACATTGTTCAATAACAATCCTTCAAAAAATGCAGTGATCAGGTCAGCTCGGCTGTTGACATTTTAAGCCGTTCCTCTTACAAACCCCCAACACAATTTGTTATAAGTTCATTTATTTTTTGCTACATATATCAGGCAGAGATGGGGAACAATTTTCATTTGTAGTTAAATGAAATGACCTAAATATGATTCATTCCATATTGACACAAGGTTTAACAAGAATTCCTGTTCATTCATCAAATGATCGGTGTTATGCATTAGAATAAGTTGCTAAATGTGCAGTTTAGCAATTCAGGAACATCGTAGATGCATACTTGTTAAACACACGTCCCTGCAGAGGCTATAATTTGTTTGACAAATGCCATATGCCACATAATTTCAAATGAGAAAAGGAACATGAAAATGTTGCAGATCTTGAGGAACAGCTCAGTGGTTTATAATTCGGGAGCCCAATTACAAATAAGGATTCCCAGTTTGCTATTTCTCAGTGATATAACTGCTTCTCCTATCTTCCGATCTCCACAACTCCAAAGTATTTCCCACCTATGCAAAGAAACTTACCACACGTGTTTGAAAGACAGTGATAGAAAAGAATAATGCATGAGGCAGGCTATGTGTGGTCAAATCGAGCATGACACACTTGGCTCACAATACTCACGAGCCTAACAATTTGTTAGTCCCGTTTCCTGGGTGTCATGGTCTCAATTCACGACCTGCCTGTGCTGGTTTCATTGGGGGTGGAAACCGTGCCGAATTGGTGCTTCCACCTCATTTACCTCATGATAGTTTCGTGGAGCCAAGTGACTTTCCTCAGCTGTGGCAAGCCCATCCTGTGCTACACATTCACCAACCTTCTTCCCTCTCTCTCTTGCAGCTCAAGGTGTGCCAAACTTGGCTAACGAACCGAAAGAAAGGAAAAAGTGAAAGTAGAAAAGGCAGTACGGACCACCAAACCTGCTCAATTCCAAATTATAATTTAGCTGTGGATTTCCCTTCCTTATTACATGCTGACCATCAACTTTGGGAAACATTCCTTTATTTTCCTGTTTGCACTGTCAGACCCAAACTTTCCTCAGTTAAAGCAGGAGCTGCGTTCTGGAAAAGCATACTCTTCAAGAATGTGCAGGGCATTCACCCTGCCCCCAAAAATTTGGGGCTGGATACAGCGAAGTGGCCCTTAAGTGGCCAATTGGCTACTTAAGTTATCAATTGGAGTGAGGGCAGGTGGGCTAACTGAGACCTTGACTATTCCCTGTAAAATTGCAGACAGGCCAGGGCAGGTGGAGGGATAGCCACTCGGGGAATTATATGAGCCCTCCACTGCTTTCAGGAGCACCAAATTTAGTGTAACCAATTATTTTTTTCCAATTAAGGGGCAACTTAGTGTGGCCAATCCACCTAGCTTGCACAGTTTTGGGTTGTGGGGGTGAAACCCACAAAAACACGGGAAGAATGTGCAAACTTCACACGGACAGTGACCCAGGGCCGGGATCGAACCTGGGACCTCGGCGCCGTGAAGCCGCAGTGCTAACCCACTGCGCCACCGTGTTGCCCGGCACCGTACAATTCTGCTCTATATAGCATATCCAATGAAAATACAAAAGCCCAATTATTTAAGCACATATGGAGAAAAATGAAGTCAACTGACGTGAGAAGTGCAGGCTTTTCAGCATTGAACAGTTATATCAAACATAGAAAATATTTAATTGCTTTATGAACAAGAATTGTGAACATGCTAAAAGAAAGGTTGCACAATTGCTTCGATACTTTAGACCTGTTAGTTTTGTTTCCGAGATGGCGAGTGTGAGAACACCAACAGTGCAGCTTCAATTCCTGTTCCAGCTGAGATAGATCTGGGATCTCCACCCTGCCTCTGAGAATGGAAGGGAATGGTGTACGTGACCCCTCCCTCCCTTCCCCCTCTCCCATCCAACTCGTAAACTGTACGTAACTCGGTAAAGAGGAAGTGATGTACATAAATAACTGAACGTGGTGAGCAAATGGAAGTAGGAAATGGTCCAAGACTGGAATGTGATTAAATTGTGCTGTTAAAAATGAAAGTGAACGTCAGAATTTTGCTAAAATTATGATTGAATGTGTAATCGGCGCTTCACTTGGGCTGGCTGCTTGGAGGCTGAGGGGTTAGTGCCTAAAATTATCATTGAAAATGTAACTGGTGCTTCACATGGGCTGCTGCTTTGAGGCTGAGGAGCTAGTGGAAATGAATTAATGTCATGTAAAGGCTAAAGAACAAGGAGGGAGATGTGCCATGTGGTCAAAATATGATGAGACTGCCAATAATGAGAGTGAGAGGGTCGGCCGGCTATGACGGGTGTTACGGACTCATGGCATTGTCAACAGACAACCAGCCAATCACTGAACTTTGTGAAGGAAGGTTCAACCTATCCAGAGCTGATCACGCAGGTGGTGCAGGGTAGAAGAAATTGTGCCTCGGGGTAAGAATTAGCTAGCTCAGGACAAAGTAGCCTAAACAACTACTTGGACACTGGGAGGAAAGAACTGATCATTCATTGCAGTACGCCGTTCTCTGGTGGTGGGATTCTGCCTTCCCGCCGCTTGTCAATGTGGTGTCCCATTGAAGCCATCCGTGCCACTGGGAAACCGCTGGGAAAAGAGAATCCCAACGGCCAGAGAATTCCGGCCGATATTTCTCAAAGGGCCACGCGTTCAATCAGTAAAGAGCAGCATTTCTTTGGGAGATGAGAAAAAAACCACGACTGGTCATCTCCATTAAGCATTTTCTGCTTAAAAAATAGGTGATAATTGTCACTCTGTAGGAAGACTGAAAAACAGAATTGTCCTTACCCAGAGTATGAAGGATGTTTGAAATTTGAATTTGGATTTATTGTCATGTGTACTGAGGTACAGTGAAAAGTATTGTTCTGCATACAGGCCAGACAGATGGTTTGTTTTTTGCTTACTTTTTGTACCTGTTGTTTTATTATAAAAAAAAGGTACAAATAGTAAGCAAGAAGATTTGCCTGTATTTCGAGGGAATTGGAGTATAAGTGAAATGAAAAGTGCGTTTTCATTGCACGGAGCCTTGGTTAGACCCTCTCTGGTGTACTGCGTTCATTGCTATGTTCAAACGTCAGGAATTATATAATGGCCCTGGAAGGGGCAAACTTAGATTCACCAAATTGGCCACAGAGCTTAAAGGGTGGCACGGTAGTAAAGAGGTTAACAGTGTTGTTTGACAGCGTCAGGGTCCCAGGTTCGATTCCCGGCTTGGGTCACTGACTGTGCGGAGTCTGCATGTTCTCCCCGTGTCTGTGTGGGTTTCCCCCAGGTGCTCCGGTTTTCTCCCACAAGTCCCCACAGACGTGCTGTTAGGTGAATTGGACATTCTGAATTCTCCCTCTGAGTACTTGAGCAGGCGCCAGAATGTGTCGACGAGGGGCTTTTCACAGTAACTTCATTGCAGTGTTAATGTAAGCCTACTTGTGACAATAAAGATTATTATTATTATGATTATTAAAGGGTTAAAATATGAGAAGAAGCTGCATGAATTTAGTCTGTTTACATTGTATTCAGAAAGCTGTAGGTTCTTTAAAATAATCAGGGGGATTTGATGGGGTAAGTACTGGTGAACTATTTATTTTGCCAGAGGAATACAGAATAAGGGGCGTAATATTACAATTATAGCCAATACATTTCAGAGTGAAATTCAGAAGACTTTTCATAGAAATATAATAATAATAATAATGGTAGGGAATCTGGAACCTGTTCGCCTCACAGGCAGTAAACATTGAAGTGATCAAGATTGAGATCAGTAGATTTTTGCTAGATAAGCTTTTCAAAGGATTTGGAGCAAAGGCAGGTAAGATAGTTGAGTTACAAAACAGCTACAATCTAATTGAATGGTGGAATAGGCTCGAGGGGCAAAATGACCTCATGCTGTTTCTATGTTCTGCGTTTTTGTAAAAGCATTCTGTTCCAATCATGCTGATATTAATGCTGCAAGTTATGCAATTTAACTTGTTTTCATTGGCGAAAAGGTTGAGCAATGATGTGATTGTGATCTTTAAAATGCTGAGAGGCATGGATAATGGAGATGTAAGCATGTTATTTAATTGAAATTGCGACTTCAGAATCAGAACAGACAAGTAAAGAATTAACAAGCCTCAAGCAGGATTAGCAATTGAAAGAGTGTCTTTTTCTCCCACAGAAGACTAGGTAGTCGCTTGGTAACACAGAATATGAATATTGCTGTAAAATGTGACACCCTGTTGAAGCTTTTGGTCTTGCACTCATCAGGACAGAATCACAAGAATACCAAATCGCAAAGGAAACAACAATTTATACTGCATGACGATTGGTTGACAGGTGGATTCTGGTTGGTAGAGGCATTGCCATGCTGGATGTACCAGGAAACAGTTAGCTGCCGAGATTTTATTTGCATTTTCTTGTAACCAAGTGAAAAGGGATTAACTGGCTCCACATTATTCAACATCCTTAACTGATAACAGCAAAGTTTGAAGTTAATTTTTCATGGGGATATGTACTTTTTGAATCTAACTGTGTTTAACTACTGAAGTTGTGAGAAAAAGGAGACAATCAAATAAGGTTTTTTTCTGTTAAAGAAAAAACAAATTTATTAACCGCTAAAATTCATGAGAAAAATTATAAAAAAACAATTTTAAAAAGTTAAAATAACAAAGGTCAAGTGCCCTTTGCTTGTTCTTAAGCCATAGATTTTTAAGTGTTGCAACCGATGTGTATTAATTAGTTTCATGGATGCGATCATGTATAGAGAATGTTACAATTATTACAATATCACGGTTCACTGATAGATTTTTTTCAAAGGAAACTTTTGATCCCCATAATACAATTGTCAATGGCTCAGCCAGAATTTATTGCACATCCATAATTGCCCTTAAAAAGGTGGTGGTATGTTGCCTTCCTGAACTGCTGCAGTCCATGTGGCATAGATATACCCACTGTGCCTTTAGGGAGGGAGTTCCAGGATTTTGACCCAGCAACAGTGAAGGAACGGTGATATATTTCCAAGTCAGGATGGTGAGTGACTTAGAGGGGAACTTCCAGAGATTGTGTTCCCATGTCTGTTGCCCTTGTCCTTCTAGGTGGTAGCAATTGTGAGTTTTGAAGGTACTCTAATGAGTTTCCTCGGTGTGACGTGATCCAAGGACAATTAAATATCTCCGAAAAAGCTATAAAAAAGCAAGCAATCAAATCTGCCAGGGCCCAAAGCTTTCAGTCAGGAGTTTACATACCTCTGCTCCCACCGATTCTGGGTGAGCCCCAATGTGATTCAGTGGGCCATGGCCCATACAGAGTACAAATCTGGGGAGTGAGACCACCTAACTGGCACCCCAGACCACAGGAAACAGCAAAGGCTGGGTAATGTCAACATGGTTAAAACAATATTACATTCAAGGAGACACATTTTGGACCCAACGCCATCCCAACAGTGGCTCTGAATCGTGACAGTAATGCTGAAAAATTGAGAGAAAGGACATCTTCAACAGATTCTGAATGCAAAGAAGCTCCACACTGAAGCTACAAACAAGGAAACAAAATTGCCAGAAAAAGCTTCAGAGAGAAGGCCCGAAGAGGCAGATGTTTTACAACAACAGAATACTTCATAAAATCTTCCTTGTGAGGGCAAATTCAGCAAGCAGCATTCAAAGCCTGCAAGGGTGAGCTACATTCTTTTAATTTCCAGGCTGCGGCCAGTCCTTCATAACCTAATTTACTAATTCAGTCCGAAGCAGCATTTGACTGAAAGCCGTCACTATTCCTGATTTCCCCACTCCCAGCCACAATGTGTGGCCTCTCACCTGAATGGAAAAAAAATCAATTAATAATTCATTTGCTCAACTCTTGGGAACTTCACAACCATCTGAAACCTTAAACAACAAGGCTGCAATTAATTAAAATAACTCATCACTCACAAGGGTATTCAAACTGAACAAAACAAATTGGTAACCAGCCGACCCATGCATACTACGTTGCAAAATTTTTAGCCAGATGTACACCACTGCCATTTTGCAAAACCTGCCAAAACCAACAAGTGCTGCAATTTCACATTGTCTCCGAAGAGACCAGCAATCATTCTGGCATCTGGAGCGCTAAAACAAACTCAATTTAATTTAAAAAAAAACAAGATCAAGCACACTAAATAGCCATGGAGAGAAAGTTTAATCTCTCAGATCCATTTGGTCTAAGGCAAGGGTTAAACTCAAGATTTGGAGTTTTTGGAAGAAAACTTTTAGGTTATTGGAGAAAACAGGTCTCAGTAAGAAATCTGAATGAAGTTCAGATTAATACATTTTCACACTTGTTTAATGAATTTGTGGTTGAAATAATCTTAATGTAGTGCATTGATGAGTCCTCAACCACCTTCAATGAGATATTAACAGCCTTTAACAAATGTTTCAATCTTCAATTGGAGGAGTGAGTGGAACTTAAAAAGGGCATTGAAAATCCCCAGCAAAACAATGAAAAGGCAAAAGACAATAGCCAAACAAACCACACAAGGCTGCCAAAGAGAGAGAACTCTCTGGAAGCTCTATTACTACATCTTTCCAGGAATCCTGAGGCAGAAGCCCCAAATTATTTATTTTTCAAAGAACCTGGAAAGGTTTCCAGAAATGTACCAGCAGCAGGTATCGAATGACAAAGAGAAAACTTTGTGGCATGCAGATCAAGAAAGAGCAGAAGTATCATCAGATAACATTCTGATGGGGCTGGTTTAGCACAATGGGCTAAATTGCTGGCTTTTAAAGCAGACCAAGGCAGGCCAGCCGCACGGTTCAATTCCCGTACCAGCCTCCCCGAACAGGCACCGGAATGTGGCGACTAGGGGCTTTTCGCAGTAACTTCATTTGAAGCCTACTTGTGACAATAAGCGACTTTCATTTTCATTTTCATTTCCTTCATCTCAAAGTTGAGTGGAAGATCCCAGTCTGAAATACAGCCAAGCGCGACAGAGGATAGAAAAGGCGCTCAGAGCCCATTGCCTTGAAAGAGTCTTTGAAGGAACTGAAGGCACTGTTGTTAAGTTTGCAGATGATACAAAGGCCTGAAGAGGGACAGGTAGTATTGAGGAAAAGGCGGGCTGCAGAACGATTTGGACAGGCTAGGAGAATGGGCAAAGTGGCAGATGAAATATAATGTGGAAAAGTGTGAGGTTATGCACTTTGGAAGGAGAAATGAAGGCATAGACTTTTTCTAAATGGGAAAATGCTGAGGAAATCAGAAGCATAAAGGGACTTGGAAGTCCTTGTTCACAATTCTCTTAAGGTTAACATGCAGATTCAGTCGGCAGTTAGGAAGGCAAATGCAATGTTAGCATTTATGTCGAGAGGGCGAGAAGTCAAGACCAGGGATGTACTTCTGAGGCTATATAAGGCTCTGGCCAGGCCCCATTTGGAGTATTCTGAGCAGTTTTGGGCCCCGTATCTAAGGAAGGATATGATGACCTTGGAAAGGGTCCAGTGGAGGTTCACAGGAATGATCCCTAGAATGAAGAACTTGTCAAATGAGGAATGGTTGAGGACTCTGGGTCTGTACTTGTTGGAGTTTAGAAGCATGAGGGTGGATGTTATTGAAAGTTACAGGATACTGCGAGGCTTGGATAGAGTAGAAATGCAGAAGATGTTTCCACTTGGAGGAAAAACTACAAGCAGAGGACACAATCTCAGACTGAAAGGATGACCTTTTAAAATAGAGATGAGGAGTTACTTCTTCAGCCAGAGGGTGGTGAATCTGTGAAACTCTTTGCCGCTGAAGGCTGTGGAGGCCAAATCGCTGAGTGTCTTTAAGAGATAGAAAGATAGGTTAATTGATAAGGGTATCAGGGGTAATGGGGAGAAGACAGGAGGATGGGGATGAAAAATATCAGCCATGATTGAATGGCGGAGCAGACTCGATGGGCTAGGTGGCCTAATTCTGCTCCTATGTCTTATGGTCTTATGGTCTCACACAATACAGCTAAGTAAGTACTTTCTAAAGTGTCGTCACTGTTGTAATGTTGGAAATAGGGTAGCTAATTTGTGTATAGCAAGCTCCCAAAAGAAGTTATATGATAATGGACAGATAATCTGTTTCATTGCTCTGAAGAAGAGGCATATGGACTCGAAATATTAACTCAATTTCTATCTCCACAGATGCTGCCAGACATGGTGGGATTTTCCGGCATTTTCTTTTTTTGTGATGTTGACTGAGAGAAACATATTAACCAGAATCCAGGATTAAATCCCCTGCCTGTAATGTTCTTGTCGGCTGGCCTGATTTATATTACAAGAACACAAGAACAAGGGGCAGCAGGGTAGCATGGTGGTTAGCATAAATGCTTCACAGCTCCAGGGTCCCAGGTTCGATTCCTGGCTGGGTCACTGTCTGTGTGGAGTCTGCACGTCCTCCCCCTGTGTGCGTGGGTTTCCTCCGGGTGCTCCGGTTTCCTCCCACAGTCCAAAGATGTGCGGGTTAGGCGGATTGGCCATGCTAAATTGCCCGTAGTGTCCTAATAAAAGTAAGGTTAAGGGGGGGGGGTTGTTGGGTTACGGGTATAGGGTGGATATGTGGGTTTGAGTAGGGTGATCATGGCTCGGCACAACATTGAGGGCCGAAGGGCCTGTTCTGTGCTGTACTGTTCTATGTTCTATGTTCTATACTTGTAGCTAAAGTTATAAATGATTTATTAACATTAACTGTGGCTCCAATATATACAAAATAATAGACGGATAACAGTATGAACACGCACAAGCAACCTCTCTCTTTCCTAGTCAATCTGAGGTCACCTGACTCTAACATTCACTGATATACTAATGAGATTCCTAGTGGTCAGTTGGTGAATTACAACACAACCATGATATCACCACACTGCCCTCCTTTAAAATCGTGCCATGGGATCTTTTACATCCACCTGAGAGGACAGTGGAACCTCAGTTTAAATATCTCATCTGAAAGACAACACTAATTAGCCTATCAACACCAAACGCAGGAGAGAAACAGCTTGTAATTGGAGGAGTACTTCCTCAAAGCTTCTGTTACTTCCATGTATGAGGGTGGGGGTGACCTTTCTCTCAATTCTCTCAATGGTTTCTCCTGTGATTGAATTTCCCAGGGCTTTTATGGGCACTTTTATGAGAATGAATTTACCCGCCACCCCTGTGTATTTTCATTCCTGGCCCATGAGAAGGTGTGAGTGAGCTGCCTTCTAGAAGTCATGCAGTAAATGTTTAACATCTGTCATAGGGAAAACGTCAGCAGCTATTATCAAAGAAGCTACAGTCCAAGTTAATCAGGCAGAATCAATGTGGTGGATGATTGTCAAATAGGACAGCAACAGAAAAGACAAAAAGATTATACAGAGACATATACAGCTCTAATAAAACGAAATATCTAGAATCACATTCCGTGGTTGGATTCAAGGCAAAATTCAACAGGTAAAGACAATGACTTAAAAGGTCAAGGTATTGAACAGCAACAAATTGCTTTCATCTGATTTAGAAAACAAATGTTCAAGCACGGGGCTCCACTGAAATTGGTTGGTCTGCAATGTCCCTTTATGGACTGCATGCTCCCAGTTCTGTGAACATGACAATTCAGGCTGATCAGGGAGGACATTAAAATCATATAAATAGACTGCCATCCTCAGCTCATTATGCATTCCTCTTGCACACTATTTTTGGAAAAGAAAGAAATATTTATACAGTGCTTTATCACATGCCAAGGTGGTTAACATGGATTAATTTTTCAATCTGTAGCTGTCACAACTGCGTATGCAAACACACCAGGCAACGTGCACAAAGCAACCAATTTGTTCTTGGTGGGCATCAATAAATGGAAGAGATGCTGGCGAAGCGAGCATTTTCCTTCTCTTCAAAAAGTACTGGGATCATAGAATTTACAGTGCAGAAGGAGGCCATTCGGCCCATCGAGTCTGCACCGGCTCTTGGAAAGAGCACCCTACCCAAGGTCAACACCTCCACCCTATCCCCATAACCCAGTAACCCACCCAACACTAAGGGCAATTTTGGACACTAAGGGCAATTTAGCATGGCCAATCCACCTAACCTGCACATCTTTGGACTGTGGGAGGAAACCGGAGCACCCGGAGGAAACCCACGCACACACGGGGAGGATGTGCAGACTCCGCACAGACAGTGACCCAAGCCGGAATCGAACCTGGGACCCTGGAGCTGTGAAGCGATTGTGCTATCCACAATGCTACCGTGCTGATCGTAAGTATCTGCCTGAACCATTGGAACAGGTGGGAGAGAGGGGCGGGCAGGGGAGCTGGTGGTTGTTAGCTTAACATCGCATCTGAAGGATGGGTCCTCCAGCAATGCTACTGGCTTCAAAGCATTACGCTGGCATTTCAGCTCCTGCCCCCCCCCCCCCCCCCCCCCCCCCCCATGCTTAGTTTCTGGCAAGATACATTTAGGCAGGCGTTAACTTTACTTTTTAAAATAAAATGAAGAATACATCCTTATGCATTTTGTGCTGTCACAGGGCAAACTTTCTCCAATTTATTTGATTTGTTGAGGGAGGAGAATAACCAAAAGCAACATTTGCAAGGAATCTAAAACATTAGATTTCAGCTTGATTCCCAGAGGCAATCATACATTAACTCTGGGATGTCAATTTAATGCTACAATTTATTATTCTCATACATTACTTTATTATTATCCAACCCTGACCAGTTGCTTTCCACAGATTACAATTCCCATGGTTCCAACATGACTGGAACTACTGTGTTCAGCAGAGTATTTAATCATCTCTGGCTGTACTTTATCTTTGTAACCTGCAGCCTTGTTATTTCTAATTTATATATTTTTAGTGAATTGCTGTGCTTCTCGAGGGATGTTTGCCACAGAATGAAACATTTTAAGCACCCGGCATCAACTTTAATTACTTCCAGTTCAGGTACAGTATGACTCTTTTGCCCTGCCAATGTGCCTTCATCTCAGTCTTGTTGGGTATGTCTCCTGTACCAATGTGAACCTTCTTTTTTTTAATAAATTTGGAGTACCTAATTTTTTTTTCCACTTGAGGGCCAATTTAGCGTGGCCAATCCACCAACTCTGCATATATTTTTGGGTTGTGGGGTGAGACGCAAACAGACATGGGAAGACTGTGCAAACTCCACACAGACAGTGACCTGGGCCCGGGATCGAACCCGGGTCCTCGGTGCCATGAGGCAGCAGTGCCAACCACTGTGCCACCGTGCTGCCCTCCAACATGAACCTTCTTATTTGCTTAGCAATCATCCAAAAGTGTCAAAACTTAGCAATTTATTTAATCCAAAAGAACTTCCATAGTCGAAAGTCTACTAGAAACTGGTTTGACAGTGTCTAAGCTGGTTTATCTATAGCCAGCTGGAATACAATCCTATTGGCTGAGGACAATTGGTCATCCCATGGAACTCGGGGAATAATGAGCTCCCACGGTAAGGGGGCAAGGCAATAGTTAACATTTTCTGTTGTATAAATAGTGCTGGCCAGTTAGGTACAAGGTAGAGAGAAGACAAGTAGTGAACTATCATGCTGTGTAAATATCGGTGCAAATAAAGTTAAGTTTCGCTTGACTCACAAACTCGTGTTGGTCTCTTTGTGACTGTTAGATCCAAGGTAAGCAGCCACACATAAGCAATAGGTTAGAGCACAAAGAGATTTATTATTACAAACCACCACTATTTCCAGATGGTCTCCTTCTCCAACCTGCTCACAGGTCGGGGTTTTTACACTAGAGAGGCTACACGTGTTACGAGGAAGCCAACTCCTTTACCAGGGAGGTTCGTATTCCCGGAGGGAACGGGAACCCTGACGGTTCCTATCCCATCATCTCCGCTGGGGTTATAACATCCCTTCCCCCACCAAGTCCGTCAATGTCTGTTGAAATCTGTCCTGGGGGCGGGGGCGGAATTCTCCGACCCCCCGTCGGGTCGGAGAATTGCCAGGGGGCGGTGTGAATTCCGTCCCCGCTGTCCGCCGAATTCTCGGCACCGGTGATTCGGCGGGGGCGGGAATCGCGCCACGCCAGTTGGATGCCGCCCGCAGCGGCCCCACCCGGTGATTCTCCGACCCCCAATGGGCCGAAGTCCCGCTGGTTCTTTGCCAGTCCCTCCGGCGTAGATCACACTAGGTCCCTTACCGGTGGGACCGGGCGGCGTGGGCGGGCTCCTGGGGGGGGGGGGGGGGGGGGGGGGGTTGCGATCTGGCCCCGGGGGGTGCCCCCACGGGGGTGTGTGTGTGTGTACCGGATTGAAAAATGTCTAGATGGGGGCGGTGTAGTCGGCATGATGGCTGGTGCTAGTGCAGGTGCGTTGGGTGGGAGCAGCGTGTCCATCTTGATCTCTGAGTCAGAGCTGAGTGCATCCTTGTCTAACATCTCGGCGTTGTCAGTTGGGGGACTTTTGTCTGCGGCCACATGGTAATGGCAATAGGGGTGGTAGGGACAGTGGTGAGCCTGGTGTAGCCGGGACCGCAGCGTGGGACAGTTGTTCAGCGGGGATGTCCGGCCTGCAGCTCCGAAGATGATCCACATGGCGATTGGATACCTGCATTGACTTCAGACTGGTCCGGGTGAACTCTCCTGCCGAGATTGAGAATGTCAACACCCAGGCAGATGTGGAGTCGACGGCCCATCAAGAACTCCGCGAGTGCGACGCCCATCATGGCATGCGGTGTCATGCGATAGGAAAAAATGTGTGAGGTGAGTGTTCCAGGATCCAACCGCCAGCTTCTTCATGCCTACCTTAAATGTTTGGACTGCTCTTTCAGCCAGTCCATTCGAAGCTGGGTGGTAGGGAGCATCCTTGAATGAAAGGGAGTGCACATGACGATTGTATACCACTTGATTCACCCCCGCTAAAGTAACTGGGACAAAAAACCTTTGTCGTACTGAAAATTGTCAGATGCTTCAGCCTCTTTGAGTTTTTATTTTTGACAGAAATCTACAGCCCTGAATTCTGGGACTCAGAGTGGGAACAATGATTGCTGGAGACCTGATTTAATGACGGATGTGGGTGTGTGTGTGTGTGTCGAGGGGAGTTCCCCTGTGGTCCAAGGAATGTCACGCATTATCCGCAGTGCCACTCACACCAAATGAGATTCCCATTGAGGTCCTTGGAAGCATATTGATTATAGTCACATCATCTTCTGACTCCGAGTTACATTTCCTTTCCTTTCAGCAGAACACTAAGGCAAATGGGCAGTCTGAAATCCCCTTCTAGTCAGTTACTTAAATCCTTTTTACATTTCTTGTGTGGGCTATTTTTACTCAGCCACCAAAGCTTCCTGAATCATTGCTTCAAATTATCTTTGAACAATCTGTCACGGATTGGTTAAATTTCCAAACTCTTTGAGGCATTGATGCTGCAAATATAAGGATAACAATTAATGTTGCTGGTGTTGAGGCATATCTCCAAGCTCTGATAACAGGATTTTGTATACTTGAGCAGTCCTGGTAAAATTAGTTTTTATTCTCCTAATATTTAAAGCGGCAATGTCTAAAAATTGTAAAATGGATCAGCTTCCTTTTACATGGTTCTATAAAGTGCTGCACGAGATGCTGTTTGTTATTAGGTATTAACCACGGCTCACTAAACCACAACCCTCAGAGTTTGTACAGAGGCAATGTAATATTCATCAGGGACCTTAACCTTCATATAAATTGCACCAATAAAATTGCAAAAAATAAAAAAATTGCAAAGGTGGTCTGGAAGATGGGTTTGCAGAATGCATTTGTGATAGTTTCCTGGGACGGGACATTGTGGAACCAAAAAAGGATAAGCAATGGAATTCTCCATTCTTGAGACCAAGTGTTGATTCCGGTGTAGGATTCGTGGACTTCCATGACAGCAAAACTGGCGTTACATCTGGACCAATTCAGCAACTGTGAAGGGGCTAGCACCAGCACCAGGTGGAACACCATCGATTCCAATGAAAAACGGTGTGGCATTCGCCAGTTTCACATAAACACACTTCACTCTCCACATATACCATCCCAGCCAACAAGAGAGCATTGCTTGCTCTGGAGCATGCCCATCCCGCTGATGGATCAGCTGGGGCCAGAGGGTACTGGGGAGAGGGGGAGGGGGAGGGTGGCCTGGAGGGTCACCCATACGACTTGTGGCTTTAAGTTCACAGTAGGCAGTCAATGCCGTGCACTGCTGCATGGCTGCCATGGGCCGCGAAAATGAGGTTCCGTTCCCGTCCACCCCAACCCCACAGCACACTTCCTGGGCACCCCCTGCTACTCCACCTGGCCCTAGTAGAAGACCCCGGCCAGTGGCACAACAGTCAGCAAACATTGGCAATTTTGGACACTTTCCGTATTCCCACTCTCTTCCTCAACAGCCACGGTGCCTGTTTCACAATTTTCAAAAGCACAATGAACCTCGCCATCGGAAATTCCCCCCAGTGGAGGCGGAGAATCATGGAGGCCCTGGCGAATAGCGGGTCAGGCCCGCTAATGATATGCCAACACTGTATGTGTGGAGTGGAACGCATTGATGCCACGGTTTGGTGTGAAACCGGCACCCGCCACGATTCCAGTGTCAAAACCGTTCATCCGGCCCATCGTGGTTCCGGATTCCGACGCCAGCCAGCAGAGAATCCCGCCCAAGGTTGGAATTAAAAGACACAAAAGACTCAGCAGATCTGACAGTGCTGTGGAGAGACAAACAGAGGTTGAGTCTGTCTGACTCTTCTTCAGCTCTGAAGAGGGGTAGAGATGTGTTGGATTATATAATTCCAGAGGGAATGGAGAAGGTGGATCACAATAGGAAGTCAGGGATAGGTATGAGCTAAGGAGGGATTGACAAAGGTACAAAGACAAGGGTTGGCACATTGGCACAATGGTTAGCACTGCTACCTCACAGCACCAGGGACCCAGGCTCAATTTCGGCATTGGGTGACTGTCTGTGTGGAGTTTGCACTTCTCCCCGTGTCTGCGTGAATTTCCTTTGGGTGCTCACAGTCCAAAGATATGCAGGTTAGGTGGTTTGGTCTTCTTCAATTGCCCCTTAGTATCCAAATATGTACATGTTTGGTGGGGATAGGGCAGGGGAGTGAGCCTAGGTAGGATGCTGTTTCGGACTCGATGGGGTGAATGGCCTCCTTCTGCCCTGTTGGAATTCTATGGATTCTATATCATGGACACAACACAAAGGGAGTATTTGTGGATCTACTATTGTCCAATGAGGCATTGTTAGACTCATTGTAAAAGGTCAAGGTCTTCTGGGAAAAAAGTGATCACAATATAATTGAACGCCATATTAACATTGAAAGTGACATATTCAAGTCCCGGATCTTCAACTTCGAGCCAATTATGCAATTATGAGGGGGGAACTAGCTTAGGGTGTTTCAACAAATAGATCAAAAAGGCATAGTGGTAAATAAACCGTGGAAAACATTTAAAAATACATTTCATCGAAAACCAAAACACAGCAAGAAAGACCTATTCGGCGCTCACTCAGGAAGTTAAGAATACTCTTAGATTTTTAAAAAAGAGGCTTACAATATTGCAAATAACAAGTTTGAAGATTAGAACTGTTTTAGAAACCAGCAAAGGGCCACCATAAATTTGATAAAAGTGGGAATAGAATACACGAGTCAATTCGCCAGGGATACAAACAGATTGTCAGAGCTTTCGTAAGTCTATAAAAAGGAGGGTAGCAAAAGTAAACATTAGTCCCTCTGATGCATGAGAAGCACACATTTGGGGATGAACAAAAGGCAGAGTCATTGAACAAGATTTTGCTGCCCCCCTTCAAAATAGAAGATGGAAATTACATACCAGAGCTAGAGGGTAACCCAATGGACTAAAAAGAGTGAGGAAATTAGGGAAATTATTGTTTTTTTCTCTCAATTACAGGCCAATCATTCTACCCTGCACATATTTAGCTTGTGGGGTGTGACCCATGCAGACACGAGGCGAATGTACAAACTCCACACGGACAGTAACCGGGTCCTCGGTGCGTGAAGCAGCAGTGCTAACCACTGCGTCGCCATACCTAAATTAGGGAAATTAATCATGAATCTAATTAACAACTGGCCAGGAATGGGCAAGTTTCTCCCATGGGCCTGATCCCAGCTTGAAAATAATCGCGGAAGGTTTTCCCACTGCTGGGAGGCTGATGTGAGACTTCTCCGATGATTAACCTTGCCCAGCCACCTTATTTCCCACCATAGCATGCTGCATTAAATCCAACCCACTGACCAGAGAAGTATTGGGGCAACAAGTGCCAGTTGGAGTATAATGTGGGCAAGTGAGAGGTTATTCACTTTGGCATTAAGTACCGAAAAGCGTAACATTTTAAAAAAGGTGTGAAACGTGTAAACACTGATGTTCAGAGAGTCTTGGGAGAATTCGCACAAAGAACACAAAACATCAGCATACAGGTACAACAAGCAGATACAGCAATAATTAGGAAGACAAATGGCAAGTAGATTCTCCGTTGCCCACGATGGGTCGGAGAATAGCGGGAGGGCCTTCCCGACATTTTTACCGACCTCCCGCTATTCTCCCCCCTCCACGGCCGCCCCACGACACGAATCGCTGCTCGCCGTTTTTTACGGCGAACAGCGATTCTCCCCTGGCCGATGGGCCTAGTTCCCAGGCCTTTACGGTCGTTTTCACGAATGCAAACACACCTGCTCTCACCGTTCGTGAAAACAGCCGCAAAGTGCCGTCCCGGACAACCATGGCACAGATTGGCACGGCCGCACCACGGCCGTGTCAAGGGTGGCATGGGCCCGTGATCGGTGGGCACCGATCTCGGGCAGCGGGTCCGATACCCACGCACTCTTTGTTCCTCCGCCCCCCCCCGCAAGATCAGTCCGTGGGGCGGCTGAGGGGCATGACGGCCCGCGCATGCGTGGGTTTGACGCATATGCGTGATGATGTCATCCGCGCATGCGCGGGCTGGAGCCGTCCAACCCGCGCATGCACGGCTGATATCATGCGTGTCAGCCGCCGTGACGCTTGGCGCGCAGGCTTAGCGACCGTCGCTAAGCCCGCGATGCCGTGCTTCACGATGCCGCGCTGCTAGCCCCGCCCGGGGGGGAGAATCGGGTCCCGGGAGGGGGCGCAGAGGCTGCCGTGAAACACGGCCAGTTTCACGGCAGCCTTTACGACTCTCCACATTTGCGGAGAATCGCGCCCTTATAGTGCCTGGGAGTACAATAAGAAAAAATTGTTACAATTGTTCAGAGCCTTGGTGAAACAAAACTGGAGCATTGCACAGAGCTTGACACCTACACTTAAGGAAGGATATACTTTGCCTTAGGTGCTGTGCCGAAAAGATTAACGAGATTCGGTGAGAAGAGAGGTCTGTCCCATGATGAGAAACTGAATAAATTGGGCATAACTCTGGAATTTAGAAGAATGAGAGGTTCAGATCCAATTTCATCTCCCAACTTCGTGTAGGGTCTTGACTGGTCAGGCACTGGAAGGTTGTTTCCACTGACTGAGGAATCTGAGCACACCAGGGTGTACTTTCAGGATAAGGGATAGATCATAAAGGACTGAGATGAGGAGCAATTTCTTCACTCAACGGGTTGTGAATCTTTGGAATTTTCTATGGAGTCTCCAGTGTAGAATGTCATATATCGAAGGTTGAGAGGCAAATTTATTGGTTTCGCAAGGAATTTGGGAATCAAGCGGGAAGGTGCAGTTGGGGCAGAAGATCAGCCACAATATTACTGAATGACAGATGGGGCACGAGTTGCTGAATAGGTTTTTGCTGTTCCTATATTTATGTTCTCATAGTACCGATCAGAAGGGTGTAACTTCAGATCCTTCACTCAAGGTTTGAGTATGAAACCAAGGCTGACAGCCGGGTGCTGTGCTAGGGGAGTGCTGCATTATCAGAGATTATGGGCAGGATTTTCCAGCCTTTCTAGCCGCTGGGATCTTCTGGTTCTACCTCCCAGTCGATGGTGGATTCCCTGGTGGTGGGGCCCATTGGCTCGCCGCCTCTAAGGGAAACCCCGCCATGGGGATGGGGTGTGGAAAATCCCTACCTCTGTCTTTGGGGCAATGCATTAAATTGAGGCCTTGTCTGCTCTCTCAGGTGTATATTTTGAAGAGCAGGGTAATACTCTCGAGTGCTCTGGCCAATAGTTATTTCTAAATCAACATCGCCAAAACAAATTATGCAGTTGTACCCTCAGTGCTGTTTGTGCGGTCTTGCTATGCACAAATTGGCTCATTTTTCCGACATGATGTTACATCCAAAGTACTTAATTAGCTGCAAAGTGATTTGGGATACCCCGAGATTGTACAATGATACAAACACTAGTTTGTTGTTTTTCTGTCCTGCGAAATTGTAACATCCTGTCAAAAAAAAGTCATGAGATTTTGATCAACAGCACCCTTTATTTGGCTCTGACACACTGCAGTTTTAGGACGAGGTGCGAGGTGGCATTGGATGAGGAAGCTAGTGTAGGCAAAGTGAGCGATTGTCAGACGCATGCAGAGCAGTCAGATCATAATTTCAATCTGTCCTCAGCATGATTTGACGTCCACAGTGCCATTTTGGAGCTCAACACTCCAGTTAGCATCCTATTTTATCCTTGCACAACTAAATACACATTCAACGGGAGGAAAGCCAACCCAGCGCCAACCCCAGCTTACGTCACCCCCCCTCAAAAGTCCTCTAAAGTCTACAAATATCTGCTGTGGCAGGTGCTGATCGAGATTTTTATGACTTAAAGGCTTCTGGAACAGACCAGTTCCTCCCAGAAATGGTTGTAATGTCCCTTGCATTACAGCACGGCTTGAAGAATGATTGGAGGCCATGCAGAGCAAAACAAATTTCAAGAGGGAGGAAGTCAAGTGGTAAAAAATTTCTCAGCAGGAGGCCATATCTATCCAGAGTGTTATTGGAGTAATTTTGCCCCATTTTTGGAGACTCCAGCTCCAAATACCTACTGCCAAGGAGCTGGCAGCAAATCAGTGTCCCAAAGTTTTGCAACCTGAACAGCACCACCAGAATAAATGGCGGGTGCTGGAACTGCATCAGGTAGTGAGGATGCAAGGGAAGCAGACCACAGCCGGGATTCCCGCGCCTCCACACTGAAATTGCGTTCGGCGAGGGGGTGTACTCAACCGCTACAAAAACAAGTCAGGAATGAAACCGGACGGACCACCCGGCATCGATCCAGGCACCAGAAATTACAACTGCAAACCCAGCCTTGTCGACCCTGCAAAATCCTTCTTATTAACATCTGGGGGCTGATGTCAAAGTTGGGCGAGCTATCTCACAGACTAGTTAAACAACAGCCTGACATAATCATACCTTGCAGACGACGTCCCAGGTGATTCCTACCACGATTCCTGGATAATCCTTCTTAAGCGTCAGGACAGACCCAGCAGAGATGGTGGTACAGTGGTGTGCAGACAGGAGGGAATTGTCCTGGGATCCACAACATCGACTCTGGGCGCCATGAAGTCTCATGGCCTCAGGTTAAACATGGGCAAGGAAACCTCCTGCTGATTATCACATACCAGCCACCATCAGCTGATGAATCAGTACTCTTCCATGTTGAACACCACTTGGAAGAAGCACTGAGGGTGCAAGGCAAGGGCACATAATATGCTCTGGGTAGGGGAATTCGATGTCCATCACCAAGAGTGACTTGGTGGTACCAGCACAGACCAAGCTGGCCAGGTCCTAAAGGATATAGCTGCTAGACTGGGAGCAGGTGGTGTGGGAATCAACAAGAGGGGAAAAAATTGACCTCATCCTCACCAACCTGCCTGCTGCAGATGCATTTCTCCATGATAGTATTTGTAGAAGTGACCACCATATAGTCCTTGTGGAGACAAAGTCCTGTCTTCACATTGAGGATACTCTCCTTTGTGTTGTGTGGCACCGTGCTAAATGGGATAGACTTTGAACAGATATAGCAATTCAAGACTGGGCAGCTATGAGGTGTTGTGACCATCAGTAGCAGCTGAATTGTATTCAACCACAATCTGAAACCTCATGGCCCGACACATCCCCACTCTACCATCACCACCAAGCCAGGGGATCAACCTTAGTTCAATGAAGAGTGCAGGAGAGCATGTCAGGAACAACAGGGATACCGAAAATGAGGCGTCAATGTGGTGTAGCTACAACACAGGACTACATGGGTGCCATAGCATAAGCAGCAAGTAATAGACAGAGCTAAGCAATTGCACAATGAACGCATTAGATCTAAGCTCTGCACTCCTGTCACATCCAGCCGTGAATGGTGGTGGACAATTAAACAACTCACTGGAGGAGGAGGCTCCACAAATATCCCCATCCTCAATTAAATGAAAATGAAAATTGCTTATTGTCACAAGTAGGCTTCAAATGAAGTTACTGTGAAAAGCCCCTGATGGAGGAGCCCAGCACACATGTGCAAAAGACAAGGCTGAGGCATTTCCAACAATCTTCATCCAGAAGTGCCGAGTGGATGATCCATCTGAAATAAAAAATGAAAATCGCTTATTGTCACGCGTAGACTTCAATGAAGTTACTGTGAAAAGCTCATAGTCGCCACATTCCGGCGCCTGTCCGGGAAGGCTGATACGGGAATCGAACCGTGCTGCTGGCCTGCTTGGTCTGCTTTAAAAGCCAGCGATTTAGCCCTGTGAGCTAAACCAGCCCCATCTCAGTCTCCTCCAGAGGTCCCCAGCATCACCGATGTCAATCTTCAGCCAATACGATTCACTCCGCATGATATCAAGGAATGGCTGAAGGCACTGGATACTGCAAAGGCTATGAGCCTGACAATATCCAGCGAATTGTACTGAAGACTTGAGCTCCAGAACTTGCCATGCCCCTAGACAATGGATTCCAGTCCAGCTACTACACTGGGATCTCCCTGGCAATGTGGAAAATTGCACAAGTGTCTCCTGTACACAAGAAACAGGACAAACCCAACCCAGGCAATTACCATCCTGTCAGTCTAGAACAATGAACAAAGAACAAAGGACAATACAGCACAGGAATAGGCCCTTCGGATCTCCAAGCCTGCGCTGACCATAGTACATGCCTAAATTCAAACTGTCTGCACTTACGGAGTCCGTATCTTTCCATTCCCACCCTACTCTCCATCATCAGCAAGCTGATGGAAGGAGTCATCAATAGTGCTATCAAACAGCAATAATTTGCTCACGGACAGTCAGTTGAGGTTCCCCGAGGGTCACTCATCTCATGACCTCATTACTTGGTTGAAACAGGGTGAGGTGAGTGTGACTGGCCTTGAAATCAAGGCAGCATTTGATTGAGTATTGCATCAAGAAGCCCTAGCTAAAGTGGAGTCAATGAGAATCAGGGGAAAAACTATCCCTGGTTGGAGTCATACCTGGCACAAAGGAAGATGGTTCCTTTGGAGGTCAATCATCTGAGCTCCAGGACATCACTGCATGTGTTCCTCAGGGTAGTGACCTAGGCCCAACCATCTTCAGCTGCTTCATCAATTACCTCCCTTCCATCATAAGGTCAGAAGTGGAGATGTTTGCAGATGACCGCACAATGTTCAGCACCATTCGTGACTCCTCAGATAATGAAGCAGTCAATGTCCAAAAGCAGCAAGACCTGGACAATATCCAGGCTTGGACTGACCAGTAGCAAGTTACATTTCCACCACACAAGTGCCAGGCAATGATCATCTCCTACAAGCTAGGATCTAACTACTGCCCCTTGACATTCAATGGCATTACCATCACTGAATCTCCCACAATCAACATCCTGGGGCTGATCTATTGATCAGAAACTGAACTGGACTAGCCATATTAATACTGTGGCTACCAGGGCAGGTCAAATGCTAGGAATCCTATGGCGACCATTCCACCTCCTGACCACCCAAAGCCTGTCAACCATCTAGACGGCACAAGTCAGGCGTGTAATGGAATACTCTCCACTTGCCTGGATGAGTGCAGTTCCAACAACACTGAATAAGCTCGACACCATTCAGGGCAAAGCAACCAGCTTGATTGCTCCCCCTTCCACAAACATTCAAATCCTCCACCAACGATGAACAGTGGCAGCCATGTGTACCATCTACAAGTTGCATTGCAGTAGAGAAGGCGGTGGCGTAGTGGTACTGTCACTGGACTCGTAAACCAGAGGCTCAGAGTAATGCTCTGGGGACCCATGTTTAAATCCCACCACTGCAGAAATTTGAATTCAATTAGAAATGGAATTAAAAGAGTTAAATCATAGAATTTACAGAGCAGAAGGAGGCCATTTGGCCCATCGAGTCTGCACCGGCCTTTGGAAAGAGCACCCTAGCCAAGTCCACACCTCCACCCAATCCCTGTAACCCAGTAACCCCACCTCACCTTTGTTGGACACTAAGGGGCAATTTAGCCTGGCCAATCCACCTAACCTGCACATCTTTGGACTGTGGGAGGAAACCGGAGCACCCGGAGGAAACCCATGCAGATATAGGGAGAATGTGCAGACTCCGCACAGACAGTGACCCAAGCCGGGAATCAAACCTGGGACCTTGGAGCTGTGAAGCAACTGTGTTAACCACTGTCCTACTGTGCCGCCCCATGATGACCATGAAACTATTGTTGATTGTTGAGAAAACCCATCTGATTCACTAATGTCCTTTATGGAACGAAATCTGCCATCCTTACCTGGTCTGACCTATATGTGACTCCAGACCCACAGAAATGTGGTTGACACTTAACTGCTCCCTTAAGGGCAATTAGAGATGGGCAATAAATGCTGGCCCTGCCTGCAACACCCACTTCCCATAAATGAATTTTTAAAAACTCACCAAGTTTCCTTAGACAACACCTTCTAACCCCACGGTCACTACCATCAGCAGATAACTGGGAACCTCACCACATGGAGGTTCCCCTCCAAGTCACTCATCACTCTGACTTGGAACTATATCGCTGTTCCTTCACTGTCACTGGAACTCCATTCCAAACAGCACTGTGGGTGTACCTACATCTCAGTGACAGCAACAGTGGCACACCTTCCAAAGGGTAACTAGGGATGGGCAATAAATGTGGCCTAACCTGCGTCACATCCCATAAACGAATTTATAAAAAAGATTCCAAACAATCTTTTTGGGTTACAGCGATTGGGTGGAGGTGTGGACTTGACTAGGGTGCCTTTTCCAAAGGCCGGTGCAGACTCGATGGGCCGAATGGCCTCCCTCTGCTCTGTAAATTCTATGATTTAACAAAACTTTATGATGTAAAATCAAGAAAGTAATGGAATTGACAATATCTGGGGGAAAGATCCTCCTCAAAGAACACCACCAGCTAACAGCATTATGACTCAGGGCCTTAAAAAGTCCCAAAATGCTCACCTGATATCCAATTGCCTGCAACACATTTCAGTCCCTAGTGGTTAACTGCAAGTATCAGCAAACTCACCTGGTAACTCACCCGAGAGGAGAAAACCCTGGTTTCAACCTTCCATCAAAAAACTGGACAACCCTCCGCTGCTTGAGTTCAGGTCAGAGATGATGTCGCTACTTGCTCCATGAATGGAATGTGGGGAACTGCTCAAGTTGTGGTCGTAGCTATCAAAGTCAGTCCATCGTCAACATAGTGAAATCCCGCCCTGAGAGATCCATCTCTGGTGGCATCACAACCATTTACCTGCATCAGCTGAAGCCTTAAAATTGACTGTTAGCCTTGACATTGAAGCAAAACTGCTTCCCCAGCTGCACAAATAAAAAAAATATTTTGCTTTTGTTTTCTTCCTATAAAATGGACAACCTCAGGTTTTCACCTTTAAAATACCCAAGCAAATTGCTCACTTGCTTCGCCTCTGCAGACTCTTGAAGGAGTGGGTTTTTCAGTGCAACTTGTTTATGGAACACACTGCTGCCACTTTGCGCTGGTGGTGAAGACTCTGTCGAAGGTGGTGGATGTGGTGTCGATCAAGCAGACAGCTTTGCCTTGGTTGGTGTCAAGTTTTTTTGAGTGTCATTCGAACTGCACTCATCCAGGTAAGTCGTGAGTATTCCATCACACTCTGTTCTTGAACCTAGTTGATGGTGGACAGACTTTGGGAAGCCAGCAGGTGATTTATTCGCCACAGAATTCTCAGCCTCTGATCTGCTCTTGCAGCCAGTGTATTTATATGGCTAACCTTGTTCAATTTTTGCTTAATGGCAACCACCACAATAGTGGGAGATTCAGCTATCATCATGCCATGGGGAGATTGTTAAATTCTCTTGCTGGAGATGTTCATTGCCAGGCTATTGTGTGGAACAAATGTTGCTTGCCACTCATTAGCCCAAGCCTGAATGCTGTCCAGGTCTTAATGCGTATGGACATAGATTCCTTCAGTAGCTAGGGGCCACGGATGGTGCTGAACATTGTGCAATCATCAGCGGACTTCCCTCTCTGATCTTATGGTGGAAGGAAGGTTATAGATGAAGCATCTGAAGATGTTTGGAGCTGGGACACCAGCCTGAGAAGCTCTGCAGAAATGTCTTGGGCCTGACATGATTGACTTCTTGTAATCACAACCAGCTTTCTTTCTGCTATTGGAGAGTTTTCTCCCTTATTCACATTAGCTTTAATTTGTCCACGGCTCCTCATACGTGGTCAAATGCTGTCTTGATGACAAGGGCGGCCAGTCTCCCTTGTGTCACTTTAAGAAATGTTTGTCTTCTCAAATGGCTGCAGTGATATCATTGTGTGGGTGGAGCTGGGCTCTGACTCTGCTTTTTACTTTTGTTTTGAGCTGGAAGCTGCCTTGTGGCTCTGAGGTTTATTTTTGGTTTTGTTTTCAGTTGGGGAGCTGCATTCAAACCAAGGAGGTGTATTTTGGTCTCTCTCTCTGCATGCTCAAGAATGTCTCCAGACCACGTGACAACTTCACAGTAATACCTGTTTCTGTAAGGAATGCAAACTTATTGTTTTGTCGGAAAAAAAGGTGTTTGGCTTATGGATGTTGTTAGGAAAGTTATTAAGGGTTACCGATAGAGTACTATATCTTTGGGGGGTATTTGTGTTGGTAGTTGATAAGATGTTTACTGTGTGTTTATAAAATATTGACTGGATTCATAGAAAAAACATTGGGCGGGATTCTCCCGTACCCGGCGGGGCGGGGGGTCCCGGCGGGACGGAGTGGCGTGAATCCTCTGCACCTTCTGGGGCTAGGCCCGCCCCGGAGTGGTTGGCACCCCGCCGGCCGGTGGGATAGGGGATTGGCACCACGCCAACCGGCGCCGAAGGGCCTCCGCCGGCCGGCACGAGTCGGCTCATGCTCGGGAGCGCCAGCGCGTGCTGGCGTCATCCCCGTGCATGTGCGGGAGGTTTTGTCTCCACATCAGCCATCGCGGAGGACCACAGCAGCTGATGTGGAGGAATAGAGTGCCCCCACGGCACAGGCCCGCCCGCGGATCAGTGTGCCCCGATCGTGGGCCAGGCCACCGTGGGGGCACCTCCCGGGGCCAGATCCTCCCGCGACCCCCCCAGGAACTGTGGAGCCTGCCCGTGCCGTGAGGTCTGCTGGTAAGGGACCTACTCTAATTTACGCCGCCGAGACCGGCTACAGAGAGATGGGACCCTGCCATTCTCCGCAGCGGACGGCGCGACTCCCGCCGGGTTGGTTTTTGGAGGGCGGGAGAATTGGGAGGACGGCAGGGGCGGGATTCACGCCGATCCTCGGCGATGCTCCCACCTGGCGGTGGGGGGTGGGGGGGGGGGGGCGGAGAATCCTGCCCATTGTTTTGTTTAAACATACTTTATGTTTATGTGAAGGGGCAGAATGGTAGCATGGTGGTTAGCATAAATGCTTCACAGCTCCAGGGTCCCAGGTTCGATTCCCGGCTGGGTCACTGTCTGTGTGGAGTCTGCACGTCCTCCCCGTGTGTGCGTGGGTTTCCTCCGGGTGCTCCGGTTTCCTCCCACAGTCCAAAGATGTGCGGGTTAGGTGGATTGGCCATGATAAATTGCCCGTAGTGTCCTAATAGTAAGGTTAAGGGGGGGAGTTGTTGGGTTACGGGTATAGGGTGGATACGTGGGTTTGAGTAGGGTGATCATGGCTCGGCACAACATCGAGGGCCGAAGGGCCTGTTCTGTGCTGTACTGTTCTATGTTCTATGTTCTATCTCTGTTGCACAACACCTATAGAGTGGGCCCTTGTGCTCCCCATAACCAAAATCTATTAAAAGTTATAGGTCAGGTGAACTCCATGATAGACTTTGGTGTTCTCTGAACCTTAGCCCATACTACTTGGGACACCTAAAAATGGCCCACGAGTTCATCAGTGAGCCCACAGGTTGGGTCCACACCTTCCCGTCTCTAATTTGTTAATTTAAAGTGGAAAAAAACAGGAAAAACTCCGATTTTTACTCCTGAGCACATATTCAACAAAGACTACATGAGCAACATGCAATTGAAAACATTTGTGCAGGTCCTACCCATTTGTGGAATGAATTATGTATTCAGTGACCATAAGATGTTCTGTTTACATTGTAATTCAATTTTATGTTACCTTGGATACAATGATGTGATGGTGTTTTATGATCTCCTACGTCTCTCTGCCTGATACCAGCTGGAATCTCAAAAATGGTATAAGTGGAGAATTAAAACCATAAATTCTGCGCAAAGATATGATAGGAGAACATGTCCTTTGGCCACTGTGTATTAGCAGCACTGTAAACACAGCTGCAAGATCTTTGCTAATAATCTGTCTAAACCCGATAGAGAAAGTCAAAGACAGAAAGCAGGAAGCTATGGGCCAGTTAACCTAACATCTGTCATTGGGAAAATGCTAATACATTATTAAGGAAGGAGAAGCAGGATTTCTGGAAAATCATAATTCAATCAGACAGAGTCAACACAGTTTTGAGAAAAGGGAATTCGTGTTTGACATATTTATTAGAGTTCTTTGAGTTTGTAGAAAGCAGGGTGGATAAGTGGAACCAGTATATGCAATGCATTTGGATTTCCAAAAGGCATTTGATAAGGTGGCACGTAAAAGGTGACTGTATAAGATCAAAGCTCACGGCTTGTGGAAATATACGGCATGAATAGAGGATTGGCTGACTGGCAGTAAACAGAAAGTTGGAATGGACGGGTCATATTCGAATTGGCAAGCTGGGACTAGTTGGAGTGCCAGAGTGATCAGTTCTGGGTCCTCAATTATTTACAATCTGTAATAATATGCTGAATTCTACAGACCATTGGTGGGTGGGAAAGCAGAGAGGCGGTCTCCTAAGTTAGGGTGCCATGTCATCGGCAGCATTCCTTTGGCCGGTCATCTCCGTTGAAAGAATTCAAAGTAATGAATAAAAGTTATTTCTTGGTCCCTTAAATGTATAAATTAAGAACCTATTGAAAAACTCTACTAATAATTTAGTTGGTAAAGAGCAATTGGAACTGTACTCGTTTGGAATCTTATGTGCTCCTCCGTGGATACTATCTTCCGGTAAATTGTGTCCAGGTAACTTCCTCAGCCGATATTCTTTCGAAGGTGTGGTTAAACATCGATGTTTAAGATTCGACTTCCGGGCGGCGAGCGAGGAGGTCGCAGGGAGAGGGGCTCCCGCAAGCGCCAGACAAGGAGAACAACCCCCCCCCCCCCCCGCCCCCCCCCCGACAGGCCGGACGGCGGAGGAGGAGCGCCGGCAGAGGAGCGGCAGTGGAGGAGCCGGAGCGGCAGCGGAGGAGCCGGAGCGGCAGCGGAGGAGCCGGAGGAGCCGGAGCGGAGGAGCGGCAGTGGAGCGGCGACGGCGACGGCAGAGGAGAGGCAGCGACAGGGGGGCCCAGCAGCAGCAGGTCCAACCCCTCTCCCTCCTCCCCCCCCCCCCCCCCACGCGGGCCAGGAGCGGTGCGGCGGCGGCGGCCCCTCTTCTCTTCCCCCCCCCCCCCCATGCGGGCCAGGAGCGGTGCGGCGGCGGCGGCCCCTCTTCTCTCCCCCCCCCCCACGCGGGCCAGGAGCGGTGCGGCGGCGGCGGCCCCTCTTCTCTTCCCCCCCCCACCCCACGCGGGCCAGGAGCGGTGCGGCGGCGGCGGCCCCTCTTCCCTCTCCCCCCCCTCCCAACCAGCAGCGGGGCCCCCCCCTCCCAACCAGCAGCGGGGACACCCCCCCCCCCCAGCCAGCAGCGGGGACACCCCCCCCCAGCCAGCAGCGGGGACACCCCCCCCCCCCCAGCCAGCAGCGGGGACACCCCCCCCCCCAAGCCAGCAGCGGGGACACCCCCCCCCCAGCCAGCAGCGGGGACACCCCCCCCCACCCAGCAGCGGGGACACCCCCCCCCCCACAGCCAGCAGCGGGGACACCCCCCCCCCCAGCCAGCAGCGGGGACACCCCCCCCCCCAGCCAGCAGCGGGGACACCCCCCCCCCAGCCAGCAGCGGGGACACCCCCCCCCCCCCCCCAGCCAGCAGCGGGGACACCCACCCCCCCCCCAGCCAGCAGCGGGGACACCCCCCCCAACCGGCAGCGACCACCGGCCCACTCGCCCCTCCCCCCCCCCAACTGCAGTCACCACCACGTGGCAAGGACAAAGAGACAAAGGGACTCTCTCTCTCTCTCTCCTGGTTGAGTGGGGAGAGAAGACAAAAGAAAAAAGAGACTTGTATTTCTGTTCTTTTTATTAAAAAAAAAACCCAAAAGAAAACTGGTAAAGAGAAAAGGGGTAGGGGAAATAAATTTAAAAAAAATAAAAAAAAATATATATATATATATATATAAATATATATATAGATATATAATAATAAATAAAATAAAAATAGGGTGCGGAAAAGGGGGAAAAGAAGAACAAGGAGAGAAGAAAAGATGAAGGGGAAGGGGGAGAAAAAAATGCCAGAAGGGAGCCAAGAGAAAGGGGGCACCGGAAGTAGACGGGGCAAAGGGCAAGCCAGCTCGGGCGAACGAGTCAACACGCGAAGCGGCGGGAAGGATCTTTCGCCGCATCCAGAAGAGCTGGACGGGCGGGCAACCTCTCCCCTGGGGTTAGAGGGGGGCGTGAATTGGAAGGAAGCCTTTGCCGAGGTGGTGAGGGAGCAGCTGCAGGCAATCAAGGCAGAGTTAAAAGCAGACGCAGAGGCCGCAGCACAGGCAGCAGTGACCAGGGCCATGTCAGGGGTGCAGCAGGTTCTGACCAGATTGGAGAAGAAAGTGGATGCCCAAGGGAAGATACTGGAAGCCCAGGGGGCAACCATTAAAGAGCTGGAGAAGGCAGCGACTGACGCGAGCGACCGGGTCATATCCCTGGAGAGGGGAATGGTGAAACTGAGTGCAACACAGGGGAGCCTGAAGGGCAGGATAGACGACCAGGAGATCAGCTCGAGAAGGCAAAATATTAAGATAGTGGGCCTGCCAGAGGGGATAGAGGGTAGAAATCCCACAACATTCGTGGCTGCGATGCTGGGCTCCTTAGTGGGGCGGGAAACTTTTCCCACCCCACCGGAAATGGACAGAGCTCATCGGTCACTGCGCCCGAAGCCCAAGGAAGGGGAAAAACCGAGAGCAGTTATAGCCAGACTGCACCGGTACCGGGATAGGGAGACAATCCTGCGCTGGGCCAAGGAGAATAGAGCCTGCAATTGGGACGGGCACGCCATCCGAATCTACGAGGATTTTGGAGCGGACATAGCTAAGAGACGGGCGGAGTTCAACAGAGCGAAAGCAGCTCTCTATAAGAACAAAGTACGTTTTGGTATGCTGTACCCAGCAAAACTCTGGGTCACATACCAACACAAGGAATATTTCTTTACAGCCCCTGCCGAGGCGAATAGATTCGTCGAGGAGCACGGGCTGGAAAAACGCCATGGGAAGTAGGGACGAGGGGCCCATGGCAAGGAGATACGTCATGCCGACGGGGGGGTGGGGAGGGGCGAGGCAAAGCCAGCCCCCTCCCCCCTGGCAGGAACACCCAGAACGAAAAACAACCCAATGCCCAAGGGCCCGCTCCAGGTGGGAGGCCAGGCCCCGGCACGAGGGAACGGGAGTACTGGAGAGGGGAGAGGGGAAGCGGGACAGCAACCTCCGAGAGGGGAGCCACCGTGCTAGCAGGAAAGCTAGCGAAGGGGGCGCGCAACAGAGCAGGGCCGCAGCGCACCCCCAACAGGGGGGAAGGCGCCAGGCAGGGGAGGGGGGGGGATCACCCATCAAAGGTGGGAGAGCAAATGGGGACAGGAATGGGGGAGAGAGGGGCAATGGAGGGGTATACAGGGGTATCCCCGAAAGGGATAGAGCGGGGGGGGGGGCACTCGGGGGGCGAGAGAACAGGGAGGGGAAATGCAGGGACGAAGGGACAAAAGAGGCCAGTAAGGGAATAGGGCCACAAAGTGCCACAGACAAGGGCTCGAAACAGGGAACTGCTGCAAGCACCCACCCAGTACGGTCTGTGGGTGAAGGGGCCCCCCGGAGTGCAGGGGACTACCCGCGTGGCGGACACACAGTGGACGGCCATGGCGGGTGTCCCCGGGACAAGGGGGAACCCCGGAGCGCAGGGACCCGACCGCATGGGGAGAGCAGTGATAGTGGACATCCTGGACGGCCCCCTAACAAAGGGAAACCCCAGAGGGCAGGGGCGCGTCCACCGGACAAATATGGTTAACCCCACAGGAGCAAGGGGGCAGAAGCCCCCCACCAGAATAGTCACCTGGAACGTAAGGGGACTTAAAGGCCCAGTGAAGAGATCTAGAGTCCTCACCCACCTTAGAAACATGAGGGCCGACATAGTCTTCCTCCAAGAGACGCACTTGAGGGAGCAGGACCAACTGCGGGTAAGAAAGGGCTGGGTGGGACAAACCTATCATTCCTGTTATGGGGCAAGGGCCAGGGGGGGTGGCGATCCTGATTGGCAAGAGGACAATGTTTAGGGCGACAAAGACGGTTACGGACCCAGGGGGACGGTATGTCATGGTCAGCGGGGCCCTGGATGGGGCGCCGGTAGTTCTAGTTAACGTGTACGCGCCCAACTGGGACGACACGAGCTTCATCCAAAAGACCATGGCAGAAATCCCGGACATAGCGACGCACCGACTAATCATGGGGGGGGACTTCAACTGTGTACAGGACCCAACGACGGACAGATCAAATCCCAGAACGGGGAAAACCTCAAACATGGCAAGGGAACTCAGCCACTATATGGAGCAGATGGGAGCAGTAGACCCCTGGAGATTCGCCCACCCGGGGGAGAAAGAATTCTCTTTCTTCTCCCCAGTACACAACGTGTACACCAGAATTGACTTCTTTGTGGTGGGGAAAACGGTGCTTCCAGAGATAGACAAGGTGGAATACTCCGCAATTGTGATATCAGACCACGCTCCACACTACATGGATGTGCGGCTAGAGACGGGAAGGGCCCAGCGCCCCAAATGGAGGTTGGACGGTGCCTTACTAGCTGACAAGGCCTTCAGCGAAAGGATAGCGCAGGCCATAGCGGAGTACACTGAGATCAACCAAAACGGGGAGGTCTCACCCTCCACGTTCTGGGAAGCGCTTAAGGCCGTACTAAGAGGGGAAATCATAGCCTACAAAGCGCAAAGAGATAGGGAGGAAAGGGTGGCTAGGCAGAAGCTGGTCGACTCCATACTGGAGGTAGACCATAAATACTCCGAGGCCCCGACTGTAGAACTCCTGGCGGAGAGAAAAGAATTACAAAGGAACTTTGACCTGCTCTCCACCAGGAAAGCAGTACACCAACTCCGCCAGGCACGCGGGGCCCTATACGAACACGGAGACAAAGCCAGCCGCCTGTTGGCCCACCAGCTGAGAAAGCAGGCAGCCAGCAGAGAAATTGCGCAAATCAGAGATACCAGAGGCACGTTGGAAACAGAACCAGAGAAGATTAACAAAACCTTCAAGGCCTTCTACCAAGAGCTGTACACCTCAGAGCCCCCAACGGGGAAGGCTGGGATGAACCGGTTTCTTGACGGACTGAACATACCAGTTGTGGGAGAGGGCAGAAAACGGGATCTGGAAGCACCACTAGCACTGGGAGAGATCATGGAGAGCATTAGCTCCATGCAGGCGGGGAAGGCGCCGGGACCGGACGGATTCCCGGCGGACTTCTACAAAAAATTTGCGACAGCGCTGGCCCCGCACCTGCGGGAGATGTTCACAGACTCGCTAGCTAGGGGCACGTTGCCACCCACGTTAGCACAGGCCTCAATCTCGCTGATACCTAAGAAAGACAAAGACCCAACGGAATGTGGGTCATACAGACCCATATCTCTGCTGAATGCAGACGCCAAAATACTGGCCAAAATCCTAGCCAAAAGGCTAGAAGACTGTGTACCTGAGGTGGTCACAGAGGACCAGACGGGCTTTGTCAAAGGTAGACAGCTGACCGCGAACATCAGGCGCCTGCTGAACGTGATAATGACCCCCTCCGGGGAGAGAACACAAGAGGTGATCGTCTCCCTGGACGCAGAAAAGGCCTTCGACAGAGTCGAGTGGAAATACCTCATAGAGGTACTGGAGCGGTTCGGGCTTGGAACAGGGTTCACCGCTTGGGTAAAGCTCCTGTACAACGCTCCCATGGCGAGTGTACAGACCAAAAATACCAACTCCCAATACTTCCAGCTGCACAGGGGCACCAGACAAGGATGCCCACTGTCCCCGCTGCTGTTCGCACTAGCAATTGAACCGCTAGCAATCGCGCTCAGGGCAGCAAAAAATTGGAGGGGGATCCGAAGGGGAGGTAGAGAGCACAGAGTCTCACTCTATGCGGATGATCTGCTCCTCTATATCTCGGACCCACAAAGCAGCATGGACGGAATCATCGCGCTCCTGAAAGAGTTTGGAGCCTTCTCGGGCTACAAACTCAACATGAGCAAAAGTGAGATCTTCCCAGTACACCCGCAAGGGGGGGGGGGGGGGGGGGGGGCAGCACTAAAGGGGCTGCCGTTCAAACAAGCCCGACATAAATTCCGCTACCTGGGGATCCAAATAGCCCATGACTGGAAAGGGATCCACAAATGGAACCTCACCAGCCTGACGGAGGAAGTTAAAAAGGACCTGCAAAGATGGAACACACTCCCGCTCTCCCTCGCGGGGAGAGTTCAGACGATCAAATGAACGTACTGCCCAGGTTCCTCTTCCTGTTTAGATCCATTCCGATCTACATCCCCAAGGCCTTTTTCAAAGCGCTGGACAAACTCATCATGGCGTTCGTATGGGGGGGTAAAAATGCTAGGATCCCAAAGAAGGTCTTACAAAAAACAAAAACCAGGGGAGGGTTAGCCCTCCCGAATCTACAATTCTACCACTGGGCAGCAACAGCCGAGCGAGTAAGGGGATGGATCCAGGAGCCAGAAGCTGAGTGGGTGCGTGCGGAGGAGGCCTCCTGCATGGGAACCTCCCTCCGGGCCCTCGCCACGGCAGCACTCCCATCCCCACCCAAAAAACACTCCAGCAGCCCAGTGGTGACAGCCACCCTCCAATCCTGGAACCAACTGCGGCAGCAACTTGGCCTGACCAAAATGTCGAACAGGGCTCCCATCTGCAACAACCATAGGTTCAAACCAGCACTGACCGACGCCACCTTCAAAAGGTGGAGGCAGGACGGGGGGACACTGACAGTCAGGGACCTATACACGGACGACAGGATCGCAACACTGGACGAACTGACAGAGAAATTTCAGCTAGCTGGGGGGAACGAGCTACGGTACCTGCAGCTCAAAAACTTCCTACGAAAGGAGACAAGGACGTACCCACAACCGCCACGACAGACACTACTGGAAGACCTACTGGACGCAAGTATCCTAGAGAAAGGGAACTGTAGTGACATGTATGACCGACTGGTAGATAGGGACGACACCGTACTGGACGCAACAAGGAGGAAATGGGAGGACGACCTGGGGATGGAGATAGGGTGGGGACTCTGGAACGAAGCACTGCATAGGGTCAACTCCACCTCCACGTGCGCAAGGCTCAGCCTGACGCAACTAAAAGTGGTACATAGAGCCCACTTAACAAGAACCCGTATGAGTAGGTTCTTCCCGGAGGTGGAAGACAGATGTGAACGGTGCCAAAGAGGCCCGGCCAACCACGCCCACATGTTCTGGTCTTGCCCCAGACTCGTGGAGTACTGGACAGCCTTCTTCGAGGTTATGTCCAAAGTGGTGGGAGTGAGGGTGGAGCCATGCCCGATAGTGGCGGTCTTCGGGGTTTCAGAACAGCCAGATCTATTCCTGGGGAGGAGGGCGGACGCCCTTGCCTTTGCCTCCCTGATCGCCCGCCGTAGAATCCTGTTTGGCTGGCGGTCAGCAGCACCGCCCAGAGCTGCGGACTGGCTGTCCGACCTCTCGGAATCTCTCCAAATGGAGAAAATCAAATTTGCCATCCGAGGGTCGGACGACGGCTTCCACAGAACGTGGGAGCCATTCATGCAACTGTTCCGGGACCTATTTGTGGCCAATGTACAAGAGGAAGAATAGTCGGGGGAAGGTAGCGGGAGGGGGGGGGGGCTACAGGTTCGTTACGGGGGTTCGATGGCTAGCTAAGGCCCAAAACCAAACTAAATAAACATGTTGAGGGGGGGGGGGGGGGGGGGGGGGGCAGTTACTACTACGAAGATGCTTACCTGTAAATATGTATGTTAATTTTTGCGTGTTTGTTTTTTTTTTCTCTCTCCTAACAATTTGTAATTTGTTCAATATAAAATATGAAAACTGAATAAAAACATTTATAAAAAAAAAACATCGATGTTTAACACTGAAATATGCAGGAAAAGCCTCAAGTTTGATTACCATTTAGCTATCTCAACTGGTGTAACAGTAAATAGGAAGCAGGGAAGCAATTAAATGGGACGCGATTTAACAACCTCATCGTGTCTGGCGAGAATCTGTGCGAGCCGGTTAGATTGTGAAAGCAACCTAAATCATGAAGCTCGCCAGGCAGCAAGCGGTTTGTGATCTAATCGGCTCGCTCCCGTTGGCAGATTCCGGTGCTCACCTAGGCGCGGCAAGAAACCAATAATCACCACAAAAAGGCCAAGTTCTATCTCATTAATGAGATCTTGCTGTTTCAAACAGCCTCCTAGGATCGAACCGACTTGTCAGCAAACGACGATCAGTGTTGGTCAACACAAACAAGGACTAGGTGGAACACCGCTTGGAGGGCCTCTCAGGTTATTTGCGGCACTTGGGCAGTCAGGGACAGGGCAGGGCCACTGACACCCGGACACCTTGGTACAGCCTGGCTGGCACCTTGGTACTGCCACTCTGACACTGCCAGGCTGGCAGGAGGGGAGTGTACAGGTGCCCAGGTGCCAGGCTGGGACAGGGCCTGAGGGGAGCAATGCCTGTGAAATGTAGGGTGAGGGTAAGTTTTATGGAAGGTGGGGGCTGATGGCTGGGTATGAGGGGGTCTCTGGAAGATTAGGGGATATGAAGGGTGGGGGTCCCAGAAATGGGGGGGGCCCAAATATGGCTCTAGGATGGCCTAAAATGTGTGTGGGGGAGGCTCAGCAACCCCATTGAAGGGTATCCTCACTTGGGGGAATGTGGGGTAGTGCCCATGTGTGTGGGGGGCATTGCCCATGGGTGGGGGTGGGGGGTGGGGGGGGGGGGGGGGGGGGGTGAGGGACCCAGAAACTTACCTTGCAATCGGGCACCCTTTCAAAATGACGATCCGATCTCTGAGGAGCCGGTCTGGCCAGCGAGTTCAAAACAAAGATCAATACAGCACAGGAACAGGACCTTCGCCCCTCCAAACCTGCACCGTCGGGCTGCCTGTCTAACCTAAAACCTTCTACACCTCTGGTGTCCGTATCCCTCTATTCCCGTCGCATTCATATATTCCTATCTCCCTTAAACTTTGACCCTCGCACCTTAAACTTATGTCCCTTTGGAATTGACTCTTCCATCCTGGGAAAAAAACGTCTGACTATCCACTCTGTCCATGCCCCTCATAATTTTGGAGAATTCTATCAGGTCGCCCCTCAACCTCTGTCGTTCCAGTGAGAACAAACTGAGTTCGATACTCACCTCGTATCTAATGCCCTCCATACCAGGCAACATTCTGCAAAGCCTCTTCTGTATCCTTTCCAAAGCCTCCACATCCTCTGGTAATGTGGTAATCAGAATTGAACTCGATATTCCAAATGTGGCCTTAACTAGAGTTCTATATAGCTGCAGCATGACTTGCCAATTTTTATACTCAATGTCCGGCCAATGAAGGCAAGCATGCCATATGTCTTCTTGACTACCTTCTCCTCCTGCGTTGACACTTTCAGTGACCAGTGAACTTGTACACCCAGATCCCTTTGCCTGTCAATACTCTCAACGGTTCTGCCATTTGCTATATATTTCCTACCTTCGACCTTCCAAAATACATTATCTCACTATTGTCCAGATTAAACTCCATCTGCAATTTCTCCGCCGAAGTCTCCAAACGATCGTTATCCTGCTTTATCCATTGACAATCCTCATCGATCCACAACTACGAAACAGAACACCCGGAGGCCTTGTTCATCGTGGCTGGGGACTTTAACAATGGCAACCTCAAGAGTGTACTGCCAAAATTCCACCATCACATTTCCTGTCCCACCAGGGGCGACGACACTCTTTTCCACTGCTACTCAAAAATCAAGGGCGCCAACCGTTCCATCCACTGACCGCAATTTGGGAAATCAGACCATAAGACAGTGCTCCTTCTCCCAGCATACAAGCAGAAACTCAAGCAGGAGAATCCAGCTAAGAAGGTCGTGCAGTGCTGGTCTGAGGAATCAGAGGAGCTCCTACATGACTGCCTGGAGACAGTAGACTGGTCCATATTTAAGAACACAGCGACCAACTTAAATGAGTATGCCACCACCGTCACAGACTTCACCGGCAAATGTGTGGACGACTGCGTGCCAAAGAAAGCAGTACGTACATTCCCCAACTGGAAACCATGGCCCAATCGCGAGATTGACTCCCTACTGAAGGACAGGTCTGAGGCGTTCAAGTCAGGCGACCCTGACCTATACAAGAAATCCAGATACGACCTCCGCAAAGCCATCTGAGATGCCAAGAGAGAATATCAGGCCAATCTAGAGTCACAGACTAGCGTTACAAACTGTCGGCGGTTGTGGCAAGGCCTAGGCAACATAACGGGCTACAAAGTGAAATCGAGCAATATCTCCAGCAGCATCACACCCCTGCCCGATTAACTCATTGCATTCTATGCTCGGTTCAAGCAGGAAACCAACGATCTGCTGTGCCCCAGCAGCCCATAACGCACCCATATCAACCATCACAGCTTCTGAAGTCAGATCGGCCTTCCGGAAAGTGAACCCTTGGAAGGCAACTGGTCCAGACGGGATCCCTAGTCGTGCACTAAGTGCCTGCACGGACCAGCTGGCAGATGTATTCGCAGACATCTTTAACCTGTCCCTACTCTGCTCTGAGGACCCCACCTGCTTCAAGAAGGCCACCGTCATACCGATGCTAAAGAAAAACCAGGCAACGTGCCTCAATGACTACAGTCTGGTGGCCCTGACTTCAGTCGTAATGAAGTGCTTCAAAAGGTTGGTCATGAAGCGCATCACCTCCGTACTCCCAGATCGCCTTAATCCACTGCAATTCGCACACTGCCGCAACCGGTCCACAGTAGACACCATCTCCCTGGCCCTACATTCATCCCTAGAGCATCTCGACAACAAGGACTCCTACATCAGACTCCTATTTATTGACTACAGCTCCGCCTTCAACACCATAATGCCATCTAAGCTCATATCAGAGCTCCAAAACCTAGGACTCGGCTCCTCACTTGCAACTGGATCCTCGACTTTCTAACCCACAGACCATAATCAGTAAGAATAAACAACACCTCCTCCACAACAGTCCTCAATATCGGGGCCTCTCAAGGCTGCGTACTTAGCCCCCAATTATACCCCCTGTACACATGCGACTGCGTGACAAAATTTGGTTCCAACTCCATCTACAAGATTGCTGATGATACGACCATAGTGGGCCGGATCTCGAATAACGATGAGTCAGAGTACAGGAGGGAGATTGAGAACCTAGTGGAGTAGTGCAGCGACAACAATCTCTCCCTCAATGCCAGCAAAACTAAAGAGCTGGTCATTGACTTCAGAAAACAAAGTACTGTACACACCCCTGTCAGCATCAACAGAGCCGAGGTGGAGATGGTTAGCAGATTAAAATTCCATGGGGAACACGTCTCAAAAAATCTGTTGTGGTCCACCCACGTCGACGGTACCACCATGAAAGCACAACAGCGCCTATACTTTCTCAGGAAGTATAACTCTTACCAACCTTTACACATGCACCATAGAAAGCATCCTATCTGGCTGCATCCCAGCCTGGTATGGCAACTGCTGGGCCAAGACTGCAAGAAACCTCAGAGAGTCGTGAACACAGCCCAGTCCATCACATGAAGTGCTTTGGGAGACTGAACGACCATAATGGGCCGGATCTCGAATAACGACGAGTCCGAATACAGGAGGGAGATAGAGAATCTAGTGGAGTGGTGTAACAACAACAATCTCTCCCTCAATGTCAGCAACACTAAAGAGCTGGTCATCGACTTCAGGAAGCAAAGTACTGTACACACCCGTCAGCATCAACGGGGCCGAGGTGGAGATGGTTAGCAGTTTCAAATTCCTAAGGGTGCACATCACCAAAAATCTGTCCTGGTCCACTCACGTCGACGCTATCACCAAGAAAGCACAACAGCGCCTATACTTCCTCAGGAAACTAAGGAAATTTGGCATGTCCACATTAACCCTTACCAATTTTTATAGATGTACTATAGAAAGCATCCTATCCGGCTGCATCACAGCCTGGTATGGCAACTGCTCGGCCCAGGACCGCAAGGAACTTCAGAGAGTCGTGAATACCGCCCAGTCCATCACACGAACCTGCCTCCCATCCATGGACTCCATCTACACCTCCCGCTGCCGAGGGAAAGCGGGCTGCATAATCAAGGATCCCTCCCACCCGGCTTACTCACTTTTCCAACTTCTTCCATCGGGCAGGAGATACAGAAGTCTACGAGCACGCACGAACAGACTCAAACACATCTTCTTCCCCACTGTCACCAGACTCCTAAAATGACCCTCTTATTGACTGACCTCATTAACACTGCATCCTGTATGCTTCAACCGATGCCAATGCTTATGTAGTACATTATATATCTTGTGTTGCCCTATTATGTATTTTCTTGTATTTTCTTGAATTTTGTTTAATTCCCTTTTCTTCCCATGTACTGAATAATCTGTTGAGCTGCTTGCAGAAAAATACTTTTCACTGTACCTCGGTACACGTGACAATAAACAAATCCAATAAACAAATCCAATCCATCCATTGACTCCATCGACACCTCCCGCTGCCTGGGGAAAGCGGGCAGCATAATCAAAGACCCCTCCCACCCGGCTTACTCACTCTTCCAACTTCTTCCATCAGGCAGGAGATACAAAAGTCTGAGAACAGGCACAGACAGACTCAAAAACAGCTTCTTCCCCACTGTTGCCAGACTGCTAAACAACCCTCTTCTGGACTGACCTCATTAACACTACACCCTGTATGCTTCATCCGATGCCAGTCCTTATGTAGTTACATTGTGTACCTTGTGTTGCCCTGTTATGTATTTTCTTTTATTTCCTTTTCTTTTCATGTACTTAATGATCTGTTGAGCTGCATGCAGAAAAATACTTTTCACTGTACCTTGGTACACTTGACAATAAACAGAATACAAATCCATCGCTATCCGTAATTCCACCAACCTTTGTGTCATCCGCAAATATATTAATCAGACCAGTTACATTTTCCTCCAAATCATTTTTTTGTACTGCAAACAGCAATGGTCCCAGCACTGATCCCTGCAGAACACCACTAGTCACAGCCCTCTATTCAGAAAAGCACCCTTCCATTGCCTCCATCTTCTTCTGTGACCAAGCCAGTTCTGCATCCATCTTGCCAGCTCACCTCTGACCCTGCGTGACTTGGGCAGCACGGTAGCACAGTGGTTAGTACAGTTGCTTCACAGTTCCAGGGTCCCAGGTTTGATTACCGTCTTAGGTCACTGTCTATGCGGAGTCTGCACATTCTCCCCGTGTCTCCAGGTGCTCCGGTTTCCTCTCACAGTCCAAAGATGTGCAGATTAGGTGGATTGGCCATGCCCTCAGTGTCCAAAAAGTTGAGGTGGGGTTACTGGATTATGGGCATAGGGTGGAGGCGCGGGCTTAAGTAGGGTGCTTTTCCCAAGAGCCGGTGCAGACTCTATGGGCCACATGGCCTCCTTCTGCCCTGTAAGTTCTATGATTCTATGATGATATTATGACTTCACCTTCTTTACCAGTCTTCCATGAGGGACCTTGTTAAAGGCCAAACTGAAGTCCATGTCCTATCTTCATCAATCACCTTTGTTATTTCCTTGGAAAACTCGATCAGGTTAGGGATACATGACCTCCCCTTCACAAAACCATGCTGGCTCTTGCTAATAAATCCACTTGCTTCCAAATGGGAGTACATCCTGACTCGAAGAATCCTCTCCAATAATTTCCCTACCACTGATGTAAAGCTCACCGGTCTGTAGTTACCTGGATTATCCTTGTTACCCTTCTTAAACAAAGGTACAACATTGGCTATTCTACTGTCCTCTGGGACCTCAACTGCAGCCAATGAAGACCAAAGATTTCTGTCAAGGCCCCAGCAATTTCCTCCCTTGCCTCCCTCAGTGTTCTGGGGTGGATCACTACGATGATATGCAGAAGCAATCAGGTAAATACTATTAGATATGACCTCCAACCAGCAGGTGGCAGTAGAGAACAACCACGTAACACTGTTACCTTGGGGAGTCTGAAGATAGTCGTTGTAGTGGATAGTCGCATTTGCTGTAGCTCTTCGATAATTTATAATAGTTATTAGATTTTGATAGTTTTCACATTGTTATCTGACCCATGTTATTGTTTAACAATAAACATTTAACTCGTCACGTACTAGACGTTCTCCAATGCACTAATTCCAACCGGTCAATCACCAGAACATAACAATCCCAGCAGGCCCTGGGGACTTATCTATCTTAATGTTTTTGAAGACACCCCAACATCTCCTTTTTGACCTCAATGCTACCCAGACTATCTACACAACCTTGCCCAGACACATCGTGCACCAAGTTGTTCTCTTTGGTGAATACTGATGCAAAGTACTCATTTAGTACCCATTTCCTCTGGCTCTACACATAGATTCTCTTCCCAGTCCTTGAGTGGGTCAACCCTTTCCCTGGCTACCCTCTTTCTCTTTATATACGTATAAAAAGCATTGGAGTTTTCCGTAATCCTGTTTGCAAATGGCTTTGCGTGACCCCTTTTAGTCCTCCTGACTCATTACTTAAGTTCCTTCCTCCTTTCCTTAATTCCCCAAGGGCTTCATCTGTCCCCAGGCTTCTAGTTCTTACAAATGCTTCCTTTTTCTTTTGAACTAGGCTCACAATGTCCCTCATTATCCAGAAACTTGGCATACTTATCCTTCTTCCTGTCATGTGAGAGTCCCTTTAAGAAAAGTGTGTTTTATCAACTGGCTGCAGTGATGTCATTGTGTGGGTAGATCTGGAATGTGATTCTGCTTTTTATTTTGTTTTGAGCTGGAAGCTAGTTTTGGCTCTGTATTTTAGTTTCGCTTTTAGTTGGAGAGCTGCATTCAAACCAAGCAGATGTATACTGGTATTTCTCTGTTTGTTAAGGTGTTTAGATCACTTGATAATTTAAATGTGGTAACTGTTCTCTGTAGAAAATTGAAACCTACTATTTGTTAAAAAGTGTTTTGGCTTATGGATGTTGTCAGGAGTTATAGAGTACCCTATCTTTTAGGGGGGTTATCAGTGTTGGTAGTTGGTAAGATGTTTACTGTGGGTTTATAACATGTTAACTGGATTCATAGAATAAACATTGTTTTGTTTTAAAAATACTTTAGATCTCTGTTGTATCACACCTGTAAAATGGGCCCTTGTGCTCCCCATAACCAAAATCTATTAAAAGTTGTAGGTCAGGTGAACTCCATGATATACTTTGGTGTTCTCCAAACCCTGGCCCATAACATTCCTCACAGGTAGGGACGTGCTGGTCCTGAATTCCTATTAATTGTCATTTGAAAGCCTCCACATGCCAGATGTTGATTTATCCTCAGGCATCCGGCCCCAATCTAGATTCTTCAGTTCCTGCTCAATATTGTTAGAATTAACCTCCCCCAATTTAGCAACTTCTCCTGAGGACTACTCTTATCTTTATCCAACAGTACCTTAAAACGTACTGAATATGGTCACTGTTCTCAAAATGCACCCCTCCTGAAACTTGACCATCTGACCGGGCTCGTTCGCCAATACCAGGTCCAAAACGGCCCCTTCCCTATTTGGACTATCCAACATTGTTTCAAGAAGCCCTCCTGGATGTTCCTTTATAACTCTGCCCCATCCAAGCCCCCAGCACTAATTGAGTCACAAACTCTGCCCCATCCAAGCACCGAGCACAAAGTGAGTTCTGCTCCCCAATGATGAAAATAATAGGCTCACCTGGCGAGGAACTCACAAGGGCCCGAAAAAAATGACTAAGTGCCGTTCGATAGTGGTCAGGAGCTTGTTATCGCAACCATCAAGGAGCTCGTGGGAAACCTCACTCGCTACGGCACTTAAAACTTGTCCCATTAAATCGTGTGCATGATTGGCTTTTGTGAGTTAGTGAAGGGAAAATCAATGGGTTTTTTTCACTGACCTCTGCGAAATGTGTCTACCTGTGGGCATTAGCATAGAATCAGATTGCTGTAAAACACCCCACAGTCAAATAGCTTGAGCTTCCTCATGATGAATAATTGCTTGAGCAACAGACCAAATCATCAATGTTTCAAGCCAGAATTTCCAGGAGCGAGAGACAGAAAGTTGAATGGAAAAGAAATTCTATATTCAACAACATACAATTCTCCGTATAAACCACAGAGCACCTGTATGATTCTACCGCTTGACTGCATTTTTGTCTGATGGCCCAGAATCAACCCACCTTCTGGGAGAAGCCTGAATAAGTAGCATCTGTGCTCACTTAACTTATTTTGATGATTGCGATTAAAGTAATCTTTATTTAAGTCTGTTTAATGTAGATCATGCCACTATCAAGAGAAAGTATTAAAGAAGTGCAGTCTCAGGTGATCTATAAACGATTTGCATAACAGAAGAAAGTTTCAGTCTATTTTTTCTCTTTCTGCTTGCAATCCTGATTTCTCTCCTCATTCTGCCTAAGAATGAAACATTGGTCTCTAGGTTATACATGCACCTGCATTGATCACGTAAATCCCTCAAGTCTGATGAAAAGCTGTTCTGGTGACCCCAACTTGTAATAAAAGTGACCTAGCTGTCAATCAACTAGGGTAGCCTGAAAGCAATTTACTGAACCATGAGGTACCTATGGTTTGATTTTTGAACTGGTCTCTGCAGATAGCATAGCACCAATTAAGATGTGTTGATAATTCTATCAGCATGAAAAATTGTACAGAATATAAATGCTTGCTGATCTATATTCAGCTTATTTTCTATTAGCACATGCAGCTACTTATGATAAAATGCCCAGTACAGCCTGAATCAATGTTATCCTCCAAATAGTGGTGATGAAATTAGCAATCTAGAGGACATTTCATGATAAGTCACTGAATATGAATTCAGGCCAGAAGGTGGCAGGTTTGGAAGTGGAGAAAATCATTTTACAAGTGCAGAGCCAGCGTGTTTACTAGGTCCTGCTCGCCCGTGTGATAAATTCACCAACCTGCAGACTCCTGCCACTGGATTCCATTTTCCCAGCTGTGTTCATGTCCCGAGTGGTCACATCAAATTGCACTATTGTAGCACAGCTGCCGAAAGTGGGTGGATTAATGGAAATATTAAAACATTGCATGCATGAATTTTATCCAAATTTATTAACCAGTGACCCACCAGAAAAAATCAGATTCCCTTTGTATTTTATAACCTAAGTTAGACATAAAATATGATATTAGAAAAAAATTGGTTTGAAAAATGAATAGGACTTGGAAACTAAATCCTGTCTGCATGTATATAAACATTGTCAACATAACAGAAATCCAAGAAATAAAAGAAAAATATCTATTATTACAAAAGTACTATTGTACTTTTAGAACATAGAACATAGAACAGTACAGCACAGAACAGGCCCTTCGGCCCTCGATGTTGTGCCGAGCAATGATCACCCTACTTAAACCCACGTAACCCGTAACCCGTAACCCAACAATCCCCCCATTAACCTTACACTACGGGCAATTTAGCATGGCCAATCCACCTAACCCGCACATCTTTGGACTGTGGGAGGAAACCGGAGCACCCGGAGGAAACCCACGCACACACGGGGAGGACGTGCAGACTCCACACAGACAGTGACCCAGCCGGGAATCGAACCTGGGACCCTGGAGCTGTGAAGCATTGATGCTAACCACCATGCTACCGTGAGGCCCCAAAATATATGAAAATATCTTATCTGCACAATCTTGCATGATTCCAGGTGCCAGTCTGTTTCATCATAATTTGTCAACTTCTTTTATTTGAGGGGCAGCGCAGTGGCACAGTGGTTAGCACTGCTGCCTTAAGACCCGGAGGTCCTAGGTTCAATCCCGGCTCTGGGTCACTGTCCTGTGGAGTTTGCACATTTCCTCCCCCGTGTTTGCGTGGGTTTTACCCCTACAACACAAAGATGTGTAGGGTACGTGGATTGGCCACGTTCAATTGCTTCTTAGTTGGGTACTCTAAATTTATTTTTTAAAAACTTATTTTATTTGAAAATAAAGATGCCCATGTTTAGAATGGGTAAGGTAAGGTAAAGTGTCGTCCCAGACCATAGGCAGCTTTCCCCTTTGAGGGGCAGAGCTGACTGGTGGTGATTTAACCTGAGGATCACCACAACTCAGGCGAGGGGCAAGGCCTTCATGAATAGCCTTAGCTGGTACAGGAATTGAACCTGTGCTGTTGGCCTTGCATCACAAACCAGCTGGCGAGCCAAGTGAGCTAAACTGGCCCCCAATGTTTAGAAGGGACACTACCTTATTTCACTCTGTCGTCAGGTATTTTTTTTCTCGACAAGTTGCTCTCTGAAATGTTTTCAGCTGAAAAGAAATTTGATCAGCCCTTTTATTCTCAGAAAAGGCCATCTCTACCTTGAATATACTCAATAAATCACTTGTAAAAGATGTAAAAATCGGAAAGACAATGCAGATATTGCCTCCATTGTTGGGCCGTATGAAGGTAAAGATGTTGATGAGGTAACAAAAACTGATCACACAGATGTTTACCAGCTGCAGTTCCTGCATAATATTTTTTGAAAATTAGAAGTAGCATTGTAATCTCTTTCACCTCCCTAGCCTGCAATTTAGATTTAGTCTCCATACTATGCCCAATAATAAAATTACAGTGACTGATCTCACTTCGCTAAGGTCTACCTCACTTGAAGAGAGCAAGCACCTGGGAACTAATGGCGTGGTGCTGTGATCCCTCCATCAGCCATGCTGAAATATGCCGAGATCCCATGATTGTGGATTTCCCCATTGAATGCAAAGGCGGGGTACACCTGACTTAGCATTCCTCCTGCAAGCCTCTTTCTTGTTTGCTGTTGTGTCCTATGGATCTGGGAGAATGCATTCAGCCTGTCAAGTCAGCTATTGAAATGGACAGGCTCCTTCAATCTATTTACTCAAGGGATCATCTCCAATTTGCACCAATCTGGCATTTTCCATTTCTCCCAGATAACCTTCTGACCCCTTTGATGTTTCCACAAAATTGATGCCATTTTATGAAAAATTATAGATACCTTGTGCCTTACCTCTTGTGGTAAGTAAGTTGAGACAGAGCCCAGATTCCAGTAGTGAATGAGAAAGACAGTGGAGCAGTTAATTGCCATAATTAATCTATAAAGGATTAAGTACTGAGTTTTGTAAATTCTCTAACATTCACTCTATTTAATATGAAACAAAAGTGACTTACCAGCTTCACTGAAGGTTTTTGCAATAAAATATTTATAATGTGTGTTTTTATTTACACAGAAATATGTCTGTCAACCTATGGAAGGGGATCTTATTATCTTTCTCTGTATCTTAAAGCAAGTCACATATACAAATATTTGGGAATATTCCCAACTGCTGTAACTGTTTCAAATCCAAGGTGACATAATATATTGAATGAATATTCAATACGCAGCAGGGTAACATAGTGGTTATCATTGTGCCTTCACAGTGCTTGGGTCCCAGGTTCGATTCCTGGAGTCTGCAGTTTCTCCCAGTGTCTGCATGGATTTCCTCCCCAAAGATGTGCAGGTTAGGTGGATTGGCCATTCTAAATTGCCCTTAGTGTCCAAAAAGGATAGGAGGGATTATTGGGTTAGGGGGATGGGGTGGAAGTGAGGGCTTAAGTGGGTCGGTGCAGACTCGATGGGCCGAATGGCCTCGTTCTGCACTGTATGTTCTAATAAAGAGCTGTATACTCAGATTTGCTGATGAAGGTGAATGGGCACAATAAGCAGTGTAGGTGTAACAGGAAGTTGCAATCTGACACTGATAAATTAGGTGAGCGCTCAAAGTTGTGAAAGATGGAGGTCAGAGTGGGGAAGTGTTCGGTCATCAAAGTGGATATAACAAATAGAAAGCAGAGTGTTTTCTAAATGGTGCAAAGCTAGAAGCTGTGCAGGAGGAGCAGAGACATTTAAGAGTATTTGTTACAAGTACAAAATTACAATTAAATATCCAAATAGAATGTTCACTTTTATCTCAAATGGGCTGGACTACAATTGGGTGGAAGTTGTGTGACAATGGTAAAGTGCTCTGTCAGACTTGTCTAGCCATGATGTGGAGATGCCGGCGTTGGACTGGGGTGAGCACAGTAAGAAGTCTTACAACACCAGGTTAAAGTCCAACAGGCTGCTGCTTAAGATAAAGGTGCAAGGCATTCCGGGTACTATATTAGCAAGGATAGAGGACTGGTTAAGTAACAGAAAGCGCAAAGTGGGATAAATTAGTGTTTTTCTGGTTGACAATCAGTGGCTAGTGGTGTGCCTCTAAGTTGGGACCGCAATTGTTTACAATTTACATTGATGATTTAGAGTTGGGGACCAAGTGTAATGTGTCAAAGTTCATGGAAGGCACTAAGCTGAGGAGTAGAGCAAAGTGTGCAGAAGACACTGACAGTCTGCAGAGGGCTATAGATTGTTTAATCTAGAGGGCAAGGGTCTGTTAGCTCACTGGGCTAATTCGCTGGCTTTGAAAGCAGACCAAGGCAAGCCAGCAGCACGGTTCGATTCCAGTAACAGCCTCCCCGAACAGGCGCCGGAATGTGGCAACTAGGGGCTTTTCACAGTAACTTCATTTGAAGCCTATTCGTGACAATAAGCGATTTTCTTTTTTTTTTCATTTCAAGGGTCTGGCAGACGGAGTTCAATGTTGATAAATGTGAGGTTGTCCATTTTGGTAGGAATAACAGTAAAATGGACTATTATTTAAATGGTAAAAAAATTGCAGCGTGCTGTAGTGCAGAGGGACCTGGTGTCCTTGTACACAGATGCATAGATACATAGAGGATTGGAGCAGGAGGAGGCCTTTTGGCCTTCGAGCCTGCTCCGCCATTCATCACGATCATGGCTGGTCATCCAACTCATTAGCCTAATCCTTCTTTCCCCCCATAGCCTTTGATCCCATTCTCCCCAAGTGCTATATCCAGCCGCTTCTTGAATATATTCAAAGTTTTAGCATCAACTACTTCCTGTGGTAATGAATTCCACAGGCTCACCACTCTTTGTGTGAAGAAATGTCTCCTTATCTCTGCCCGAAATGGTTTACCCTGAATCCTCAGGCTGTGACCACTGGTTCTGGACATCCCACCATTGGTAACATCTTCATGAATTGCAAAAGGTGGTTTGCAGGTGCAGCAGGTAATTAAGAAGGTAAATGGAATTTTGTCCTTCATTGCTAAAGAATGGAGTTAAAAACAGGGAGGTGAGGCTACACCTGGAGTATTGTCTACAGTTTTGGTCTCCTTTCGTGAGAAACGATGTACTAGCACTAGAGGGTGTGCAGAGGAAATTTAATAGGTTGATTCTGGAGTTGAGAGGAATGGCTTATGAGGAGAGACTGAGTAGACTGGGACTATACTCATTGGAAGTTAGAAGAATCGGGGGGATCTTGTAGAAACTTACAAAATTATGAAGGGCATAGATAAGATTGAAGCAGGGAGGTTGTTTCCACTGGCGGGTGAAACTATTGGATTGGATTGGATTGGATTTGTTTATTGTCACGTGTACCGAGGTACAGTGAAAAGTATTTTTCTGCAAGCAGCTCAACAGATCTTTCAGTACATGGAAGAAAAGGGAATTAAACAAAATTCAAGAAAATACAAAAAAATAGCTTTAGAATTAATTTTTAAAAGGTTAGAACGAGTATAAGTTAAGTTAAAAGTGGATCTGTTGGGGAGAGCTTGCAGAGAGTCGCCTTGCTCCGGCGCCATCTTGCACCAGGATTAGAACTAGGATTAGATCAGGACTAGAACTCGGGGGCATAGCCTCAAAATAAGGGAGAACAGATTTAGGACTGAGTTGAGGAGGAACCTCTTCACCCAAAGCGTTGTGAAATTGTGGAATTCCCTGCACAGTGAAGCAGTTGAGGCTACCTCATTGCATGTTTTCAAGGCAAAGATAGATTTTTGAACAGTACAGGAATTAAGGATTATGGTGAGCGGACAGGTAAGTGGAGCTGAATCCACAAAAAGATCAGCGATGATCTTAATGAATGGCGGGGCAGGCTCGAGGGGCCAGATGGCCTACCCCTAGTTCTTATGTTATTATGTTCTAGGCAGCCTAGGTTATGTTTGTATTCCCTTGAGTGTAGAAAATTAAGGACCTATCTGAGGTGTTTAAGATGATCAATGGAATTGATAGGGTGATAGAAGCTATTTCCACTGGTGGGCTCGCCCATGACAAGGCAGCATAACATTAAAATAGAGCTCAGCTATTCAGAGATGATGTTAAGAAGTACTTCTTCACAATGGGGAAATCAAACAGTATTGGATTCTTAACAGAAATCTTAAATCCCCCCAAAATTATTTAGGATATGTCAATTAAAAATTAGAAACAGATATTGATAGATTTCTATCAGGCAAGAGTATTAAAGGTTATGGAAGCAAGGTGGGTAGGTGAGTTAAGATGCACGTAAGCTAATTGAATGGCAGAACCTATGAGAGGCTAAATGGCTTTCTCCAGTTTTGATGTTCCTATACAATTCCTTCTGTTCCCTCATCACTGTAATGGAGTGCAACATGAAGCATATATCCAATAAAGACATTGCATAGCGCTAGAACTCAAAACCTGCTGCTATTTTGTTTTTCCAATTTGTTTAGTCACAATTTGTGAAAAATAAAACATTGAGGTGACATATGTTCATGTATCAAAGACAACAAGTCTCTGAGGAAAAAAAATGTGAAGCATCGACTTGACAGCATTTTCCATTCTGTGAAATTTCAGTTCCTGTGGACTGAAATCTTGCTGAATGTCTGCCAGATTATACATGGGGTTTTGATGGCAAAGGATAAGTAACTCAAACAGAATTGTTTTCTTTCATTTCGACAAAACTATGCATCAAATAATACAGGTGGAAAAAAAATGTAATTAGTGGTGCTGACCCAAAGTGCAGGCCCATGGGCTGTGTCATAAAAATGTTATTCCACATTACCTTAGGTACAAATTAATTTGGTATGTCGGCCTTCATAGCGAGAGGATTTGAGTATGGGAATATGTGGCGATATGCCTATGGGCTATATCATGGTTGGATGGTGTGTGACCTCCAACCAGCAGGTGGCGGTACAAGTAGGCTTCAGTGAAGTTACTGTGAAAAGCCCCTAGTCGCCACATTCCGGCACCTGTTCGGGGGGGGGTGGTACGGGAATTGAACCGTGCTGCTGGCCTGCTTGGTCTGCTTTAAAAGCCAGCGATTTAGTCCAGTGTGCTAAACCAGCCCCTACTAAGTTCCAGAGGAGTAGCAAGACTTCATGATAATATGCTCTGTATCAGATTGCCATCTTACCACACGAAGCACAATAAAAGGACCCTGATCTGGACATATCAAAGTATTTGGTGAGTTACTTCGTAAAGTACAAGGGATCAAACTCAACAGAATAAAGATGTTTTACTACAATTGTATTGGGCATTATTGAGGCCACACCTGGGGTATTGTTGCAACTTCGGTGTCCTTATCTGAGGAAGGATGTTCTTGCTATGGACAGAGTGTAGCAAAGGTTTACGAGGCTGATTTCTGGGATGGTGTGACTTATGTGAATTATGGTTAGGATTATATTAATTGGAGTTGAGAAGAGTGAGAGGGGGTCTCGTAGAAACATATAAAATTCTAATAGGTTTAGAGAGGGTAGATTCAGAAAGAATGTTCCTGATGGTGGGGGAGTCCAAAACTAGGGGCCATAGTTTGTGGATAAGGTGTAAACCTTTTAAGACTAAGGTGAGGAGAAACTTCTTCGCCAAGAGAGTGATGAATCTGTGGAATTTGTTACCAGTAAAAGTAGCTGAGGTGAAAACATTGTGTAATTTCAGGAAGGGATTATATATAGCTCTTGGGGCTAAATGGATCAAGGGATATGGAGGGAAGGCAGGATCAAGGTATTGAACTTGATGATCAGCCATAATCATAATGAGCAGGTTCGAAGGCCTCCTCCTGCTTCTATTTTCTAAGTATGTTTCTATGTATTCTTAGTTAAAGCATTAATTAGTACTCCTTCCTGCATTGTGAAGCCCAATGGGGTTTGGGGAAGCTGGAGGATGGGAGGGAAAAATTGGAGGAGGGTTCTTAGTTGCTGCATGAGAACTTATGAAGAGGCCAGCTCTGTTTTACAATTCTTAATTTTTCAAGGCCATTGACTGCCCTGTTTCTGACTACACTGTGGAGGGTGACTTTGAACTTTTAAATGGATCTTTGTTCTCCATCGCAATGCGATTATCAGTTACCTGTTTACATTCCTTGTGACCAATATCACCATGGTGCCAAGATAAAAAATGTAGGCCGGAATGTTTCTGCTGTTGGGATCCTCTTTTCCCACTGGCACCACACCCCTGCTCATGGGTTTTCCGGCAGCGCGAAGTGACTTCAATGAGAAATCCCTTTGACAATTAGTGGGAAGAAAGAATCTCACCACCAGCAAAAGGTGCGCCACCGAAAAAACATGCGGCTGGGGGAATTGAAGAATCCCACCCATTGCTTCCGTGAGTAAACCTACCTGTATTGGAGTTGCCATTTTCAACATCAATTGCTGTGAAAAGTTAAAGAAATAATGCTTGACAGTGGTGAGCTGGTAGTCTGCCTATCTTGATCACTTGCTCATCTTGCTCTCTCCAGAGCTTGGGCATGAAGGCAGTGTCTGATCCATGCAGCACAGGGCAGCAAGGTGGCAGCGCCAGGAACCCAGGTGACTGTGGAATTTGCACTTTCTCCCCTGTCTGCGTGGGTTTCCTTCGGGTCCTCCGGTTTCCTTCCACAGTCCAAAGATGTACAGGTTCAGTGTCCAAAGGTTAGGTGGGCTAATGGGGTTATGGCGCGGGGGGGGGGGGGGGGGGGTAGGGATGCTCTTTCGGAGGGTCGGTGCAGAGTCGATGGACCGAATGGCCTCCTTTTGCACTTTACAGATTCTATGTGTGTGAATGCAGCCCAGGTTCATGAGCCAAACACTTTTCCCTCAATTTCTGTGCAGAATAATTATGCCATTGGTCCATATTTCTATTTGATTTTGCAATGTTAAGCTCTATTTCATTGAGTTCTTTTTGAGGCTGTGACATTGACATTTTGGAATTATGACCAAATTCTACTGCAGAAATAGCTTCACACAATATAGGAAATGGAAAAGGTAATTTTGTGGTCCAGTGCATAGAACAGACAGTGCTTTTTGTTCTCTTATAATTGCACAGGGGCCGGGGAAACCCTTTAGCCATGGAAGTCAAGGACTGTGCATTTCTATTTTTCAAGAAAAAATTATTTTACATGCCATTATAACAGCATTATATAACCCCTAAGGTAACAGTGCCAGTGTTAGACAGGATTTCAGAAAGGATATAAATGCATTGGAAACAGTTCATAGAAGGTTCACTCGACTGATCCCAAGGGTTGGTGGATTAACCTATGAGGAAAGGTCGGACATGTTGGGCCTGTGTCCATTGGATTTCAGAAGAATGAGAGGTGATCTTAATCAAACACGCAAGATCTTGGGCTGAATAAAACCAGGGTGGGGATTGGGGTTTGGCGCAGATGGCTTGTTCACCCCCACCCCACGCCTTCATCCCGGGAAAAAAATCAGCATGGTGTCTACCATCTCTGCATCATCCTACCCCACAGCCATAACACATTGCGGATGGGCAATGTGCGTCCCAGGTAGGGAGGAAACCACACCCTCAAGAGCTGCTGGCCAAATGGTTTTAAGGCCGCCATGGGCAAGGGGCGGGGTTCGATCTTAGGGAGGCCATCGCTCAATTGGCAAAGGGAAGCCCCCGAAGATAGATCGCCTCTTTCCTTCCTACCCTTTGAAGAGGGTGTTGAAAATAAGGAATCAGGCTGCCGGGTCCTGCCTGTGCCCTTGCCAAATGTTTTATAGTGTGGGCAGTATATTATCAGGGTCAGTTGGCTTAATAACAAACCTAACTGACCCTTGATTACCTCTGTGAGTATGGGAGGTGGGCTGCTTTTTCCGTCGTCCGTGCACACACCGAACCCCAATGTTAAGGGGGTGACCTTGAAGATGGGATGGTGGGGCGGACATCCCTAATTTACATGCCAATCCACTTGCAGCCCTCTGTGGGGACTTGAGAGGGCTGATACAGAAAGGATGTTTTCCTCTTATGAGAGAGACTAGAACTGGGGGACAATTGCAAAATAAGGCGTCTCCCATCTAAGATGCAGATAAGGAGAACTTATTTTCCTCTCAAGAGGGTCGTGAGTTTTTGGAACTCTGTTTCTCTGAGAGTCATAAAGGGAGGCTCACTGAATATTATTAAGGCAGAGGAGATTAACAATGATGAACAATGGAGTCAAAGGTTATCTGGGGCGGCAGAATGTGAATTCAAGTATTTAGATTGGCCACGATCTTTTGATTTGATTTGATTTATTATTGTCACATGAAATGAAATGAAATGAAAATCGCTTATTGTCACGAGTAGGCTTCAATGAAGTTACTGTGAAAAGCCCCTGTATTAGTACATGTTAGTACATGTATTAGTATACAGTGAAAAGTGTTGTTTCTTGCATGCTGTACAAACAATGCATACCGTACATAGGGAAGGATGGGAAAACTACAGAATGTAATGTTACAGTCATAACTGGAATGTAGAGAAAAGATCAACTTAATACGAGGTAGGTCCACTCAAAATTCTGATGTCAGCAGGGAAGAAGCTGTTCCTGAGTCGGTTGGTATGTGTTCTCAAACTTTTGTATCTTTTTCCTGAAGGAAAAAGGTGAAAGAGAGTATGTCCGGGGTGCGTGGGGTCCTTAATTATGCTGGCTGCCTTTCCGAGGCAGCGGGAATTATAGATAGTCAGTGCATGGGAGGCTGGTTTGTGTGATGGATCGGGCTACATTCATGACCTTTTGTAGTTTCCTGCAGACTTGGGCAGAGCAGGAACCATACCAAGCTGTGATACAACCAGAAATAATGCTTTCAATGGTGCATATGTAAAAGTTGGTGAGAGTCGTAGCTGACATTCCAAATTTCCTTAGATTTCTGAGAAAGTGGTCATTGGTGGGCTTTCTTAACTATATTGTTGGCATGGGGGGACCAAGACAGGCTGTTGGTGATCTGTACACCTAAAAACTTGAAGCTCTCAACCCTTTCTATATAGTTCCCATTGTGTAGACAGGGGCATGTTCTCCAATACGCTTCCTGAAGTCGATGACAATCTCCTTCGTTTTCTTGACATTGAGGGAGAGATTATTGTCAGCGCACCAGTTCACCAGATTCTCTATCTCATTCCTGTACTCTGTTTCGTCATTGTTTGAAATCCGACCCCTATGGTGGTGTCATCAGAAAATTTGAGAATCGAGTTGGAGGGGAATTTAGCCACACAGTCATAGATGTATAAGGAGTATAGTCGGGGGCTGAGGACACAGCCTTGTGGGGTACCAATCTTCTTGGTGGAGCCAAAAGAGGGGTCAATTGGTCTACTCCTGCCCCTCATTCATAAATTCAAAAGTAGTCCAGCAGAATTAGCACAATTATGTTGTCCCCTTCTCTCCCCAGCATCACACAACAATCTGTCTGTCAGGTGACATAGGTGTGGCTGGCTTTAAACCCAAAAAGGTCTCAGCTTTTAGGTCAAATCTAAATATGCCCAAAGCATTCAAAATAGTCAAAACAGGTGAAGGAGAAAGCTTTGCGCAGGTGAAGGAGACACACCCTGAGCGAGTGATACACACCCAGAGTGGGAATTGGAACTTGGTAATTTGGTGCAGTGAGGTAATCAGGAAAGGTAAGTGGTGTGTCTAATTTTGCTGTTTTTTAGTTAAACGTGCAGTGTGGAATTAGGCTTCCGGCGGCGGAGGGGAGCAGCCGCACTCAGAGGAGCTCCAGAGGGTGGGAACATAGTCGCGTCCTGCTCCCCCCATGAAGAACGCGTGCCCAGGTGTATGAGCCAGGCCGACTGGGCCCCTGCACGGCGGGAGCGAGGGAAGAGGATCGACCTGGATACCGAGGCAGAGGGGAGCCAGAGATCCGGGCGCTCAGGAATGGCGGAGAGGCACGTGGGGAGAGCCCACCCTGTGAGAAGGAGAGGAGGCCGCAGGGAGCCTGAGGGAGGAAAGGTATGCGGGAGGAGGCAGGGGCCGGAGACCAGGAAGCGGCCGGAGAGAGTCCCGCCCCCTCCCACGAATGGAGACGGCACAGTGGGCCTACGAGCCGGCCCGACCGACCGAGCCACCCCCCCCCCCCCCCCCACACACAGCAGAACGTGGGCGGCCTGAGCCAAAGCGGGGTCCGAGCCAGTAGCGAGGCCCGAGCCACCCCACCCCCCGCGGCAACTACCACGAGGCAGGCAGCAGCGGAACAAAGGGGGGCTCTCGGTCCGAGAAGCCTTTCTCGCTCTACAAAAACTCCCTCTTTCTGAGGGGAAAGAAAGGGGGGAAAAAGAGAAAAAAAGGGAAAAAAAACAAAACAGAAGAAAGACTTAGAAAAAAAAAACTGTTAAAGGGACAGAACACTCCCTCTCCCCTTCCACGCTTCACAAAAAAAGAAAACCAAACTTACCTGAAAAGAGTCTCTTCAGAAAGGAGGGGGGGGGGGGGGGGAGAAAAAGAGGGGAAGGGGGGAATAAGGGAGAAAGGTGAAAATAAAAATGCCAGAAGAGAGCCAAAGCAGAGGGAGAAAGGGCACCGAGAGCAAACGGGGTAATACACGAGCCCACTCAGACAAGCTAATTGGCACATGAAGAGGCGGTATGGAAGCCTCGCCGCAACTAAAAGAACTGGGCAGACAGGAGCGTTTTCCCCTGGGCCAGAGGGGAATTGGAAGGCAGCCTTTGCCGAGGTGCTGAGGGAACGCCAGCAAGAAAGCAAGGCAGGAACCAAAGCAGACATAGAGGCCGCAGTACAGGCAGCAATGGCCAAGGCCCTGGCGGAGGTGCAGCTCACCCTAGGCAGAGCAGAGAAGAAACTGGAAGCCCAGGGGGAGAAGCTGGAAACCCAAAAGGCGACCATTAAGGAGCTAGAGAGGGCTGCGACTGACATGAGCAACCGGATCACGGCCCTGTAGAAGGAGGTGGCGAGACTGGGCACAATGCAGGTGAGCCTGAAGGGCAGGGTGGACGACCAGGAAAACCGCTCAAGAAGATAAAATGTCAGGATAGTGGGCCTACCAGAGGTGCATTGAGGGTAGAAGCCCCATGGCGTACGTGACCGAGGTGCTGGGCAACTTAGTGGGGAGGAAAACTTTTCCCAACCTACTAGAAATGGACAGAGCGCACCGATCGCTGCGCCCGAAACCCAGGGCGGGGGAACACCCGAGGGCAGTTGTAGCCAAATGGTGCAAAGACAGGGAAGCAATCCTGTGCTGGGCCAGGCAAAACAGAACCTGCAGATGGGAAGGGCACCTCATTAGAATGTACGAAGACATTGGTGCAGACCTCACCAGGAGACAGGCCGAATTCAAGAGAGCAAAAGCAGCCCTTCACAGGAACAAGGTGCGATTTGGTATGCTGTACCCAGCGAACCTCTGAGTCACACAGCAAGAAGGAGAGTCTTTCTTCACAGCCCCCGCCGACGCAAACAAATTTATTGAAGAACATAGGCTGGAAAACCAACAGAGAGGGTAGAAACATGGGGCAACAACATGCCGATGGCGGGGGGGGGGGGGGGGGCGGGAAGCAATGCCAGGCCCCCCCGCCCCCACCCCCAACATGGCAAGCGCACCCTGAAAAAAAAGCAAACTGCTACCCAACGAACAGACATAGGTGGGAAACTAGGCCCCAGCACAAGGATATTGATGCGACCATCAATTCACTAAAGGACACGTGTAGAAGTAAACTGTGGCTTTAATCGACTTACAACTGAGCCTGCCTGCGACTAGCTGAAATGAAGGCAGGCTCGCAAGACCGCAGCACTTTATACTTCCGGTTGTGGGAGGATCCATGGGCGGAGCCATGGGCGGAGCCAAGGGTGGAGCCCTGTACATGCTCCTCATCTCCCCCACAGATGGAGCCCACAGGGACACAGTGATACACAGTGTGAATTTATATTATGCATTCACCACAGATATGAGAGTAGCGGAGAAGGGTGAGTAAACAGGGGGAGGGTAGGGTAGGGCGGGGGAAGAGTGGGTGAAAAAACACAGAGGCTGGACAGGGGAGAAACGAGACAGTAACTCCCCAGATGGGAGTCGCCGCACTAGCAAGAAAGTTAGCACCGGGGATATGCAAAAAAGCAGGGCCGCAGCATGCCCCCAACAGAGGGGACGGCGCCAGGCAGAGGGCGGGTGGGACCACTCAACAGGGGCAGGAGGGCGAATGGGGACAGGAGCAGGAGAAAGAGGGACAAAGGAGGGACATATGGGAGAGGGGAAGTAGGGGGAGGAAAAGGAGGGACTGGGGGGGGGGGGGGCAAACACAGGGACGGAGGGACAAACAAGGCAAGAAAGCAGTACGTGCGTTCCCCAACCGGAAACCATGGCTCAACCGCGAGATTGACTCTCTACTGAAGGACAGATCTGATGCGTTCAAGGCAGACGACCCTGCCCTATACAAGAAATCCAGGTACGACCTCCGCAAAGCCATCCGAGATGCCAAGAGAGAATATCAAACTAAGCTAGATTCCCAGACAGACTCTCGGCGGTTGTGGCAAGGACTAAACAATATAACGGGCTACAAAGCGAAGCCGAGCAGTATCTCTGGCAGCAGCGCACCCCTCCCCGATGAACTTAATGCATTCTATGCTCGGTTTGAGCAGGTAACCAACAACCCGCTGTCGAGAACCCCAGCAGCCCATAATAAACCCATACCCACCATCACAGTCTCCGAAGTCAGATCAGCCTTCCTGAAAGTGAACCCACGGAAGGCGATGGGCCCAGACGGGATACCTGGTCGTGCACTCAGAGCCTGCGCATACCAGCTGGCAGAGGTATTCACAGACATCTTTAACCTGTCCCTACTCCACTCCGAGGTCCCCACCTGCTTCAAGAAGACCACCATCATACCGGTACCAAAGAAGAACCAGGCAACGTGCCTCAATGACTACCGTCCGGTGGCCCTGACGTCAGTTGTAATGAAGTGCTTCGAGAGGTTCACCATGAAGCACATCACCTCCATACTCCCGGATTGCCTTGGCCCACTTCAATTCGCATACCGTCGCAACCGGTCCACATCAGACGCCATTTCCCTGGCCCTACACTCATCCTGAGAGCATCTCGAAAACAAGGACTCCTCCTACATCAGACTCCTATTTATTGACTACAGCTCCGCCTTCAACACCATAATCCCAGCCAAGCTCATATCAAAGCTCCAAAACCTAGGACTTGGCTCTCCACTCTGCAACTGGATCCTCGATTTTCTGACCAACAGACCACAATCAGTAAGAATGAACACCAACATCTCCTCCACAATAGTCCTCAATACCGGTGCCCCACAAGGCTGCGTACTTGGCGTCCTACTCTACTCCCTGTACACACACGACTGCGTGGCAAAACTTGCTTCCAACTCCATCTACAAGTTTGCTGACGATACGACCATAGTGGGCCGGATCTCGAATAACGACGAGTCAGAATACAGGAGGGAGATAGAGAATCTAGTGGAGTGGCGTAACGACAACAATCTCTCCCTCAATGCCAGCAAAACTAAAGAGCTGGTCATTGACTTCAGGAAGCAAATGACTGTACACACCCCTGTCAGCATCAACGGGGCCGAGGTGGAGATGGTTAGCATTTTCAAATTCCTAAGGGTGCACATCACCAAAAATCTGTCCTGGTCCATTCACATCGACACTATCACCAAAAAAGCACAACAACGCCTATATTTCCTCAGGTAACTAAGGAAATTCGGCATGTCCACATTAACCCTTACCAACTTTTACAGATGCACCATCGAAAGCATCCTATCGGGCTGCATCACAGCCTGGTATGGCAACTGCTCGGCCCAGGACCGCAAGGAACTTCAGAGAGTCGTGAATACCGCCCAGTCCATCACACGAACCTGCCTCCCATCCATGGACTCCATCTACACCTCCCGCTGCCTGGGGAAAGCGGGCAGCATAATCAAGTATCCCTCCCACTCGGCTTACTCACTCTTCCAACTTCTTCCATCGGGCAGGAGATATAGAAGTCTGAGAACACGCACGAACAGACTCAAAAACAGCTTCTTCCCCACTGTCACCAGACTCCTAAATGACCCTCTTATGGACTGACTTCATTAACACTACACCCTGTATGCTTCATCCGATGCCAATGCTTATGTAGTTACATTGTGTACCTTGTGTTGCCCTATTATGTATTTTCTTGTATTTTCTTGAATTTTGTTTAATTCCCTTTTCTTCCCATGTACTGAATGATCTGTTGAGCTGCTTGCAGAAAAATACTTTTCACTGTACCTCGGTACACGTGACAATAAACAAATCTAAAAGGAACAGCAATAGGGCTACAGAGTGCCGCAACCAAGGGCTCAGAACAAGGAATCTCTGCAAGCATCCACCCAGTACGACCTCTGGGCGAAGGGAAACCCCAAAGTGAAGGGGGCTACCCACGTGGCAACCGCACAGCGGGCGACCATGGCGGGGGCCCCCTCGACGGAGAGAAGCCCCGGAGCGCAGGGGCCCGACCGCATGGAGAGTGCAGTGACAGCGACAATCCAGGACGGCTCCTAACAAGGGGGAATCCCGGAGGGCAGGGGCGCATCCACCAGGTGAATATGGTTAATCCCACAGGTGCGAGGGACAGAAGCCGCCCACCAGGATAGTCACCTGGAATGTAAGGGGATCAATGGCCCAATGAAAAGATCCAGATTCCTCAACCACTTAAGAAACATGAAGGCACACATAACCTTCCTTCAAGAGGCGCACCTGAGAAAGCAGGTCCGACTGCGGGTAAGAAAGGGCTGGATGGGACAGACCTAACATTCCTGTTTCGGGGCGAGGGCCAGGGGGGTGGCAATACTGATCAGCAAATGGACGATGTTTAGGGCGACAAAGACTTGCGGACCCAGGGGAACGGTACGTCATGGTTAGCGGGACCCTGGATGGGGCATCGGTAGTATTAGTTAACGTGTACGCGCCCAACTGGGACGACACGAGCTTCATCAAGAAGACCATGGCAGAAATCCCTGACATAGCGATGCACCGGCTAATCATGGGGCAGGGGGACTTCAACTGTGTACAGGACCCAACGACTGACAGACCGAACGTGAAGACGGGGAAAACCGCAAACGTGGCAAGGGAACTTGGTCACATTATGGAACAGATGGGAGCGGTGGACCCCTGGAGGTTCACCCACCCAGGGGAGAAGGAGTTTTCCTTCTTCTCCCCAGTGCACAAAGTATACACCAGAATTGATTTCTTTGTGGTGGTGAAACGATGTTTCCGGGGATAGACAAAGTGGAATACTCCGCAATTGTGATATCAGACCACGCTCCACACTACATGGACGTAAGGCTGGAAATGGCAGGACACAACGCCCCACATGGAGGTTGGACGTCGCCCAACTAGCTGACAAGGCCTTCAATGAAAATATATCACTGGCCATAGCAGAATACACGGAGAACAATCAGAGCGGGGAGGTCTCGCCCTCCACATTCTGGGAAGCGCTAAAGGCCGTACGAAGAGGGGAAATCATCGTTATCAAAGCGCGAAGAGATAGGGAGGAAAAGGCGACTAGGCAGCAGCTGGTTGACTCCATACTGGAGGTAGACCGTAAATACTCCGAGGCCCCAAACGTAGAGCTCCTTGCGGAGAGGAAAGAGTTGCAAAGGAACTTCGATCTGCTCTCCACCAGGAAAGCAGTACTTCAACTCCGCCAAGCACATGGGACCCTATACGAACATGGAGACAAAGCCAGCCACCTGCTGGCACACCAGCTGAGAAAGCAGGCAGTCACCAAAGAAATTGCGCAAATCAGGGATACTAGAGGCGCATTACAAACAGAGCCAGAAAAGATCAACAAGGCATTCTGGGCCTTTTACCAAGGGCTGTACACCTCAGAGCCCCCAACGGGGAGGCCGGGATGAAACGGTTCCTTGATGGACTGGCCATACCTGGCAACTCCCGATACTTCCAGCTGCACAGGGACAACAGACAAGGATTCCCACTGTCCCCGCTGCTGTTCGCACTAGCGATCGAGCCACAAGCAATTGCGCTCAGAGCGGCAAAAAGCTGGAGGGGGATCCGATGGGGCGGCAGAGAGCACAGAGTCTCACTCTATGCAGATGACCTGCTCCTCTACATCTCGGACCCACAAAGCAGCATGGATGGAATCATCGCGCTCCTGAAAGAGTTTGGCGCCTTCTCGGGCTACAAACTCAACATGAGCAAAAGCGAGATTTTCCCGGTATACCCACAAGTCCGATTCAAATTCCGCTACCTGGGGATCCAAATAGCCCACGACTGGAAAGGGATCCACAAATGGAACCTCACCAGTCTGACAGAGGAAGTAAAAAAGGACCTGCATAGATGGAACACACTCCCGCTCTCCCTTGCGGGGAGAGTCCAGACGATCAAAATGAACATACTGCCCAGGTACCTCTTCCTATTCAGAGCCATCCCGATCCACATCCCCAAGGCCTTTTTCCAAGCAGTAGACAAACTAATCATAGCTTTTGTATGGTGGGGGGCAGGGGGAGAGAATGCTAGGATCACAAAGAAGGTCTTACAAAAAAAAAAATCAAGGGGAGGGCTAGCGCTCCCAAACCTACAATTCTACCACTGGCCGCCAATGGCCGAGCGAGTAAGGGGATGGATGAAAGAGCCAGAAGCCGAGTGGGTGCGCGCGGAGGAGGCCTCCTGTAAGGGGACGTCCCTCCGGGCCCTCGCCACGGTGGCACTCCCATCCCCACCCAAAAACACTCCAGCAGCCCGCTGGTGATAGCCACCCTCCAATCCTGGAACCAACTGCGGCAGCAATTTGGCCTGACCAAAATGTCAGACAAAGCTCCCATCTGTAACAACCATAGGTTCACACCAGCACTGACCGAAGCCACCTTCAAAAGGTGGAGACAGGACGAGGGGACACTGACAGTCAGGGACCTATATGCCGGCGGCAGGGTTGCGACACTGGACGAACTGACAGAGAAATTCCAGCTGGCCAGGGGGAACGAGCTAAGGTACCTGCAGCTCAGAAACTTCCTACGAAAGGAGACATGGACTTACCCACAACCGCCATGACAGACATTACTGGAAGAGTTACTGGGCGCAAGCATATTAGAGAGAGGAAACTGTAGCGACATGTACAACCGACTCGTAGAAGGGACCAACACCGTACTGGACGCAACAAGAAGGAAATGGGAGGAGGACATAGGGATCGAGATAGGGTAGGGACTCTGGAACGAAGCACTGCATAGGGTCAACTCCACCTCCACCTAAGCAAGGCTCAGCCTGACGCAACTAAATGTGGTACATAGAGCACACTTAACAAGAACCCGTATGAGTAGGTTCTTCCCGGAGGTGGAGGACAGATGTGAACGGTGCCAAGGAGCCTCGGCCAACGACACCCACATGTTCTGGTCCTGCCCCAGACTTGTGGAGTACTGGACAGCCTTCTTCAAGGCAATGTCAAAAGTGGTGGGGTTGAGGGTGGAGCCATGCCTGTGGCTGAGGCTGTTTAGCACAGGGCTAAATCGCTGGCTTTGAAAGCAGACCAAGGCAGGCTGCCAGCACGGTTCAATTCCTGTACCAGCCTCCCCGAACAGGCGCCAGAATGTGGCGACTAGGGGCTTTTCACAGTAGCTTCATTTGAAGCCATCTTGTGACAATAAGCGATTTTCATTTCATTTCATTTCATGCCTGAAAGTGGCAGTCTTCGGGGTTTCAGACCAGCCAGATCTATTTCTGGGGAGGAGGGCAGATACCCTTGCCTTTGCCTCCCTCATCACCCGACGTAGAATCCTATTCGGCTGGCGGTCAGCAGCACCACCCAAAGCTGCAGACTGGCTGTCCAACCTCTCGGAATCCCTCCAAATGGAGTAAATTAAATTTGCCATTCACCCGATTGTTCCGGGACTTGTTTGTGGCCAACAAACAAGGAGAAGAATAGCCAGGTAGCCAGGAACCAGGGGAAAGCAGCCAAAGCATGCGAGGGGGAGATAGAACGGGAAGGGGGGGGACGGGAACAACTCATTCTAAAAGGAAGGAAAGGCGAACCATAGGGGGGGGGAGGGGAGAAGAGGAGAGACAGGGAACAATAGAGAAGAGCCAGGGTGGCGGGGAGGGCAGGGAAACGTTAACCAACTTGACATCCACAGGAACAGAGAAAAAAGGAGAACACAGGCGGAGGACGGGAGGGCCGCTTGAAGCGGCAGCACGCACGAGAAGACAACAGCGGCGATATCCGACTGGGAGAAGCGAGGGGCAACACCGGCACCAGACCCATTCGAGGATTGCCTTCCAGAAGTGCCTCGCCGGCACGAACGGATGCCAACTTACGTATATATAGATATATCATATCCTGTATAAATAATGGCAAAATAATGTGCAAAAATCCAATAAAAAACATTTCTTTAAAAAGGTGTAGTTAGTGTCTGATTGGCTGAAGCTGCCCCCAACCTAATTGCTGAGAGGCAGTTATCTGTCAGTCACCTGAAGCCTGCTTAGTGGCACAAAGGTGCCCATTGTATTCTTCTGGTTTGAAGCTTAAGTAGTGTGAGTCGTCCTGATTAGCTGAGATCTGTATAAAAGACAGACAGAAAGTGCACTCAGTAAGCTTTGCGCAGGTGAAGGAGTCACATCCTGAATGAGTGAGATACATCCAGAGTGGGAATTGGAACTTGGTAATTTGGTGCAGTGAGGTAATTTGGTGCAGAGTGGGAGAAGGTGCTTTTTGCCTACCATTTTGTTCTCTTTCTTCTGGCCTGTAACTGTTAATCTGCAGGGAGAGAACCAGAGAGCATCTGAAAACCTGGGAAGGTAAGTGATTTTTATTACCTTTTCAAATTGTGTGGGGGAAAACTGGTGACATCACAGTAAAGCTGTGACCTGATTGGCTGGTTGGGAATCTGTTAAATTTGAAAAAAAAAATACAATATTGCAAAACAAACTAATTGATTAACTAGATAGTGGAGTAACTAAACCAGAGGGCAGTGATTGTTATTTAGCATTTAATTTTACAGAAAAAAATAATCTAGTGTCAGGGCCATATAGTTAATTGTAACTCAATCTAACAATAATTGAAGTGTTTATTTTAAATTAATTAATTAGTGCTTAAATGTCTCAGCAGGGTGCAATGCTTCAACTCTGAGATGTGGCAGATCTGTGACGCTTCCAGCGTTCCGGTTGACTAGATCTGCAGCAAGTGTAACCAATGGCAGCTCCTCACAGACCACATGGTTCGGTTGGAGCAGTAATTGGAAGCACTTAGGAGCATGCAGGTGGCGGAAAGCGTCATAGATAGGAGTTATAGAGACGTGGTCACCCCCAACGTGCAGGAAGAGAAATGGGTGACCACCAGAAGGGGCAGGCAGTCAGTGCAGGAATCCCCTGTGGTTGTCCCCCTCTCAAACAGGTATACCCCTTTTGATACTGTTGGGGGGGATAGTCTATCAGGGGAAAACAGCAGCAGCCAGAGCAGTGGTACCACGGCTGGCTCTGATGTTCAGCAGGGTAGGTCCAAGCACAGAAGTGCAATAGTCATAGGGGGCTCTATAGTCAGGAGGACAGATAGGCACTTCTGTGGACGTGAAAGAGACTCCAGGATGATATGTTGCCCCTCTGGTGCCAGGGTCCAGGATGTCTCAGAACGGGGAGTGGGCATCCTGAAGGGGGAGGACAAACAGGCAGAGGTTTTTGTACATATTGGTACTAACGACATCGGCAGGGAGGGGCATGAGGTACTGCAGCAGGAGTTCAGGGAGCTGGCAGAAGGTTAAAGGACAGGACCTCTAGGGTTGTAATCTCGGGATTACTCCCTGTGACATGTGCCAGTGAGGTTAGAAATAGGAAGATAGAGCAGCTAAACACGTGGCTAAACAGCTAGTATAGGAGGGAGGGTTTCCGTTATCTTGACCACTGGGAGCTCTTCCAGGGTAGGTGTGACCTGTATAAGGTGGACAGGGATAAGAGTGGTCCTCGGGTGAATGTGCTAAATTGGGGGAAGGCTAATTATAACAATATTAGGCGGGAACTGAAGAACCTAGATTGGAGCAGATTTTTGAGGGTAAATCAACATCTGACATGTGGGAGGCTTTCAAATGTCAGTTGAAAGGAATTCAGGACCGGCATGTTCCTGTGCGGAAGAAGGATAAATACGGCAAATTTCGGGAACCTTGGATAACGAGAGACATTGTAGGCCTCGTCAAAAAGAAAAAGGAGGCATTTGTCAGGTCTAGAAGGCTGGGAACAGACAAAACCTGTGTGGAATATAAGGAAAGTAGGAAGGAACTTAAGCAAGGAGTCAGGAGGGCTAAAAGGGGTCACAAAAAGTCATTGGCAAATAGGGTTAAGGAAAATCCCAAGGCTTTTTCCATGTACATAAAAAGCAAGAGGGTAGCCAGGGAAAGGGTTGGCCCACTGAAGGGCTAGCAAGGGAATCTATGTGTGGAGCCAGAGGAAATGGGTGAGGTACTAAATGAATACTTTGCATCAGTATACAGCAAAGAGAAGGAATTAGTGGATGTTGAATCTGGAGAAGGGTGTGTAGATAGCCTGGGTCACATTGAGATCCAAAAAGACGAGGTGTTGGGCGTCTTGAAAAATATTAAGGCGATAAGTCCCCAGAGCCTGATGAGATCTACCCCAGAATACTGAAGGAGGCTAAAGAGGAAATTGCTGAGGCCTCGACAGAAATCTTTGGATCCTCACTGTCTTCAGGTGATGTCCCGGAGGACTGGAGAATAGCCAATGTCGTTCTTTTGTTTCAGAAGGGTAGCAGGCATAACCAGGGAACTACAGGCCGGTGAGCCTTACGTCAGTGGCAGGGAAATTACTGGAGAGAATTCTTCGAGACAGGATCTACTCCCATTTGGAAGCAAATAGACGTAATAGCAAAAGGCAGCACGGTTTTGTGAAGGGGAGGGCGTGTCTCACTAACTTGATCGAGCTTTTCGAAGAGGTCACAAAGATGATTGATGCAGGTAATCTGCTCCAACCTGGCTACCAGTGGATGTTGTCTGTATGGATTTCAGTAAGGCCTTACAATGTCCCTCATGGTACAAGGTCCCACTGGTACAAAAGGTGAAGTCACACAGGATCAGGGGTGAGCTGGCAAGATGGATACAGAACTGGCTAGGTCATAGAAGGCAGAGAGTAGCAATGGAAGGGTGCTTTTCTGATTGGAGGGCTGTGACTAGTGGTGTTCTGCAGGGATCAGTGCTGGGACCTTTGCTGTTCGTAGTATATATAAATGATTTGGAGGAAAATGTAACTGGTCTGATTAGTAAGTTTTCAGGTGACACAAAGGTTGGTGAAATTACAGATAGCGATGAGGACTTTCAGAAGATACAACAGGATTTAGATCCTTTGGAGACTTGGGTGGAGAGATGTCAGATGGAGTTTAATCCGGACAAATGTGAGGTAATGCATTTTGGAAGGTCTAATGCAGGTAGGGAATATACAGTGAATGGTAGAACCCTCAAGTGTATTGAAAGTCAGAGAGATCTAGGTGTACAGGTCCACAGGTCACTGAAAGGGGCAACACAGGTGGAGAAGGTAGTCAAGAAGGCATCGGGCATGCTTGCCTTCATTGGCCGGGGCATTGAGTATAAGAAATCGTAAGTCATGTTGCAGCTGTATAGAACCTTAGTTAGGCCACATTTTGAGAATAGTGTTCAATTCTGGTCACCACATGGCTTTAGAGAGGGTGCAGAAGAGATTTACCATGAGGTTGCCTGGTATGGAGGGCATTAGCTATGAGAAGCGGTTGAATAAATTTGGTTTGTTCCCACTGGAACGACGGAGGTTGAGGAGCAACTTGATAGAGGTCAACAAAATTATGAGGGGCATAGACAGAGTGCATAGTCAGAGGCTTTCCCCAGGGTAGAGGGGTCAAATACTAGGGGCATAGGTTTAAGGTGCGAGAGGGGCAAGGTTTAGAGGAGATGTATGAGGTACGTTTTTTACACAGAGGGTAGTGCGTGCCTGGAACACACTGCCGGAGGAGGTGGTGGAAGCAGGGACGGCAGTGACATTTAAGGGGCATCTTGACAAATACATGAATGCAATGGGAATGGAGGTATACGGACCCAGGAAGTGTCGAAGATGTTAGTTTAGACAGGCAGCATGGTCGGCACGGGCTTGGAGGGCCGAAGGCCCTGTTCCTGTGCTGTTCTTTTCTTTGTTCTTTATTCTTTGTTCTAGAGAGGTCAATGTTCTGAATTCGGTTTTAAGTTTTTTTCTATGGCTCAATGACCTTTATTATAAATTTAGCTTATTGTAAAAAGTTATTTTGGCTGTTGAAAAAAAGTGTCTATCTTTTTGTCAAGCAAATTTCCCCCCTTGCCTCATTCTCAGGTCGGAATCTTCCGGCCACCTGCAGGTGAAGGAACTCAAAGCCAAAACTCAGTTTCCCGACGGCTGGAAAAACTTTTGTTTTTAAGTTCCCAAGATTTTAAAGGTGTGTCTACTTTCACGATGAACAGTGTTGGGAAACCCTTGGGCATGCATTGGCATGTCATGTGCGCCCATTAAAAGGCCATCTCACCAGAACTAAGCTCCCTCTCCAAATTACAAGTTCCCCTCGCCAAGATATGTTTGAGTTTGGTTCCCAGGGAACGATGACTGCATTAAGACCCACTCCCAAGTGCCAAAGGTTTTTGAAAGATTTCAGTGGCTGAAGGACTGGTTTCCGGGAGACAAAGGTTATACTCAGAAAACCTGTTTGCTGACACCAGTTCACCATCTGCAGAGTGCCACTGAGGAGAGCTACATACCCGGCAAGCGCCATGATTGAACAGACAATAGACTTCCTAAAGGCGAGTTTCAGATATTTGGACCACTCCAGGCAAAGTAAGCTGCTAGTACATTTCCATTATGATTGGTTTTCTATCATCTGCAGCTCCTTTTTGGGAACACACATTATACTTTACTCTCATGTTCCTTGATTGATGACAGCTGAGTTAAATTGCATTTCTTAACATCCGCGCTTCTGGTGGCTTGATCATTTGCACATGCCAAACTGTGCTGATATACACTAAATAACGCTAAATGTGCGCATTAGAATCTGCACAGCACTCCATTCTCCTGCGACTTCAGGCATCTGTAAATAGGAATGAGAATTTCCCATGCCCTCATGAAGCCCATACGTATGCCACATTGAAAGCAGCAGGAAATCATACCTTGGCAGAATGTATTCATATCACCCTCACTCCTGCTCCCCAAGAGGGGCAGATTTTACAAAGAGCTCTTTTAAGTGGAACCAGATATATGGGTGCACAGGGAAGAACAGCATGACAAGACTATTTGGCCCCTCAACATCACTTCTCCATGCATGCAGGTTGATCAGGGAAGTTCAAATTCCTGTCTCCAATTGCCACTTACCCATAGTAACCTCAATGCCTTGATTTCTTTATCAACCCCACCAAAAATCTTTTAAGTTAATTTGGAATTCACTCCATGACAGTGCCTCAGCTGTATTATGGGTTGTTGAGTAACAATCACTCTGAACCCTCCAAATGCAGTGTTCCACAATCCCCAATTGTCTTAGTATTACTGCGAGAATGTGATCCGTCATTCTGGAAACTCCAGCCAGGTTAAACATCTTTCCCACATGTACCTTGAAGAGTCCTCTCAGAGGGGTGGAGGCAGTAGCATGGTGGTATTGTCCCTGGACTAGTAAACCAGAGACCCAAAGCAATGTTTTGGGGATCCAGGTTCAAATCTTGTCTCTGCAGATGGTGAAATTTCAATTTTCAGGTTGAACTGCCAGGCACCAAGGGGCTACCCTGCCCAGAGCCCAACCACCCAGGGGTCTGCAATAAGAGACCCCCTTGTCCACATTGGTGGAGGCCAGTGCTAAACGGCGCTCACTCGAGGCCTCCGACAATGTCAAGGTGCCCTTGTGGCATCTAGCATGCGCTGGAGATCGAGTCCTGGGTGCACTCCCCCTATGAGGTGGGATGCGGGGGGCTTGAGGATCTCTTCATTGGTAAGTTGGGGCATTGAGGGGATCCAGAGTCCATGTTGCGGGCAGGGGGGGGGGGGGGGGGGGGGGTTCAGAGTTCGGGGCGCTTTCTAAAAATGAAATGGGACTAAATGCAGCCTTTGTGGGGCATTACTCGCCGAGGCCCAGAAATTAGAGTCTCATTTATTAGCGGGGTCATTCTCGATGCTGCTTGGCCAGGAGATACCCAGCAAAAACTGCCCGACTCCGTAACTCCGGCATGAACATATTCAAGTGAGCCTGACTGACCACTTGAATATGCAAATTTGGGGCGGGATCCCGATCGCGACACCACGAGATTGCCTAAGATCTTGCGAGGCTTAACAGGGCAGTTAAATCTTGCGCGAGGTCTCTCAAGATGGCACCCCAATAGCGGCATTATCTGGGAATCCGTTGCATTCCACGCCATGCATAAATATGCATGCGTGGAAGACTGAATTGCATCCCGCTTTACAGCCACCAGGGGATCATAAAACTGATGCAATTCAGCTCCAGTGGGAGAGCATCATCTCCCAAATGGAGAATCCTGGTAGCCACATCTTTTTAGTGAAGAGTATTAAAAAATTGAGTTTCAGCCTGTTCAGCACAAAGTTTTGCTAAGTTTACTGACGGAAGACAAGTTAGCAGCACCATGGCTATGTTTGTGTCTGTCAGTGAGTTTCTGGAAGATGAGAACTGGATTGGAAAAGTTGGAACACTTTTTCTTCGTAAATTAAGCGATACAGTGTTCAATACTCCAGTGTATGTGTGGGGTGAAGACTTGCAAACTAGTGAGACATTTAGCTACATCACGGAAATAGGGGGACATTGTATTTATGGAGCTAGTTCCACTCGTTCAGAGTCACCACAATCCTAAGCCCTCAGTAATTGTGCAATGTTTAAAATTCCATTGACATTTTCGGAAGACGTGACACTCTGTAGCTAACATTGTTGCTGTATTGCTCCAGCTCTCTGAATATTGTGAGTTAGGGGCAGTTTTAGAAGACATGCTTTGGGACCGATTAGTTTGTGGCATGAACGAGGATGGCATTCAGCGAGGTTGCTGGAAGAAGTAATTTTTACTTTTAAGAAAGCTCTGGAAATTTCACAGGATGTAAATGGCTGTCAATAATACAAAAGACATTCAGAAGGCCGATAGTAGAACACAGATAGGTGCACTGCATCATTTAAAGAAAGAAGCTGCAAGTAAAAAGGTGAAGGCAGTGGAATTTTTTAGGCATGAGATCACACTGTCTATCATTATAAGTTAATGGACGCTGTTTGTCACCAATGGAACAAACAAGGGCATTTAGCAAAGAAATGCCGAGGTACTGAGAGAAAGTCAAAGGCTGAGCAGTGAATTTCAAATGCAAGGATGTCTCAGTCGATGGTGTATCACTTGGAAAGCTCAGACTGGGCAGAGGAACACTATTACAAAATGTTTAATGTGGACGATGAGCATGCAGAGCTTATTTATGCTACAGTAAAGGTCGATGGACAGAAAATAAAGATAGAAGTGTACGCAGGAGCCTCGACATCATTCAGGGGAGGCGGTGGCCTCGTGGCATTGTCACTGGAGTAGTGATCCAGAGTACTGCTCTGGTGTCCCAGTTTCAAATCCCGCCTGAGGTAGGAATTGCATTAACAGCCAAAAAGAAAAAGCACGGCTCATGGTAGTAAAACAGCATGGACCTAGTCTACCAGGGTGTGATTGGCTGAGGAAAATTTAGTTGAACTGGAGTGAGATAAAGCACGCTAAAGTGGCAAAGTATGTCCTACAGAAATATCCTGAAGTATTCAAAGACAACATATGTGCATTGCGGGGCACGACAATTAAATTGTTCATAGATTCTCAGGCCACTCACTTATTCAAATGGAGGAAAGAGCCCTACGCCATGAATGGCAAAGTGGAAGAAGAGTTGGAGTGGCTGCAAAGGCTAGGAATCATTGAGCCCATTCAGTTTTCACATTGGGCAGCTCCAAATGTTCCAGTTCTTAAAAGTGATGGTACTGAGCTCATTTGTCAGGATTACAAACTTAACATTAGTCAGGTTCCCAAGTTCGATGCTCACCCATTATCGAGAGCAGAAGATCTGTTTTCAACTCTTGCAGGAAGTAAGATATTTTCAAAACTGGACATGAGCCAGGCCTATCAACAACTCGATTAGAGGAAGATTCAACGCAGTATGTGACCATCAACATACATAAAGGGTAGTTCAAATAAATGTGATTTGGTTCATTTTTGGTGTCTCCACCAGTTTCTGATCTTCCAAAAAACGATGGACAAACTGTTACAAGGCATTCCTCATGTTGCAGTTTACTTAAACGACATTTTAATTTTGCATAAGATCGGTAACCTGGACCAAGTTTTAAAAAGGTTTTCAGACGCGGGACTGCATCTGAAGCGGAGCAAGTGCATTTTTTGGGCACAATGTGTGGAGTATCTCGGCCACAGAATAACTGCACAAGACTTATCTCCTGTGGAAGGTAAAATTAAAGCGATTAAGAGAGCTCCAGAACTCAGGAATGTGGCTGAGCTCAGGTTATTTGCAGGTTTGATCAACTATTATGGAAAGCTTTTGCCAGACCTGTCTACAGTGTTGGCTTCACTGAATCTAACCCTGGACAAAGAATCCAAATGGTAGTGGAAGTCTGCCCAGAAGGCAGCTTTCAAAGCTGTGAAAGTGCTGCTGCAATCAACAAATCTGCAAATCTATTTTGATCCAGACAGGTAACTTATTCTGTCATGTGATACATCGCCCTAAAGTGTGAGGGTGGTACTTTCTCGCGGAATGGAGGACGAGTCCAAAAAACCCAGCAATTTTGTATCTGGAATTCTGGCAAAGGCTGAATAGGAGTATTCACAGTTGTACAAAGAAGGTCTATCATATGTATGGACCACAAGCCGTTGATGAGTCTTTGTGAGTCAAAATGTATTCCCCCCATGGTTTCAGCAAGAATACAGTGCTGGGCTCTTACATTGCCAATGTATCAGTACAGCATCATATACAGGGCAGGGAAGGACAATGATAACACAGGTGGGTTAAGTCATCTCCCTTCACCGGATTTGCCAACCTCTCAAGACAATTTTCTTACCAAAGAGACTTTCCCAATCTCCAGTGACTGCTAAACAAATTAAACAGTGGACGGACAGAGATCACAAGTTAAAATATTTCTGATGAAAGGATGACAATCTATCACAGAAGATGGTGGATTGAAGCCTTATGTGAGGTGCAAGGATGAGTTAGGTGTACAGGATGGTTCGATACTGTAGAGGTCGAGAGTGGATGTTCCACCTCCTGGTCATTCACAAGTAATGTATGAAGTCAAGACTCTTCATTCAAGACCCAGGTTATATGGTTGGTGGCTTAATATTGACCAGGATTTGAGGAACAAAGCAAAATCCTGATCTTGATGTCATTCTGACCAGAAGATGGTGCCACTCGGACCATTACATCCTCGGGAGTGGCCTGGTCATCCTTGGTCAAGAATTCATGTAGGTTTTCCAAGTCCTTTCATCGGTCACATTTTTTCGTCATTATGGGTGCACAGTCCAAGTGGTTAGAAGTATATATCATAGGAAACATTGCAGAAGATACGCCAAGTCATTACAACTCATGGGTTCCCAGATTCTCTTGTTTCTGATATGAAAATGAAAATGAAATGAAATGAAATGAAATGAAATGAAAATCGCTTATTGTCACGAGTAGGCTTCAAATGAAGTTACTGTGAAAAGCCCCTAGTCGCCACATTCCGGCGCCTGTTCGGGAAGGCTGGTACGGGATATTGTACAACATTCACGAGTGAGTTGCACCAAGAGATTATGCAAAGGAATAGAATATGCCATGTATTTGCCACACCTTTTCATCCAGCTTCAAATAGCTTGGCAGAGCGAACTTTTCAGACATTGAAGGAAGGATTAAAGAGGTTGGCAGGGAATACTGCAGAGACCTAGCTGTTAAGATTCTAATTTCAACATCATATCACAAAAAGTGACAGGTCTCTCACTAGCTGAATTATTGATGGGTAGAAGACTGAAGTCTCACCTGTATCTGCTAGATTCAGATGTCAAAGCAAACGTTGCAAGGGGACAAGAAAAGCAGAAGGAACGATATGGGGCGGGATTCTCCGTTCCCCGACGCCGATTTCATAATTGGCTGTCAGGCGAAGAATCACTTTTTACGATGAAATAGGGATCGGCGCCTGTTTTCGGATACTCCTCCCCCTCCAGAACAGCGTAACCGTGTGCCATGTGGCATGCCATTGGGACGGCTTCAGGACATTACCTGAAGGCCCTCCCCCGATGCTCCGCCCCTGATGGGCCGAGTACCCGACTGCACGGTTGACTCATGGTCTCCGCGGTCGGGTACCCGACGTGGCAGCTGCGGACTGTGTCCAGCACTGCCTGCAGTCGAATGAGAGCAGTGCTGCTGGCTGGTGGGATTTCGGCAAGGGCTGGGGGGACTGGTGGGGGATGGGCCGAGGGTGGCAAGTACGTGTCCAAGAGGGGCACTATCTGGCAGGTGGGGTCCGCACTGCAGGCGCCATGTTGTACAGCACAACCGCTGCAGTTCATCACCGTGCGCACGAGCAGTCACGGACCCGGCAATTCAGCAGCAGTTTATATTGAGAAGGCCATGCATTTTGCGTGAAGTGGCTGCTCGCCCCTCACCGGTCGGAGGATCGGTGCTTGGGCCTCGCCGATTTTTCACACGTAAAACGCCTTGGATCTTCCCGACATAGCCCCAAAATCGGCGAATCCAGCTCATGATGTTCGCCCATATCATGATTTCAAAGAACAAAGAACAAAGAAAAGTACAGCACAGGAACAGGCCCTTCAGCCTCCAAGCTCGTGCCGACCATGCTGCCTGTCTAAACTAAAATCCTCTACACTTCCGGGGTCTGTATCCCTCTATTCTCATCCTATTCATGTATTTGTAAAGATGCCCCTTAAATGTCACGATCATCCCTGCTTCCACCACCTCCTCTGGCAGCGAGTTCCAGGCACACACTACCCTCTTTGTAAAAAACTTGCCTCGTACATTGCCTCTAAATCTTGCTCTTCGCACTTTAAACCTATGCCCCCTAGCAATTGACCCCTCTACCCTGGGGAAAAGCCTCTGACTATCCACTCTGTCTATGCCCCTCATAATTTTGTAGATCTCTATCAGGTCACCCCTCAACCTCCGTCGTTCCAGTGAAAACAAACCGAGTTTATTCGACTGCTCCTCATAGCTAATGCCCTCCATACCAGGCAACCTCACGGTAAATCTCTTCTGCACCCTCTCTAAAGCCTCCACATATTCTGCTAGTGTGGCAACCAGAATTGAACACTATACTCCAGGTGTGGTCTAACTAAGGTTCTATACAACTGCAACATGACTTGCCAATTCGTATACCAAGCCAATGAAGGCAAGCATACCCTATGCCTTCTTGACTACGTTCTCCACCTGTGCTTCAGTGACCTGTGGACCAGTACACCTAGATCTCTCTGACTTTCAATACTCTTGAGGGTTCTACCATTCACTGTATATTCCCTTCCTGCATTAGACCTTCCAAAATGCATTACCTCACATTTGTCCGGATTAAACTTCATCTGCCATTTCTCCACCCAAGTCTCCAAACAATCTAAATCCTGCTGTATGCTCTGACAGTCCTCATCACTATCCGCAATTCCACCAACCTTTGTGTCGTCTGAAAACTTACACATCAGAACAGTTACATTTTCCTCCAAATCATTTATATACTACAAACAGCAAAAGTCCCAGCACTGATCCCTGTGGAACGCCACTAGTCACAGCCCTCCAATTAGAAAAGCACCCTTCCATTGCTACTGTCTGCCTTCTATGACCTAGCCAGTTCTGTATCCACATTGCCAGCTCACCCCTGATCCCGTGTGACTTCACCTTTTGTACCAGTCTGCCATGAGGGACTTGTCAAAGGCCTTACTGAAGTCCATGTAGACAACATCCACTGCCCTACCTGCATCAATCATCTTTGTGACCTCTTCGAAAAACTCTATCAAGTTAGTGAGACATGACCTCCCCTTCACAAAACCATGCTGTCTCTCACTAACACGTCCATTTGCTTCCAAATGGGAGTAGATCTTGTCTCGAAGAATTCTCTCTAGTAATTTACCTACCACTAACGTAAGGCTCACCGGCCTGTAGTTCCCTGGGTTATCCTTGCTCCCCTTCTTAAACAAAGGAACAACATTGGCTATTCTCCAATCCTCCGGGACATCACGCAAAGACATTGAGGATCCAAAGATTTCTGTCAAGGCCTCAGCAATTTCTCTAGCCTCCTTCAGTATTCTGGGGTACATCCCATCTGGCCCTGGGGACTTACCTACCTTAATATTTTTCAAGACTCCCAACACCTAGTCTTTTTGGATCTCAATGTGACCCAGGCTATCTACACACCCTTCTCCAGACTCAACATCCACCAATTCCTTCTCTTTGGTGAATATTGATGCAAAGTATTAATTTAGTACCTCGCCCATTTCCTTTGGCTCCACACATAGATTCCCTCCCCTGTCCTTCAGTCGGCCAACCCTTTCCCTGGCTACCCTATTTGCCAATGACTTTTCGTGACCTCTTCCAGCCCTCCTGACTCCAATCGAACAACAAGCAGAAATAAAATACAGAATGTGAGCTTGATAGAGAGCCCACTGGAAAATCTGCTAATGAGAAACTGATCAGCCTAGGGAAACAACTTTAACATATGAAAGAGGAGTTTGCAATTGACAAACAAGAACAGATGAGAACACTGGAGTGTTGCTCCCAGGAATTTGAATACTTGAAAGAGGTCTTGAAACACCTGAATGAAAACCTTGTGGAAGCAAATTCAACAGCAGGTTTTCAATTCAAACTTGATGAACTTCAAGCATCAGAAGTATTTATTCAGTCTTATGAAAAATGCCTGATCTAAGAGAAGGAATTGCTAATTAATCAAAACAGTTGATTGAATGTGGAAGTTGTGCGTCCTTTGATTTCTTGCTGAGGATGGCTTCGAAGTGGAGTGTCTCACAAAGAACATCAAGCTATGTATTGAACAAAGTTATTTTTATTAACACCAAAAAATAAATAGATTTGACTGGCTTGCTAAGATATAGAAGACTACAGATTGACTAAAACTATAATTCTTACTACAGAGCTTCTGATAACACAACTATTCTCTATCTCTCCTAACAACTTACTTCCCGAATCAAGAGTATCACGTGATCCATGTGTATGCACTTGATCACCATCTGGTGGTTGGATATAGTCACCGTGAATTGTTAACCGTTCATTATTCTAACAATACGCATATTGTCACAGAAGTAACATAGAACATAGAACAGAACAGCACAGAACAGGCCCTTCGACCCTCAATGTTGTGCTGAGCATTGTCCAAAACCAAGATCAAGCTATCCCACTCCCTATCATTCTGGTGTGCTCCATGTGCCGATCCAATAACCACTTCAAAGTTCCTAAAGTGTCCAACTCCACTATCACAGCAGGCAGTCCATTCCACACCCTGACCACTCTCTGAGTAAAGAACCTACCTCGGACATCCCTCCTATATCTCCCACCCTGGATCTTATAGTTATGCCCCCTTGTAACAGCTACGTCCACCCGAGGAAATAGCCTCTGAACGTCCACTCTATCTATCCCCCTCATCATCTTATAAACCTCTGTTAAGTCGCCTCTCATCCTCCTCTGCTCCAAAGAGAAAAGCCCTAGCTCCCTCAACCTTCCCTCATAAGACCTATCCTGCAAACCAGGCAGCATCTTGGTAAATCTCCTTTGCACCCTTTCCATTGCTTTCACATCCTTCCTATAATGAGGTGAACCGAACTGCACACAATACTCCAAATGTGGTCTCACCAGGGTCATATATAGTTGCAGCATAACCCCGCGGCTCTTAAACTCAACCCCCCTGTTAATAAACGCTAAGACACTATAAGCCTTCTTCAGAGCTCTATCCACTTGCGTGGCAACCTTCAGAGATCTGTGGACATGAACCCCAAGATCTCTCTGTTCCTCCACATTCCTCAGAACCCTGCCGTTGACCCTTGATGGGACCATCAATTCACGCAACACGTGGTTAGAAGGGAACAGTGGTTTTAATCGTCTTACAACAGAGCCTGCCTGTGACAAGATGAACTCCAGATGAACTGGCAGGCTGACTCTCAGCATCAACCTTTATACTTCCGGTTAGGGGGAGGAGCCCAGTACAAACTCCCGTACACTTCCAGTGCATCTCCCCCTAGTGGCAGAGCAGCGCAACTGCTCGTGTGCCGAGCTTACAGAGACATCGTACAACATGTGTAATACAGTGTAAATTACGCTACTGTGATTCACAACATTCACCCCCTGTAAAAAAATCAAGTCCGGCAGGGGTGGTGGCTTACAGATTGAGTCTGTCCGGTGGCCGAGTTGTCCGCTGTGATCTGCGGAGCACCGGGGTTGCAGCCCGCTCTGGTGGCTAGATGAGCACCGTCGGTTGGGGTACGATGGCGGTCTCCGGGGGCGATTCCGCCCGAGCTTCGTACCCGTCTGGTTCGACTGGGGGCGCTGGGAGCTAGCCGGCGCGGGCGTGCGAAAAAAATGTAGCGAACTGGTAGGTGCGGGGGCGTGGGAGGCAAGTTGGGTGGGATGTAGTGTGAGGGGTACCTCGGCAGTAGTAGTGGGGGGGTTGGATCCTGCAGGTGCTAGGTCCCGGAGGGATACAGTGTCCTGACGGCCGTCAGGGAACTCTACGAAGGCGTACTGGGGGTTCGAATGCAATAGGAGCACTTTCTCTATGAGTGAGTCAGTTTTGTGCGCCCTGACGTGCTTCCGGAGGAGTACTGGGCCCAGTGTCTTCAACCATGCCGGGAGCGAAACCCCCATGGTAGTGCCCCTGGAAAAAATAAAGAGCTGCTCATGAGGGGTCTGGTTGGTAGCGGTACCTTAGAGGGACCTAATAGCGTGGAGCGCGTCGGGGAGCACATCTTGCCAATGGGAGATCGGGAGATTCCTGGACCGGAGGGTCAGTAGGACGGTCTTCCAGACCGTCGCATTCTCCCTCTCCACCTGCCCGTTCCCCCTGGGGTTATAGCTGGTAGTCCTGCTCGAGGCAATGCCCTTGCCGAGCAGGTACTGACGCAGCTCGTCGCTCATAAAGGACGAACCCTGATCGCTGTGTACATAGCTGGGGAAACCAAACAGGGTGAAGATACTATGCAGGGCCCTAATGACTGTGTGGGAGGTCATATCGGGGCACGGGATAGCAAAAGGGAATCGGGAGAACTCGTCTATGATGTTCAGGAAGTACACATTCCTGTTAGTCGAGGGGAGTGGCCCTTTGAAATCGATAGCGAGGCGTTCAAAGGGCCTAGAAGCCTTGACCAGGTGGGCCCTGTCTGGTCTGTAGAAGTGCGGTTTGCACTCTGCGCAGATCGGGAAATCCCTGGTGATGGCTTTTACCTCCTCGGTGGAGAAAGACAGATTTCGGGCTTTAATGTAGTGGGCGAGCCGGGTGACCCCCGGGTGGCAGAGGTCATTGTGGATGGCTTTTAAGCGGTCGCTCTGTGCGCTGGCACACATCCCGTGGGACAGGGCATCTGGAGGCACGTTGAGCTTCCCCGGCCGATACATAATATCGTATTTGTAGGTGGAGAGTTCGATCCTCCACCTCAGAATTCTGTCATTTTTAATTTTGCCCCTTTGCGAGTTGTCAAACATGAAGGCAGCAGGGTAGCATGGTGGTTAGCATAAATGCTTCACAGCTCCAGGGTCCCAGGTTCGATTCCCGGCTGGGTCACTGTCTGTGTGGAGTCTGCACGTCCTCCCCCTGTGTGCGTGGGTTTCCTCCGGGTGCTCCGGTTTCCTCCCACAGTCCAAAGATGTGCGGGTTAGGTGGATTGGCCATGCTAAATTGCCCGTAGTGTCCTAATCTAGTAAGGTTAAGGGGGGGTTGTTGGGTTACGGGTATAGGGTGGATACGTGGGTTTGAGTAGGGTGATCATTGAGGGCCGAAGGGCCTGTTCTGTGCTGTACTGTTCTATGTTCTAAGGCAACTGATCTTTGGTTGGTGATGAGGGTGAACCTCCTACCTGCGAGGTAGTGCCTCCAGTGACGAATAGCCTCCACAATGGCTTGCGCTTCCTTTTCCACTGAGGAGTGTTGAAGTTCCGAAGCGGAGAGGGTTCGGGAGAAAAATACGACTGGTCTCCCTGCCTGATTTAGTGTGGCTGCGAGAGCTACCTCTGAGGCGTCGCTCTCAACCTGAAAGGGAGTGGATTCATCCACTGCCTGCATGGCAGCCTTGGCGATGTCCTCCTTTATGCAGTTGAAGGCCTGGCGAGCCTCAGCTGACAGGGGAAAAAGTGTGGCTTTAAAGAGTGGGCGGGCTTTGTCCGCATATTGAGGGACCCACTGGGCATAATACGAAAAGAATCCCAAGCACCGTTTGAGGGCCTTGGGACAATGAGGGAGAGGGAGTTCTAAAAGGGGGCGCATACGGTCCGGGTCGGGGCCCAGGACTCCGTTTTCCACGACATAGCCGAGGATGGCTAATCTGGTTGTGCGGAAAACGCATTTCTCCTTGTTGTATGTGAGGTTAAGCTTCTGGGCCGTCTGGAGAAATCGGTTGAGGTTGGCATCGTGGTCCTGCTGGTCATTGCCGCAGATGGTGACGTTATCCAAGTACGGAAACGTGGCCCGCAGCTCGTACTTGTCCACCATTCAGTCCATTGCTCGTTGGAACACCGAAACCCCATTCGTGATGCCAAAGGGGACCCGGAGGAAGTGGCAGAGGCGGCCATCGGCCTCAAACTCCGTGAAGTGGCGGTCCTCCGGGCGGATTGGGAGTTGGTGGTATGCAGACTTCAGATCCACCATGGAAAAAATCCAATACCAGGCGATCTGATTCACCATGTCTGCAATCCTGGGGAGGGGGTACGCGTCGAGGAGCGTAAACAGATTAATAGTCTGACTATAGTCTATGACCATGCGGAATTTTTCCCCGGTCTTGACAACCACCACCTGAGCTCTCCGCAGACTGTTACTGGCCTCTATGATCCCTTCACGTAAAAGCCTCCGGACCTCGGATCGAATGAACACCCTGTCCTGTAGGCTGTACCACCTGCTGCGAGTGGCTATGGGTTTACAGTCCGGAGTGAGATTGGCAAAGAGAGGAGGGGGGGGGGAGATTCGCAGCGTGGCTAGGCTGCAGATAGTGAGTGGGGATAGGGGTCCGCCGAAGCTGAGGGTGAGACTCTTGAGATTGCATTGAAAGTTGAGTCCCAATAAGAGTGGGGCGCAGAGTTCGGGCAGGACGTATAGTTGGAAATTAGAGTAGCTAGCGCCTTGGATTGGTACAGTTGCGACGGTGCGCCCTTGGATATGGACAGCGTGGGAACCCGAAGCGAGGGAGATAGTTTGCCGTGCAGGGAAAACGGGGAGCGAACAGTTTCTTACCAGATCTGGGTGTACGAACCTCTCAGTGCTCCCGGAGTCAAAAAGGCACGGTGTACTGTACCCGTTGATTTGGACCGTCGTCATCAAGTTGTGGAGATGCTTTGGGCGCGAATGGTCCAGTGTGACTGCGTTGAGTTGCGGGTAGTCGGCGGCTCAGTCGGCTGCGCTGGGATGGCCTGCGATGAGTGCCCGCTGAGGTCGCAGTCTTCAATCGAGTTTTCTGAGTGTTTAGAGGATGGGGCCCAAGATGGCCACCTCCGTGGATCGCACGTGGCGGACGGCGAGGAAGATGGCGTCCAAGATGGCGGCCCCCATGAGTCACCCGTGGTGGCCACGTGGTAGGGGTCCACCAAGATGGCGGCCCCCATGGATCGCATGTGGCGGGTGGAGGCGGAGTCGGGGCATAGGCCGCTGCGTTCCGGGGCTTGCGGGCTTGCGAGTGCGGAGGGTGAGTACTTTGTGCCGCTGGAGGTTTAGGGGCTGGTGCCTTCCTTGCCAGGCACACTCTGGCGTAGTGGCCTTTTCGCCCGCAGCTGCTGCAGGTCGCGTTGCGGGCTGGGCAGTGCTGCCGCGGGTGCTGGGGCTGGCCACAAAAGTGGCAGGCTGGGGCAGCATGGTGGCTGGGTGGCCGCGCGGCACAGGCCTGGGGGAGTCGCTGGTCGGGGGCCCATGACGGGGTCGCGCAGTCGGCAGGAAACGAGGTGAGGCTACGAAATGAGACCTCCATAGTTTTAGTGAGTTCAACAGTATCTTCTAAATTTAGGGCCCCCTTCTCCAGCAGTCGCTGGTGTATGTAATTCGATCTAAGGCCTGCAACAAAGACATCACGGACAGCAAGTTCTCTATGTTCTGCTGCAGTTACAGCCTGATAATTATAGTCCCGGGATAAGGCTTTTAAGTCTCTGAGGAATTCTTCTCGCGATTCTGTAGAGCGCTGGCGGCGAGTAGTAAAACCGTGGCGCGCGTAGACCTCATTGATAGGCCTCACGTACATTCTATCGAGTAGGGCCAGGACCTCTGTATATGAGCCGGTACAGTTTAGATGAGTAGATATACGATGGCTCACCCCTCGCGTGCAGTAGACTGAGTTCCTGCTCCTCCGTCGTTTCTGTGGTGCTTGCTTCAGCCAGGTAGGCCTTAAAACATCAGAGCCAATGCGAAAAGATTTATTTCGCCTCTGCATCCTGCGGGTCGAGTTCCAGTTGATTAGGCTTGAGGGCTGATTCCATGGTCATTCCTTACTGTTTCTTAAGACGATTAAATTGATGAGACCATCAATTCACGTGGCACGTGGTTAGAAGTGAACAGTGGTTTTAATCGTCTTACAACAGAGCCTGCCTGTGACAAGATGAACTCCAGATGAACTGGCAGGCAGACTCTCAGCATCAACCTTTATACTTCCGGTTACGGGGAGGAGCCGTGGGTGGAGCCAAGGGTGGAGCCCAGTACAAACTCCCGTACACTCCCAGTGCATCTCCCCCGAGTGGCAGAGCAGCGCAACTGCTCATGTGCCGAGCTTACAGAGACATAGTACAACATGTGTAATACAGTGTGAACTACGCTACTGTGATTCACCACAACCCTGTAATCCGCATTCAAATTTTTTCTACCAAAATGGATCACCTCACACTTATCAGGGTTAAACTCCATCTGCCATTTTTCGGCCCAGCTCTGCATCCTATCAATGTCTCTTTGCAGCCTACAACAGCCCTCCACCTCATCTACTACTCCACCAATCTTGGTGTCTTCAGCAAATTTACTGACCCATCCTTCAGCCCCCTCCTCCAAGTCAGTGATAAAAATCACAAATAGCAGAGGACCCAGCACTGATCCCTGTGGTACACCGCTGGTAACTGGTCTCCAGTCTGAACCAAGACGGATGAAGTTCTTGAACTTTGATTCTCTCTGAAGACCATGGAAGATGAGATGCATGATATGGAAGATTAAGTATAGACTTTAAAAACAGAAAAGGAAAATTCTGAGAAGCAGATTAACGACATAGTGAGTGAATGAGAAAAAAAAGCTTGCAAAAGGATCAGAAAATTAAAGAATAAACAAATATTTGACTGAGATCAAATACTGAGGAGTGGAAATTAGGTCTCCATTTTTGAAACTTCAAGTCCAGGAAGAATATGGCAGACCTCGTGGAAAAAGAAAATCAGAGTCCATGAAAAAGAAATGGGACAAATCCAGTGTCATAACAAAGCAGATCAGTTGTCAATCAAGAGAAATGCAACTTGAAGGAACACAAAAAGTGAATAAAATGGAGAAAGTCAACCACCAGAAACACAGAGCCCTACAATTTTAACACTATACTGACAAAGTCATCCCAAAAGCAACTGAGCCTACTATTTCTCCAAACATGACAGATTAAGATCTGGAAGAATTGTCAAGCCTCCAGACCATCTGAATTTACTGAGCCAGAGAACTGAGGTGGTGGGGGTTGGCAGATAAGGGGTAGCAAGTCAAATAAAAATTGTACTGTAAATATTTTCCCCTTCTTCATTGGAAGGGGAAAAGGTTTCTTACAAAAAGGAAGGGGGATGTTGCAATGTGCCTTAGCAGCATAAGGGGGTTTGGCAGAACAGGGGTTAAAGTGGAGCTAGAGAACAGTAAAGGTAAATTCACCATATTCCCAGACGACCATAGGCTGCTTTTCCCTTTGAGGGGGGACCTAGCTGGTGGTGATTTAATCTGAGGATCACCCCACCTCAACCGAGAAGCAAGGTTGAGAAGGCAGAGCCTTCATGAATAACTCAGCCGGCCTGGGAATTGAACCCACGCTGTTGACCTTATTCTGCATCACAAACCAACTGTCCTTCCAGTGGAACTAAGGCGGTGTTCTGGAGAGCAGTACTGCACATGGTATGATATAGAGAGTCACATGATATATACTGGTGAGAAGAGTCTGAAAAGAGACTGCAGTCATGCATGGCAGTACCTTGGATATGGATATGATTATCCGTTAACAATAAATAGTTTATGTTCAACCACACAAGCCGTCAGACCTGTACGTTATTCACTTTACATCACAGAAAGAGGCCCATCATGCCTGTACTGATCATCAAGCACCTCAGCACTTAGCCTTGTATGCAATGGCATTTCAAGTGCACATCTAAATGCTTCTTAAATATTGCGGGTGTTCTATCACACTTTCAGGCAATGAGTTCCAGATTCCCACCACCCTTTGGGTGAAAAAGATTTTCCTCAAATCTGCTCCAAATCCCCTCTCCCGACCTTAAATCTACCATTCATTGTGTATTCCTTGCCTTGTTAGTCCCCCACAAAATGCATTACCTCACACTTTTCAGGGTTAAATTCCAATTGCCACTGTTCTGCCCATCGGACTGGCCCATCTATATTGTTATGTAATCTAAGGTTCTCCTTGATTCATAGATACATAGAAAAGAGAAGCAGGAGGAGGCCATTTGGCCCTTCGAGCCTGCTCGGCCATTCATGACGATCATGGCTGATCATCAAGTTCAGTACCCTGATCCTGCCTTCCCCTATATCCCTTGATCCTTTTCGCCCCAAGAACTATGGGCGGAATTCTCCAATCCCCCTCGCCGGGTCGGAGAATCCCCAGGGGCCAGCAAAAGTCCCGCCCCGACACCGGCTGTCATATTCTCTGGTGCCGTTTGTCGGGTGGGGGGCGGGATTCACGCCACGTTGGTCGGGGGCCATTGACAGCGGTACCCCCGGCAATTCTCCGAGCCCCGATGGACCGAGCGACCGTTCGTTTTTGGCCAGTCCCGCCGGCGTGAATCACTCACCTCACGCACGGCGGGAACCTGGCAGGTGAGTATGGCCTGGCCCGCGATCGGGGCCCACCAATCTCTGGGCGGGCCTGTGCCCAGGGGGCACTTCTTCCTTCTGCTCCAGCCCCTGGAGGGCTCCGCCATGGCCGGCGCAGAGACGAGAACCCCCCGTGCATGCGCGAGATCACGCCAGCCCATCGGCGCATGCGCGAACCCAGCGCCGGTTGGAGTGGCGACAACCCCTCCGGCATCCACCGCACTTTCGGGGGCTGTTGACGCCAGAATGGTGCACTCCAGTTCTCCCGCCGGCGTAGGGACTTAGTCCCCCGAAGGGAGAATCCTGCTGACGATCTAATTCCTTCTTGAAATTACACAATGTTCTGGCCTTTCCTACTTTGTGCGGTAGTAAATTCCACAGACTCACCACTCAATGGGTGAAGAAATTCCTGGCACATTAGTTCTAAAAGGTTTATCCCTTATTCTCAAACTATAACCCCTAGTTCTGGATTCCCCCAAACATCAGGAACATTCTTTCTGAATCTACCCTGTCTAATCCTTTTAAAATTTTGTAAGTTTCTATGGCAGCCCCTCTCACTCTTCTAAACTCCAATGAATATGAAAAGAAATTAAATGAAAATGAAAACGCTTATTGTCACAAGTGGAGTTCAAATGAAGTTACTGTGAAAATCCACATTCCGGCGCCTGTTCGGGGAGGCTGATATGGGAATTGAACCTGCGCTGTTGGCCTGCCGAGGTCTGCTTTCAAAGCCAGCGATTGAGCCCTGTGATAGACCAGCCCCTATATAATTCTATGATCAATATAATTCTAACCAATTTAATCTCTCCTCATATGATAGTCCCTCCACCCTAGGAATCCGCCTGGTAATCCTTTGCTGCAATCCCTCCATAGCAAAAAACATCCTTCCTCAGATAAGGACACCAAAACTACACACAATACTCCAGGTATGACCTCACCAATGCCCTATACAATTGCAGTAAAAATTCCTATTCCCATACTCAAATCCTCTCTCTGTGAAGGTCAGCATATAATTTGCCTTCTTTACTACCTGCTGTACCTGCACGCTTACTTTCAGGACTGGTGCATGAGGACCGAAAGGTCCCGCTGAATATCCACCTCTCTCAATTTACACCCATTCAAATAATAATCTGCCTTCCTATTTTTGCTACCGAAGCAGATAACCTCTCATTTATCCACATTACACTGCATCTGCCGTGCATGTGCCCACTCACTCAGCCTGTCCAAATCCCACTGAAGACTCTCTGTATTCTCCTCATAGCTGACTCCCCCACCCAACTTTGTAGCATCTGCAAATTTGGGGATAATATATTTAGTTTCCTCATCCAAATCATTAATATATAATGTGAACAGTTGGGGTCGGAGCACAGAGTCCTGTGGTACCCCACTAGTCAGTGCCTGTCAATTGGAAAATGCCCCATTTATTCCAAATTGTTGCTTCCTGTCTGCTAACCAGCTCTCTATCCATGTCAAGATACTACCCGAAATCCTATGCAATTTAATTTAACATAATAATCTGCTATGTGAGACCTTGTCAAAAGCTTTCTGAAAGTCTAAATAAACAACAACTACTCTTTCTCCCTGGTCAACCCTATTAGTTACATCTTCAAAGAATCCTGATAGATTTGTCAAGCAATGTTTCCTTTTCGTAAATCCATGCTGAGTTAGTCTTATTGTACCACTGCTTTCCAAATGCTGTGCTATGAAACCCTTCATAATGGATTCTAGCAACTTCCCTACTACTGACGTTAGACTCACTGGACCTTTGACCGCATATGTGGTCATATCGGGGACAGCATCCTCCTGACCACCTCAACTGCGAGAGATGCCGTGCTCCTCGCTCATACATATGTAATAAGCATGAACAGTGTACGATCGCACATGGATGGCCATCCTGCCACCTCAACACGCCCCCACCCCTACTCCGTGTGTATCACTCTCACTTTCACTTCCTCCACCAAACCTATAGTCTAGAATGTAAGGTACTGCCCTTCATCACTCCTTTTCCTGAGTTACCTGTGGCAGGAAGGATGGCCAAGTGAGCAGGTGACCAAGTCAGCAGCCTCACTGAAACAGACTGCCAGGATCAACTTTGCAAAGATTCCTTTCCTACCGTTCCTCCCTCCTGGTGAGGAAACTACTGAACATGTTTATTTTTTATTTTTTATTTCATTGAAATGGCAGAGTTAGTGTTCCTTGACTGCAACTTCTAGAAATTGGATTTGCAAGGCTCTGCCCCCTGTAGTTACGACATGGGAAATCTATTATTCTGGAAACTTTAAACAGGTCAAACAACTCGCAGTTATGTGGAAAGAAAAACTTCCTGCTCTGACAGAACAAGGAATCGCAAGCCCTCAACCCTCTGCACAGTAGCTGCCCTGGAAGCCTGCCTGAATGGCATTGATAATTCAATGCCAACATATTGGGTTACATGGCAGAGTTGCTATTTTACTAGATTAATAATCCAGGGAATGCGAGCTGTAATCCCATTGCCACCTTGAGCATTTGAATTCAGTTCAGAACAAATCTGAAAATAAAATAAAAGCAAATTACTGCGGATGCTGGAAAGAATTATTATCATGATACCCAAGGCTGCCAAAGCACCGATCATGTCGGATGAGGTCAAATAGCCTGAAGCTAGTAACTGTAAATGTTATTTTTGTTATTACCAGCGAAGCAATTGAGCATGCAGGGCTCACATCTCAATTTAAAAGACATAATTCTGACACAAGACTGGAAGGTAAATCCCAATAAACGTCCCAGTCATTCTCTTTTCTGAATGGAAAATATGGATTCACCACTGCCAGTCACCAGTAGCAGAGTTCCGGATGGAGCAGAAAATCGTGTGTTGTCCAAAAAAAAAGGATTGGTGCCGAATGCTCTGATCCACTGGTGGCGACAGCGAACTACATGCCGAATGCTAATGGAAGGATGCATATGAGTCATTTGAATCCATTTGCATCCAAGTAACGGGCTGGACACCCAATTCTCCACATCTCCATAATGCTCCAGCCCTGTAGCCCAGGATTCAGGCGAGCGTGGATTGGTGCAAGTATTTTAAGCACACCTGCTGCAGTTGTCCTCATGATAGACCAAGGGTATTTAACGTTGGTGTCCCCAAAGTCCATCAGGGAGCCCCCTCTCCCCACAATGCTAATTCTGATCACCCCATCCCCAACTCCCTCATTGGAACCCCCTCCATCAGACCCTCTCATCGGACCCCCTTATCAGAGACCCCCATCAGTTCCTCCATCAGGCTCCCCCATCAGAGTCCTCTAATCAGAGATCCCATCAGCCACCCCCATATCAGAGACTCCATTTCAAAAACCGTCAAATCAGAGATCTCCAATCAGAGACCCCCATATCATAACCCCCCCATCAGAGGCCCCCACATATCAGAGAATCCCCCCCCCCCCCATATCAGATACCACCCTACAATGCTTATAAACATCTGGGAGATCTTCTATTTCTCAGCAGAAAGCACTTAACTGCTTTTGAAGTGGCAATGACCTGTCAATCGTAGCTAAATATTTCTAAACATTGTGGTTAACTTCACAGCAGGGTATTTGAGATGCATTCAAGTGTGAAGGGAGATGAAAATGAACTATCCAGACACCCGGCTGCCTGGAAGCTATCAATTGCAGCATACTAAAAGCTTGTTACAATTGAAAGTGAATAGATGTTTCATGGACCAAAGGGTCTGAAGAGATTTAAAATCTTGTGATATGTTTTGGCTTTCTGTTGTGTTGCTGCTTTCTACACTTCTGTCTGAGGCAGCACGTGTAAGGGACGATTAAGCGATAAAGCAGTGAGTTTGCACTGTTTTTGCCTGGAATGCTCTTCAAAGCAGGAGTGACCGAAATGGGGAAGGGGGGATCACTGATAGGGGGTCTCTGAAATGGAGAGTTTCTAATACGGGATGGTCTGATGGCGAGGTCTGATGGATGTGTCATTGGGATCTCTGCTGAGGGTCTCTCATGGGGGCCCCTGATATCAGAGTCTGATGGGGAGGTCACTGATTGGGTTTTGGTGGGGAGGGGGGGGGGGGGGGGGTCAGGTCACCCTGATGCAAGCATGCTGTGGTGAGGGGGGGTGACCCAACAATTCCCATAATGGTGTTGGAGGGGGAAGATGCCCCTACTCTTTAGTGTGGAGTGGGGCAAGACTTGTGTTGTGGGAGGGTGGGCAGCCACCGTACCTCAGTATTGGGACCCGGCAATTCTCCATCCGTATCTACAGGTAAAGCCGGGGCTTTAAATGGCGTGGTTGCTCGTCCCCCACCAGGTTGCATCAGTCCAGGGGCGGTGACGACTTTTCATTGTAAAACTAGACACTTCCTCCAGACACAGCAGGGTGATTGCAGTATGCAGACAGGCAGTAATACAGGTATCATCCATGGCAGTGACTCTGTAACAAGGGCCCAGGAGTTAACAAGATTAACTTTTGCTTAAAACCTGACGAGGAATTGGAATACACTGTTGTGCCCAGGACTGGATCTGTGAATAAATCATTCCAAAATTGTATGACTGTAGCCTGTCTAAATCATTCCAAATTGGCATCAGAAATTGTGGGCGGGATTCTCCGACCCTCCGCTGTGTCGCAGAATCGCCGGGGGGCGGCATGAATCCCGCCCCCGCAGGTTCGCCGAATTCTTCGGCGCCGGGGCTTTGGCGGGTGCGGGAATCGCGGCGCACTGGTCGGCGGCTGCTGGCAGCGGCACCCCCAGCGATTCTCCGGCCCACGATGGGCCGAGTGGCCGCCCATTTTTGGCGGGTCTCGCCAGCACAAAATACAACAGGTCCATACCGGCGGGACCTGGCTCCACGGGTGGTCTGCAGAGTCTTTGGGGGGCCGGGGGAGGGGGGCGGGCGATCTGGCCCCGGGGGGGGGGGGGGGGGCACGGTGGCCTGGCCCGCGATCGGGACACACCAATCCGCGTGCGGGCCTGTGCCGTGAGGGCACTCTTTCCTTCCGCACTGGCCGCTGTCAACCTCCTCCATTGCCGGTGCGGAGAAGAACCCCCCCTACGCATGTGCTGGGATGACGGCAGCACATGTTGGCGCTCCTGCAAATGTGCCAATACGTGCTGGCCGGCAGAGTCCCTTCGGAGCCGGTTGGAGTGGGGCCAAGCTTTTCCGCGCCGGCTGGCACTGCGCCAAACAGTCCGCCGCCGGCCTAGCCCCTGAAGGTGCGGAGGATTCCACACCATCGGGGCGGCCCGACGTCGGAGTGGTTCACGCCACCTCTCGCCGCCGGAGTGGCCCGCCCCGCCGGTTCGCGGAGAAACCCGCCCTGTATCTTTTACTGGTTTCATATAACATAGAACATAAAACATAGAACATTACAGCACAGTACGGGCCCTTAAGCCCTCGATGTTGCGCCGACCTGTGAAACCATCTGAAGCCTATCTGACCTACACTATTCCATTTTCATCCATATGTCTATCCAGTGACCACTTAAATGCCCTTAAAGTTGGCGTCTTAGTCCTGAGTGTTGAAGCAAATAATCATGCAAGGAATGAACTGAAAAGTAAAACGGAGAAAGGTATTTTTCAGAGGCTGACAGTGGAGGGATTGCTCTGTACATGTCTGATCAATTTAGTGTTAGATCTGCCCCAGAATGTGGGAAGCAGGTCCACTATGTTGCACGAAAGGTCAGAGGTCACTCTTTATCACAGAAGGCAATTGTTCCAACAGAAAGTAAATGAATTAGAGCTCAACTGTCTGTAATAGCTGTAAAAGGTCACACACAAAACAAGTTTAGCTGGTTTTAGATCAGTTCCATGCAGAATGTGAATGTGCACCACATAAAAACCCCAATTAGATAGTGTGGCCCTGTGAGGTCTAATTGAAAAGATATGGTGCTGTAGGTTTAGTCTACATCCATAAAGCTAGGGAGAAAATTGATGAAGGTGTCTAGCAATGTTGCTATTTTGCTACATTTGCTATAGATGGAATACAACCAGGAATTCTCCTTTTCAGCAATTAATAAACTCGCGCAAAAATAAGATGGTCAACAAGGGATTGTTCAAACTCACTTTAAAACCTCAATTTTCTGAGACTCTGCTGACAGTGCAGAACCTTATTGCTCATGAACAGGGATTGGAAATGGGGAATTGAGCTTCATATTTCATATTTCCCAAACACGCTGCACTCAATTTGTTGATGCACCTCTACGCTCTTGCTTCATCCTCTTGTACCCAGGCGATCAGCGATCACCCCATGTGCTCCACTGATATCCATTGGCTCTCCGCCTGATAATACCTCAATTTTGAAATTGTCGCTCTTTTCACAACACTCGGTGATGTTATGCCTCCCTATCTCTGTCATCTACTCTAGCACTACAAACTTCCAAGATATCTGTGCCCCTCTCTAATTCTGCTCACTTGCACTTCCCCAATATTAATTGCTCCACCATTGGGGGCTGTGTCTTCCGTTGCCTGGTTGTTCCTCTCTCAAATCCCCTCTTTGAACCTTCCCACTTCTCCATTACTCTCTCCTCCTGTTTTAAAATTCCTTAGAGCATTATCTGTAAGAATATCTCCTTATTTGGCTCCATGTTAAATTGCCTTTACCATCACTCGTTTGAAACAGCTTAGGAGGTTTAACTACCATAAGTGTTCTTCAGCTGTGCCAATTGTTGCTATTGTAAGAACATGGCGCCGGCTGCTTGCAGACCCAGCCTACCACATGCTGTTCGCCAATTACCACCCTTGCCACCTGCAGACCACACCTCGCCAAAGCCCCCCTTATGGTCTCTCTCTCTCTCTCTCTCTCCCCCCCCCCCCCCCCCCCCCTCCCCGACTGTGATGGTGCTGGACTCAGTCCACAGCCGTCATGCCTGGATCACAAAAAAAGAAAGAATGCTCCACGCCGTCGGGAACTCGGCCCATCGGGGGTGGAGTATCAGGAGAGGGCCTCAGGTGACGTCCTGAGGCTGTCCCGGCGGCGTGCGGCGCACTCAAAGTATGCCATTTTCTCGGGCCGGAGCATCGTAAAAGCGGTGCCGCCCCCCCCGATTTCGGCGCAAACGGGGATTCTCTGGCCGATCACCAAATGCGATTTTGCATCGGTGACCGGAGAATCCGGCCCACTGAGTTTATTCAGCATTTTCCATTTTTATTTCAGATTTCCAGAATCCGGTGCATTTTTCTTTTCTCCTCTTGATCTCTTGTTCACCTTGCTCCGACATCCTGGGCCAACGCGTCGTGAATTCCGGTCCCACTTGACCTGGAGTCACAACACGGTTGAAATGAACGTTTATTTGAAAATACCCAGAAGTCTTCAGCTGCCCAATAACTACAGTCACCAAGTTTGTAAATTTAAACACAATTAACTTTTTATTATTCACAGTAACTATAATTACCTGGGCAACAAATACAACTGGTTAACTACCCCCCGTTTTAACTTGTCCTACACCCTACACAAATGCACAGACAAACAAGTACAGAGGGGAAAGTGGTGCAAAATAATGATGAAAGTAAAAGGATAAGAACTTTATTTCAGATGGGCATCTTCTTGCTAGTTTCTAGTTTTCAGATGGATGTTATCTTTTCTTTCACATTTTAATGTTTTTCTCTGCAGACTCACAGAAATAAGCAGGCAGCCAGCATTCAAAAGAGAGAGAGAGATACACAGCTTCTACTTTCAGGGTCTAGAAGCTTCTGCCTTCAGATAGCAGGCAACAGAACAGAGAGAGAGAGCTGCTTCCACCTTGAGAGTCCAATGGCTTCTCCTGGATTCTCTTTGAAAAAGCCCATCTGACAGGAGCTAATCAGTCACTTGCTTGGCAGAAGAGTGTCCCTGGCCAATCCATTGGCCACCCGCCAACCAATCAAAACTAACACCTGCAATCTCTTGGGTGCCATAAAGTCTGTGTTCTTCAGAACAAAATACAGAACCTTATAACACAGTGCACTTTTTTGACATCTTGGGCTGGATTCTTCCACCTCACCTGCTGCAAGATCGCTATGGGAGAGACGCGGACAATGGAAAAGTGCATTGGCCTCAGGTGGGATTCTCCGGTCAACAGGCGGGCGTGGCCGGAGAATCTCACCCTTTGAGTTTCTTACTTCCTCTGCTTGACTTAAAGGATCTCTATTAATGATCCATGGACCAAAAACAATGAAGACAACATAAAAGAAATAAGAATTCAGGGAATGAACAGGAAGGGCCCCAGCAAGCTTGTGCCCTCTGTTGCTTGGTGACAGTGTCTCAATCCTGGTCTTCATACCTCCCCAGTAGTGCATCTAGCTGTGCACCCGTGAGGCAGGGTACTGCCTTTGACCATTTATTTTTAATTGTAACACTTAGTTTTCCTTCAGTCACCACTCCAACGTCTTCAACCTTCATGTTTGGACTATCTCTTTAATTACTGACGTTGGGCTTGGATTGCTTGGGTGATCATGATGTCCGCTGACACTAATGAGGAAATGTGGAAATCAGACGCTAACCAGTCTTTTTTTTTAAAGCTGTTTCGTTTCTCAGAGTTACAAAGCCAATACACAGAGTGGACAGGGCAATCCATCTCCTTTCTAGTTCAAAAAAAAACCAATTCAAATTCAAATTAAATCCAATCCATGGTCCCCACAAAAGTGACATACTAGATTGAAGCTGACAAGAGTAGGCATTTACATGCAATCTTGGGCTTGATCTGAGTCAAAACCAGTCAGAACAAACTTGCTGCAAATGTTTCTAATTTTCCCACAGGCTATCAGGTACACCTTCCCTCCACCCCCACACACCACTCTCAGAGCACCTGCAGAGGAATTTCCAACTCAATTATTCAAATTCTTTTCAGACGTATTTTAAAATCTTTGCAGTCATTTTGCCGAAACCCAGGCAATAAAGCAGCACAAGCTAAGGGGATTACTCCTTACAATCGGCATTAGTGTGAGTGTTCTGTCCAGGTATTCTCTGAAGGATATTCCTGTCGCATAAAGATAACGAAAAGAAAAACTGCTGGGAATATCAGACCGAACAGCCGTGGAGGGACACCGAGTTACTGTTTCAGGCACTTCGCCCTTGTCAAATCCAGCAGGCTGAAGACTTTCTTTAAGGAAGACATTCCTGGAAGCAAAGTGACAGTGAATTAAAAAAGTGAGCATAAAACAAAAATAAACAAGATAATCCAGATTTGGAAATGTGCATAAAATATCAACTCTGACTATTTCTTTGCCGAATGCCTCCAGCGGTTTAGGATTTTGTAGCAGCTTTTGATCTTTCTTTCACATTTGAACGTATGTGGTAAAGAAGGTTTGAGTTTGACAATCAGCTGTTTGATTTTAATATAATTCTAAGCTAAATCTCTTGTGAGAGAATTGGGAAGGTGCTTTTTAAATGCAAACAAACTGGGACCCGAAGTGGTGGGAGCAGTTCTGGCTGTGGGTAGAAGCTTCATTGCAGGGCTTCACTGCTGTACCGAGGTAGGGTTGCGTTGATTAGAGGTGCCAGTCCTCAGATTAGACAATTCTTTGAAGCCCCATCTGTCTGCCCAACTGTTTTATGTCCCTGTGGCATTAATAGAGGAACAGGGGATTCTTCCAGTGTCTGACTCTCTTCAAGAGTCTCACCAAAACAGATTAATTAGCAATCTCAATTGTTGTCTGTGATATCTGGTGACATACTATCCAGCTTGTTATCTTTATCTCATAATATCAACTGCATTTGAAAAGCCAGTCGATTGAATGTTGAGGATTTTTCTGTGCCCTGGAGATAGGGTGCTTAGACATTAAAATTCTGTTGTAGATTGTGTTCCTTTATTCTTTCATAGACATCACGAGGACAATGTTTTGTTGCCCATCCCTAATTCCCCTTGAACTGAATGGCTTGTTAGACTATTCCAGAGGCAACCACATTGCTGTGGGTCTGAGGTCACATGTAGAGCAGAGCAGGTAACAATGGCAGATGTCCAACTAAAGGCATTGATCAGTGAAGCACCTTGGGCAGGATTCACTATTCCCTAACGCCGATTTTGTAATTGGCGATTGGGCGGAGAATCCCTTTTGACAATGGAATCGGGGGCTGTGCCTGTTTTCAGTAGCTCCATGCCCTCGAAAACAGCATCATCGAGGAGCACGTCATTGCGAAAACCTCAGGAAGTTACCTAAGGCCCTCCCACGATGCTCCGCCCCCGATGGGCTGAGTTCCCAACCACGCGGTTGGTGTGTGGTCTCAGCAGGCGGGAACTCGGCGTGGCGGCTGCGGACTGTGTCCAGCATCGCCAATAGTCAGGGGGGAGCCGTGCTGCTGGCTGGGGAGGGCTTCGGCGAGTGCTGGGGAATTGGTGGGGGCTGGCAAGTGGGTGTGCAGGGGGGCACTATCTGGCAGGAAGGTCCACGCACAGCCACGCCAAGTTGTACGGCGTGACCTCTGCAGCTCATTGCCGTGCGCATGCGCGGCCAGGCTAATCTCCAGGCATCTATATCTTAAAGGCCGCACATTTTACTGGTCGGACAATCGGTGCTGGGGCCTCGCTGATTTTCCCTCGTATTACGCCAGGGATGTTCCAGGGGAGGGCCTTATGATGACGCGCCAATGCCATTCCAATGCTGTGCGGCGTGCGATTTTGGAGGGGGCGGAGACTAGAACATAGCCTCAAAATCGGAGAATCAAGCGCCTTGTTTTTCTTGAAAAAAATACCTGGCGTAATTCTTCGTTCCTGAGAATAAGGGCTGGATTCTCCGATTTTGCTGTTAAGTGCCAACGCTGGCGTGGATACCAAATTCGGCACCGGACCATCATCGATTCCGGGACCAGTGAGGGGCTAACAGCAGCGCCGGGTAAAACTCCCAGCTCCCGTGCCAAAAACGGCCGGGTCCGTGGCTGCGCATGCGCACGGCGCTGACCTGGGCGGACCTGACCTGCCAAATACTGCCCCACAGGACAACCCCTGGCCACTCCCTGGCCACCCCCTCACCAGTCCCCCCAACCCTCGCGGAAGCCCCCCCGGCCAGCAGAACGAATCCCGGACGACTGTGGTGGGCTGGACAGAGTCGGACTGCTCAGGCCACACGTCAACCGCGTGGTCAGGAACTCGGCCCATCGGGGGAAGGGCATCAGGGGAGGGCCTTGCGATGACGCGCCAATGCCATTCCAATGCTGTGCGGCATGCGATTTTGGAGGGGGCGGAGACTAGAACATGAGCGCCGCCCCCGATTATGATATCGGCTTCGGGCAATGGAGAATCCTGTCCCAAGTATTGTTGCCAGGGCAGGATTTGTGGACTACTATGACAGCACAAAAACACTGTACCTGGACCGTTTCCATGACTGTTGAGGGGCTCGCACCAGCGGCACGTGGGGCACAATCGATTCCAGTGAGAAACAGTGTCTGATTCACCGGTCTCACAATTGACACTCAGGTGGCTGACAAGCTGCAGCCATATTTACTCACCTGACTCTCCCCACACACCATCGTGGCCAACAAGATGGCAGTGAGGAGTTTTACAGATGCTGAGCTTGAGACCCTGCTGGACGCTGTGGAAGAGAGTGGGCTTTCCTGTGGTCCGGGATAGAGGCTGCTAGCCACCACCGTTCACCATTCCGGCGGCCCCTCACCGTGGCAGAGCAGAGGGCCTTGTACCTAGTCGGCAGGCTCAAGGAAAGGCCAGTCGCCGGGTTAGAGATCGGCGTTGGGCAAGGAAGTGAGGCCTTGCTGAGTTGCGGTTTTGCGTGACACATGTATCACCCCGCCCCCTGCCCCCCAGCACCACCCTCACCCCCACACCACCCTCACACCACCCTCCATCCACACTACCCCCTCACCCATGTTCCACAAATCCCCACTACACCCACCACCCCCAGCCTGCGGTCTAATCATGCATCTTGTCGTGTGTTGTGCAGGAGCTTTTGGTGTTCAGGTGGGTCCTTCTGGTGTCCCCTGACCCCAGCCACAGCCAGAGCCTTGGGTGCCAAGCAGCTATGAGGATACCTAAGACCCAGGACACCCCGGAGCTTGAATCCGATGATGGCACTGATTTCCTGACACAACTGTCTCCAAAGCCCTGCATCTTCCCGGAGACACTCACCTCGGTTGGCATATTAGTGAGAAGGCTCCAGGGACAATATCTGGTGCACATCACACACATGCTCCAGTGCAGCAGGTGAAGGTAGGAACTCCCAAGGGGCGGACTGTTGGAGGGCAGGCCGACCTCAGGGACTAGCTGCCATCCAGATGTGTTTCGGGCTTCTGGAAAGGACAGTCCCATCAATCGTGGAGATGCGGTCACAGAGCTAGGGACCACATGAGGGGATATCGGCGAGCATCCAGCATCTACAGGCGCAGGTAGAGGAGTCCAACTGCGTGCAGGAGCAGGAGGTGGTGCCAACCATGCGTGCTACCCATGACAACATAGTGGAGTCCACAGTGGAGGCTTTGGAGACAAAGAATTCCTGAGCATGGCCCAGTGACAGTGGGCATGGCTGAGAACATCGGCGGCATTGCCCAGGTGCCGACCGATCTGGCACAGACCCATTTGGAGATGGCCCAGTCCAAGAGGGAGATGGTGCAGTCACTGGCTGATGTCGCACTGTCCCAGATGGAGGTGGTCCACTTCATGTGCTCCATGGCTGAAAGCATGCAGACCCTGGCTGGGTCGGCAGCGGGCCTCAGGGGATAGCACCAATTGCACCCTGTCTCATGGAGCGGCCCGGGAGGAGAAGGTGATGGGGCCCGTTCCGGTGACATCTGCAGGGGAAGTGCCGGAACACCATTCCTCTTGTACCTGCATCATCTGGTGGGCAGCGGACAGAACAGGGTGGCACCGCGGCACCTGGGACACCCGAACATAAACCGGGCACATCCAGCCCGGTCGCTCGAGAAGATGTCCGCCATCAGGGACCCATGTCGCAGGGCGGGAATCACAGCATGCCACCTCCACTCCACTCCAGGGGCCATATCCACTCTAGGGGCTGGTTTAGCACAGTGGGCTAAACAGCTGGCTCTCAATGCAGGACAAAGCCAGCAGCGTGGGTTCAATTCCCGTACCAACCTCCCTGAACAGGCGCCGGAATATGGCGACTAGAGGCTTTTCACAGTAACTTCATTGAAGCCTACTTGTGACAATAGCGATTATTATTATTATTATTATGTACCGTCTGGGGATTCGCCAAGATATAGTGTTAGGGCCTGTGAGACCAGAAAATATGGCACCAGTTAAGTTGGCACGGGTGCCGGGCACAATTTAGTGATTGGGGCTAGGGTACATATCTGTATATATGTTTTCACATTAAACACCTGTGCACAATGCTACAATGTCTCAGTGCTCTGTCAGAAGGGTGTGAGGGTTGTGAGTGGGTGCCCTCCCCCGTTACCCTGTAGTGTTAAGTGCGCAATGATCTGGCCGATATGCCGCACTGCGGGCCCTGCTCTGGCAGAATCTTTGACATCATGCCCAGTTTGGCAGGTCCTCGAATGACAGATTCTGCCAATACATGCGAGGCCTCATGCGGCGCCTCCTTTTACGGCAACTACTTTGCACCTCCGCCTCCTCGGCCTGTTGGACGGCCTGCTGTCCATCCTCAGCAGCTGCATCCTGTTTCTCTGAGGCATGCTCGCCTGTTGCAGCTTCCTCTTCCGAGAGCACCTCCAGCTTGTACAGCCCCAGTGCATCCTCCGTGTCCAACCAGGTCCAACGGGCTACATGGTGGCCATGGTTGGCACTGCGGGCGTGCTCCCGCATGTTTCACCGCCCCCCCCCCCCCCCATCATGCATGCCTGGCCTCTCTGGTGCGCAGCACAGTGGGGGCCTCTGAACCTGGTGCCCCTCCCTTCATCAGCTGGCACTGAACTTGCCAGCCGTATGCTCCGCGGCCCCCGCCCTGTGACTCCCTGTTGGAGCTACATACAGCCGATGTCACTCTGCAGAACCTAGGCCAGCGTGGGTGGTCACTGGGATGCGAACTGGCGGTCTTTGTGGTTGCAGAAATGGTGGTCTCTGCCTGTAGAGTTCTGTGGGGGGGGGGGGTCACCCCAACCCCATGGCCCATTCCCTGGTCACCCCAGCCCCACACTCTGGCCGTGCCCCTGCCCACCCCTCCAACCCAGCCAGTGTCCAGCCCAGTAGCCCATGGTCTTGTCTCTCCATGTCCTACCTTCTCTCTCTCCTTTATCAGCCATGGCGCCTGTTATCAATTTTTAAAAGCACAAGTGAACCTTGTCGTCCAATAGCTGCCGGCTGACAGAGAACCCCTCCCACATTCAGTGACAGCTTCACGATCAGAAAATAGCTTTTGATTCCAGATTTTTTGATCAACTTTAAATTCCACCAGCGGCTGTGGTGGGGTGTATTCCCATGTCCCCAGATGCTGAGCCTGGACCTCTGGATTACTAGCCACATGGCAATACCATGATGCTAGTGCCACTCCACTGATCTCACTTTGTGCCAACTCCACAACAAGCAACATATTGAGCCCAATTCATTTGAATTCATCTCTATCAGTGTCAACCTCAATAATTAGTTCAGGGATAAAATATACCATATGGCAGGGTATGAAGCCATGCAGATTCCAACATAGTTAGCTGATCTTTGTCAATGCAAGAGGTTTTCGTCCGTTTAGTGTCATTTAGAGGGCAAGAATAATCAAGCTCTTGATTTATATGCAATGAATATTTCTAAGAGCTATGGACTTCTTTAGCTCACTGAGCTAAATCGCTGGCTTTTAAAGCAGACCAAGCAGGCCAGCAGCACAGTTCGATTCCTGTACCAGCCTCCCCAAACAGGTGCCGGAATGTGGTGACTAGGGGCTTTTCACAGTAACTTCATTGAAGCCTACTCGTGACAATAAGCGATTTTCATTTCATTTCAAGTAGGGATCAGACCAACAATAGGTGTGATGTTCCTCCCTTGGTCCGATCACCTTCTGCGGTTAACTATTTAAGCTCGCACAGCTGGCGCACATGAACACAGAGTGTCAATGCCTTTGGAAGGGAATTGAGAAAAGAAGCAGGCTGATTGAAAGGAGTGCAATGCATTCATGTTTAACCAGTACGTATATTTTATTTATTGCTTTTCTACTTCTGTATCTGATTAATCATTTACAGGGGTCTTTGGGGATGACAACAACAAGGTTCTACACTTCAGTGGTACGTGAACAAAATAAATGAGCACAGACAAAGTTTCCTTCCTATTCAATTTTTCCTTTTGCTAATATATACAGTTTTAGTTGTTTCCTCAATGTTGTAAAACTCCAGTGAATTGTGGCATTCATGAAAGCCTAAGAATGTTATGCATGACAAGAGTGACTACACTGGAAATGAATGGTTGACACAAGGAAGTACAAGTTATTGATCAAACTAATAGAAAGGCATTATGAGGTTATCATTGGATGTGTGATGCTAGTCTCTGTATATTATCATAGACAGACACTATTATCACGGTGCAGAAGGAGGCCATTCAGCCCATCAAGTCTGCACCGGCCCTTGGATAGAGCACCCTATTTAAGCCCTCCCCTCCACTCTATCCCCGTAATCTCACTTAACCTTTTTGGACAGAAAGAGCAATTTAGCATGGCCAATCCACCAAACGTGCATATCTATGGACTGTGGAAGGAAACCGGAGCAACCGGAGGAAACCCACGCACACATGGGGAGAACTTGCTGACTCCGTACAGACAGTGACTCCAGCCAGGAATCAAACCTGGGACATTGGAGCTGTGAAACAACAGTGCTAACCACTATGCTAATGTGCCGCTCATTCCTGTTCCTCTTCTATATGACATTGAACTTGTATTTAAATGAAGTAGGATACACAGAACACAGTACATACTGTCATAATACACACATCAGTATATGATGGTGCAGAGACACACACTGCAAGACCAATCAACACACACAACACAGCAGCCAATCACCAGTTAGGGCACGGTCACTATAAAATCAGAGGGCACTCGTTTTCCCGTTAATTCGGGATGCAGCCTCGGAGACAGACAGAGCCCGCAGTCAGTAGCACAAACATCCACCGTGTGCTAGCAGTATAGGCTGGTCAGGTTAGGCATAGGTCTTCAGTCAACCTAACATAGTGTTGACCCACAGTGCAAATATGTTTAACAGCTCTTAGTTAAATAAAATAGAGTTGTACTTCTAAAAGTGTTGGTAGACTGTCTATGTTACTGCTAAGGTAAATGCAGTCTCCACAGATCCAGAGTACCCAACACATCATGGTACCAGTACGTGATGTTAGAGTTTGATAGACCTACCCTCAAGTAATCTGCCTTCAACCAGCGATCAGCCATCCGGTAGTATGGACAGCGTCCGCCCTCCCCCGCCACTCCACATCACCGGCAACCTCGGTGCGAACTGGAAAATCTTTAAACAAAGATTTCAGCGGTACCTTGAAGCCACAGACGCCAGGTAGATTTCTCTCTTCCTTTCCACGGCCGCAGAGTACCCAACACATCCACAGATCCAGAGTACCCAACACATCACATACAGTGCAGAAGGAGGCCATTTGGCCCATCGAGTCTGCACCGACTACCTTAAACCCTCACGTAGGAGAAGAGCATAAAAGTATGTGAGAAAAGTTTGAAATAATGTGGAGATACCAATTTGCAACAACGGCACTGCAGGCTTCCAAAGATGAAACCACAGATGACATCGTTAATTCAAAATGTACTTCTGTCCATAAGCAGTACATTAAAAAATGATGCACTGGGCCCCAGCCACAATATGCAAGGCAGATTTTCTATTCTTGCTATTTGCAATAACAAAATTGTAAATACCATTGTCCAAAATAATGCTTTGCTAAAGATTACACTTACAGATGCGCAGCACGGTAGAACAGTGGTTAGCACTGTTGCTTCACAGCGCCAGGATCCCAGGTTCGAGTCCCGGCTTGCGTCACTGTCTGTGCGGAGTCTGCACGTTCTCCCCGTGTATGCGGGGGTTTCCTCCAGGCGCTCCAGTTTCCTCCCACAAGTCCTGAGCTGTTAGGTAATTTGGACATTCTGAATTCTCCCTCTGTGAACCCGAGCAGGCGGCAGAATGTGGCGACTGGAGGATTTTCACAGTAACTTCATTGCAGTGTTAATGTAAGCCTACTTGTGACAATAAAAATTCTCATTATTATTGTAAAAAATCTCCTCCCTTTGTTTAACACAGCCAATAATTTATTGAAATTAAAGTTTAGAGCCACCGAAACGGGATGTGCAATTCGGGTTACTTGGAACTCTCAGAGTCACCCAGTTCTCAGGACATGCTGTCTATGTGTATTCTGAATCTGTGTCTTAGGTTAAATTCAATTGTACCAAGAAGACTTTTCTACTTTTCCCATCATGCCATTATTTGCTTCACACAATACCACAGGGCGGGGTGGATGGGGGTATGAACATGGGTAGAGTACCCATTCGAAGGGTTGGTGCAGACCCACCGTAACCCAATAACCCCACCTAACCTTTTGGACACTGAGGGAAATTTATCATGGGCAATCCACCTGCACATCTTTGGACTGTGGGAGAAAACCGGAGCACCTGGAGAAAACCCACGCAGTCACGGGGAGTACATGCAGACTCCATACCAACAGTGACCCAAGCCAGGAATTGAAGAAGTTTAATGACCTCGCAAGATGAAACATCAGCAGACCGGAAGGGCTATTAAAGGAATAAATCCAACCCAAAGAAAATCATGAGTGGTATAAAAAAAAGAAACTTGCAAGGAAACAACAAAGCTAACAGCAAAATTGTTTTTAGTATAGTAAGAGGGGTGACAGTTGACTATACAGAGAGTGTCAACAACATTGGCTCAAATCGTCATTCTGGCTGAGGTAAAGTTGGGGCCTGCCTTCTTGCCTTGCCCCGTGGTAAACTCAAAGCATAATAGCACGGTAGCATTGTGGATAGTAAAATCGCTTCACAGCTCCAGGGTCCCAGGTTCGATTCTGGCTTGGGTCACTGTCTGTGCGGAGTCTGCACATCCTCCCCGTGTGTGCGTGGGTTTCCTCCGGGTGCTCCGATTTCCTCCCACAGTCCAACGATATACAGGTTGGGTGGATTGGCCATGATAAATTGATCTTAGTGTCCAAAATTGCCCTTAGTGTGGGTGGGGTTGCTGGGTTATGGGGATAGGTTGGAGGTGTTAACCTTGGGTAGGATGTTCTTTCCGAGAGCCGGTGCAGACTCGATGGGCCGAATGGCCTCCTTCTGCACTGTAAATTCTATATATATGTCTATATGCTATTTGGTGACCATCAAATAATGGAGGATCAAATAATTACGAGTGACAGGTCAGAAGTGAGCAGGTCAGAGACTTCTTTGTGTCCTATTCAATCTGCTCATCAAGACAAAAGTGCACCAAGTCCACATCAGACACTTGCTTCGTACAGACAGGAGGATGCCTATTTAGTCATTGAGCCTGCTTTGCCGTGCAATTAGATAATCAACCACAATACCAATTTTCCACACAATCTTTACATCGCTTGATGTCACTATTATCCAGAAATAGTTAAAACAGAAACATAGAAAATAAGTGCAGGGGTAGGCCATTCAGCCCTCCCAGCCTACACCACCATTCAATATGATCAGGGCTTATCCTGCAAATTCAGTATCCCACTCCCGCGTTCTCTCCATACCCCTTGATCCCTTTAGTCCCAAGGGCCACATCCAGCTCTCTCTTCACTATGTCCAACAAACTGGCCCCAACAGCTTCTCTGTGGTAGAAAATTCCACAAGCTCACAACTCTCTGGGAGAAGATGTTCTTCCTCATCTAAGTCCTGAGTGTCCTCACGGCACTGAGGTCCCAGGTTCGACCTCGGCTCTGGGTCACTGTCTGTGTGGAGTTTGCACATTCTCCCCGTGTTTGCGTGTGTTTCGGCCCCACAACCCAAAGATGTGCAGGGTAGGTGGATTGGCCACGCTAAATTGCCCCTTAATCGGAAAAAATGAATTGGTTACTCTAAATTTGTTTTTAAAAATCTAAGTCCCGAGTGGCTTATCCCTTATTCTTAGGCTGTGGTTCCTAGTTCTGGATGTCCCCAATATCGGGAACATTCTTCTCGCAGATAGCTTATCCAGTCCCATCAGGATTTTATATGTTTTGATCTTTTAAACATTCTTTTAAACTCCAGTGAGTACAAGCCCAGTCGGTCCTGTGGTGATCACAAGTTAACTAGATGCAATACAACTGAGCAAACACTAGAGGGGGCACGGGAGAGCCATATAAATAGACGGGGACAGGAAGTGAGGACACACTTCACAGAGGGCAGAACTTGGAGCAGGACACATACACCCACACCAGCTAGGAGCACTGAAGGTAACCTTAGGTAACAGCTCTGAAGAGAGAACGAACTCACAATAAAGCATCTTCTCCACATTTGAGACTACGAGCCTTATTAAGACACGAGTAACAACACATGGTACCCAGGAGTGGCTTCAGACGCTTACTACAGGACAACTCAGTGGTAGATACAGAAAGCTCAAAATGGCATGGAAATCTCCTACTGGACATTTGACTTGGGAAGACATCGCTAATTCGAGGATGTGGATTGGATACCCAGATCAGCTGGACCTGACTGGCAATGTAAGAAATGTCTGGAAAAGGTTTAAACAAATGTTTGATATTAATCTCGTAGCTAATGATGTACAAGAAGCCTCAGACAACATTAAAATAGCAATTCTCACCGCAGGGCCTGTAAATAGGAAAGTGTATAATGGATTTAAATACTCAAAAGATGAAGACAGAAACAGCTTACAAACGTTACTAAACAAATTTGAAGAGTACTGTGAGAAATTTGAACAGCAAGGCATGCTCAGAGTCCAAACTGCACAGAGACTGAGTGATGCAAAACTTAAAAAATCACGAAAAGAACAAGAAATCGCGAATGAAAAGTACAGATCAAAAAGAAGAAATAACAAGAATTTCTCACAAAGCCAAAACGCTGAAACCCTGTACAAATCGGGAAGAGAAGATTACTTACGAATTTTGGAGATCCAGTCCTGGTGGGAAAGAAAAATCCCTGAAATCCGCGAAAAACGCCAAAAAATGGCGTTGGAGCACATTTTGCAGTCTCCGGTAAGCAAAGAACTACAAATGGCGTCTGCGCATGCGCCGGAACCGGAAGCCGCGCATGCGCAGTTTAAAAAAGATCGCGGTGCCGATCGTGATGCGCATGCGCAAGCCGCGCATGCGCAGTCAAAAAAAGTCTTGGTCGCGGATCGTCATGCGCATGCGCAAGCTGCGCATGCGCAATGGACACAGAACCGCACAGGGAAGGAAAGCCGATTTGCGCACGCGCAATTCATTCCTACGCGTGACGTCATGACGTCTGAGCATCCCGACCACGCCCACTTAAAAGGGAAATGCCCGAAAATTGAAAATCAGACACTTAAAGTGGTAAACACAAATTTTCTTGCCTCAGAACACAGAAAAACGCCTGAACTTAAACCAACAGTTAAAAACAACTTGCACAACACCCTGAAAAAAGCAGTCTGCATCACCCAAAGTGAAGAGAACAAAAAGAATTCCGAAACAACAAAAGAAGATTTGTTTTTCGAAGATTACCTCTCAGACATGGCTGAGACAGTCGGATATGCTTATCACAGCATCAGCGACACGGTCGCAAAGTTCAACACGAATCAACTCGTGGTAGAAGAAGCCAACGAAGATGAAATGGGTATCAAAGAATACTACTCAGACATGGAGGAGTTATTTGGACATGCTGATCACAGCATCAGCGACACCGTTGCAAAGCTCAACACGACTCTACTCATGGTAGATGAATCCAACACCATGATGCCATGGCAGCTCGTCGATACATTGGATGACAGCAATACCCTAGACGAAGACGACGCCACACAGAGAGCACAGGAAGACTCCACAGAGCGAGCGATGACAGGCTCCACAGTGCGAGTAATGAAAGACTCCAAAAGGGATGCAAGCAAACACTCCCTGGCGAACACCATGCATGAACAAGACCATGCAGGTAAACCCGCAGTATCTGAGCAACAACAAGCAGACTATGAAAGTCTAACAAGCTCACATGAACAAGAAGAAGACAATGCACCTCTACCCACTGCATGCGAAGACAGTGACAAGGTGATCACACTCGACGTACAGGATCACAGTGAGACTGACAGTTCTCAGCTTGTCTGTACCGAAGCACAGAGCGAAAACAGTAACAAGGTGATCGCACTCGACGTACAGGATCACAGCGAGACTGACAGTTCTCAGCTTGTCTGTACAGAAGCACAGAGTCGGGCCACCCAACAGTCCAGAGAGACGATGCCGAAAGAAAACATGCAGATTTTGACTCCAGAAGAGGAGCACCTGGAGTCCAGAGGGACAACGCCGAAAGAAACCATGCAGATTCTGACTCCAGAAGAGGAGCACCTGGAGTCCAGAGAGACCAAGCCAAAAGAAACCATGCAGATTCTGACTCCAGAAGAGGAGCACCTGGAGTCCAGAGAGACCAAGCCAAAAGAAACCATGCAGATTTTGACTCCAGAAGAGGAGCACCTGGAGTCCAGTGAGACAACATCAACGGAAATCATGAAGATTTCAACTCCAGAAGCGGAGCACCAAGAGTCCGGAGACACCACGTCAACTGAAATCATGCAGATTTGGACTCCAGAAGAGGAGCGCCAGAAGTCCACAGACATCACGTCAATTGTATTCATGGAGGTTTTGACTCCAGAAGAGGAGCGCCAAGAATCCAGAGACACCGCGTCAAATGAAATCGAGAAGAATGTGACTCCGGAAGAGGAGCACCAAGAAAGCAAAGATGAGGAATCCAATTCTCCACAAATGATTGATGTCACCTGCACCGATGCAACATCAGATCATTCGCACCACTCTCGAGACGAAATGCTCAATGACTCAAATTATCCACTCGGGACACGAATAGAGTATAACAAGAAAAACAAAAGTCAAAAGAAGCACAGCAGAAACGGGACAAACAACAGCAAGAACAAAAGCAACATGAAGCGCGACAAGACCAACAACAATAGCAAGAAGCACAGCAGAAACGAGAACGACAACAGAAAGAACAAAAGTAACATGAAGCGCGACAAGACAAACACCAAAGTCAGGCACAAAGATAGCGACAACACCAAAGACAGAAACGACAAAAACAGCAACAAGTACGGCAACGAAAACAACAAACACAGGAACGACAGAAACAACAGCAATGAAACAACGACTTGTACACAATGGTACTACTCGGCACATGAAGGACAATGCCACAGCACACTGCAAAACGATGACAAGACTACAAACATGTCATGGGATGACAACGAATCGCACAAACTCACGTCTGCTCCAGAACGAGCAAGCACAACAGCATCCAAGGCGGATGAGACAATAAATCAACACCACAAGCACAGAAAAAAGTCCTTGCCAGTCAACATCAGTGAGGTGACCATGCAAACACCTCGGGATGATGCATTGGGTACTTAAAATAACAAGGAACACCAACAACATTCACAGCGGACTTGCAATATCAATATCACCACGTCATTAACAACAAAAAGAAAAAAAAGCTCTGAACAAATTCATCAAGTTTGGACTCATAAATGTTTTTATTAAGATTGGACATAAAACTACATTGGCTTTGTACAATATGCAATAGCACCATCACCTGTATAGATACGCATATCATAAGTAACTGTTTTCTATAATTTTCTTTAACGATGTACAGCAAATATGTAAAGAGAAAAAGGGGGATGTGGCGATCGTAGATTTACTAGATACAAAACAACTGAGCAAACACCAGAGGGAGAGCTATAAATACACCGGGACAGGATGTACAATTTTCTTTAACGATGTACAGAAAATATGTAAAGAGAAAAAGGGGGATGTGGTGATCACAAGTTAACTAGATGCAATACAACTGAGCAAACACTAGAGGGGGCACGGGAGAGCCATATAAATAGACGGGGACAGGAAGTGAGGACACACTTCACAGAGGGCAGAACTTGGAGCAGGACACATACACCCACACCAGCTAGGAGCACTGAAGGTAACCTTAGGTAACAGCTCTGAAGAGAGAACAAACTCACAATAAAGCATCTTCTCCACATTTGAGACTACGAGCTTTATTAAGACACGAGTAACAACACAGGTCCAGTCTTTCTTCATATGTCAATCCTGCCATCCAGGAAATTAGTCTGGTGAACCTTCACTGGACACCCTCAATAGCAAGAATGTCTTTCCTCAAACTAGGAGACCAAAACTGCACACAATACTCAAAATGTGGCATCAACAAGGCCCTGTATAACTGCAGCAAGACATCCCTACTCCAATACTCAAATCGTCTAGCTATGAAGGTCAGCTGCCATTAGCTTTTCTCACTGCCTGCTGTACCTGCATGCCAACCATGAGCGACTGTTCCACCATGACTCCCAGGTCTTGTTGCACTGCCCCTTTTTCTAAACTGCCACCATTCAGATAATAATCTGCCTTCCTGTTTTTTCCATCAAAGTGGGTAACCTCACATATACCCACATTACATTGCATTTGCCAAGTATTTGGCCACTCAGCCAGCCTGTCCAAGTCACCCTGCAGCCTCTTTGCATCCTCCTCACAGCACACACTGCCACCCAGCTTAGTGTAGTCTGCAAATTTCAAGATATTGCATGCAATTCCTTTGTACAAATCATAAATATATATTACGGACAATTGGGGTCCATCACTGACCCCTGCAGTATCCCACTAGTAACTGCCTGCCGCTCTGAAAAGGACCCATTTATTCCCAGTCTGTGCTTCCTGTCTGCCAACCAGTTCTCTATCCACGTCAGTACATTATCCCAGTACCCATGAGCCTTAATTATTCTCACTAATCTCTTGTGTGGGATCTTGTCAAAAACCTTTTGGAAGTCCGCGTACACAACATACACTGGTTCATCCTTGTCCACTCTACTGGTCACACCTTCAAAAATTTCCAGAAGATTTGTCAAGCATAATTTTCCTTCAGTGAATCGATGCTGACTTGGACCAATCCTGTCTCCACTTTCCAAATGCTCAGTTATTGCATCGTTAATAATTAACTCCAAAATGTTCCCAACCACTGATTTCAAGCTAACTGGTCTATAATTCCATGTTTTCTCTCTCTCTCTTTGGAATTCTTCCAGAGTCTATAGAATGCTGGAAAATGTTCACCCAATATGTCCACTATTGCTGGGGCCACTATCTTAAGCACTCTGGAATGCAGAACATCAGACCCTGGGGACTTATCGGGTTTTAACCCCATCAATTTCCCCAATCCAATTTTGTGACTAATAAGGATTTCCTTCAGCTGCTCCTTCATGCTAGACCCTCTGTCCCTCAGTATTTCCACAAGGTTACTTGTGTCCTCCTCAGTGAAGATAAATCCAAATTAATTGTTCAACTGGTCTGCCATCTCTTCGTTGCCCATTATGAATTCACCTAGTTCTAACTGTAAGGGACCTACATTTGTCTTCACCAGTCTTTTTCTCTTTGCATACCTATAGTTAGGTGGTTGTTTTTGACCGGCACAGATGCGACAGGCCAAAGGGCCTTTTCTGTGCTGTAGGCCTCTATGACTCTAAATCTATCAGTTGCTGGGCACGATTTACCAGCCTCCTCACATCCAGCTTGGTGTCATGACAAGGCTACTGAACGCCGCTGGAGGCCTCTCCTGAGATTCGCCACACTTGAGAAGTCTCACGAGATTCAACTTAACCTTGCAAGGTGTTGCGCTGGTGACATCAAGATCAGCATATTTTACTCATTTAAATATGCATGTGCAGGATTCCCTGGGCTACCGGGTACGAACAGCCTCCCCAGCATGGCCTTGACCGGGCGTCATGGGTGCCTGGGTGGCATTGTCAGGCTGGCAGGGACACTTCCCTGGTGTCAGGGTGACAGTGCTGCGGTAACCCGCTGCCAAAATGGCACTGTCAAGAGTCGGGACATATGGAGTGTCATGCCCATAAAGGGGGGTGAGGGGACGTACGATGGGTGGGGCGGTGAACGGTAGGTATGAAGGGGCCTCATGGATTTTGTGGGGGGGGTGAAAGGTGGGGGCCCAAAAGGGGAGGTGGGTAGCCTGAAAAAGGTGGTCCTCAGCGACCACATAGCAGGTTTCCCTCACTTGGTGGGGAGGGATGCAGTAATGCCCATGTGTGGGAGGCATGACACAATATTTTAAAATATAAATTTAGAGTGGCCAATCCACCTAGCCTGCACATTTTTGGGTTGTGGGGGCAGAACACACACAAACACGGGAAGAATGTGCAAATCCCACATGGACAGTGACTAGAGCCGGGATCGAACGTGGGACCTCGGCCGCGTGAGGCAGCAATGCTAACCATTGCACCATCTTGCTGTGCTTGGGGGGCATGAAATAATAATAACTTTATTATTGTCACAAGTTGCCTTATGTTAACGCTGCAATGAAGTCACACTCCGGCACCTTTTCGGGTACACGGAGGGCGAATTCAGAATGTGCAATTCATCGAACAGCACGGGTGCGATTCTTTGCTCCCCACGCGGCCTGGGACAATCGCAGGAGGGCCCCCCGATATTTTTTATGCCCCCTTGGCGCCCCCCATGATTCTCCCCTCCCCCCCCGGATTTTTCACGGCAAACGGCGATTCTCCAAGCCCGATAGGCCGAGCGGCCGGCCCTTCACGCCCATTTCACGATGGCGGCAAACACACCTGGTCGCTGCATTCGTGAAACGGGCGGCAGATGCCCGTTTGGGGCACTCTTTCCCCTCCGCCTCATGGCAAGATCAAGCCGGCATGTCTTGCCGGGCGGCTGAGGAGAAAGACGGCCACCGCGCATGCGCGATTTCATGCCGTCTGCGCGATGAAGTCATCCGCGCATCCATGGGTTGGAACCGGCAACCCACGCATGCGCGGATGACTTCACATTCTCGGCGTGACGAGGTCGCTGCTGAGAAAGACGGAGGCCCGCTCCTAGCCCCCCGGGTGGGGGTGAATTAGGTGCGGCGAGCGGGCTACGAGGCCGTCGTGAACCTCGGCCGAGTTCACAACAGCCTTCACGAATTCGGCCCCCTGCGGAGAATTCCGCCCCACGTCTTTCAAGACTAGTGGGAGGAAACCGGAGCACCCAGAGGAAACTCACGCAGACACGAGGAGAATGTGCAGACTCCGCAAAGACGGTGACCCAAGCCTGGTACTGTGAAGCAACAGTGCTAACCAATATGCCACCCTTATCCATGGGTGTGGGCTGTGGGGAACCCTCAAGCTCATTTAGAGAGATAGATCCTGGGAGCCGATTCTTGTCTGCCATCGGCAAGTTTAAAGCTTTTAAACATATCTGTGTCCTGCCCATTGTGGGCAAGATCCTGATCACAATGTTTCACGAGATCTCATTTGATCTTATTAGGTTTAACGACCGTCGGGGATCCCAGAAGAGGCCTCTCGCCCAATTTGGTTGAATTTCGTCCTCTGTCTTGAACATACTCAATAATTGAGTTTCCACAGCCCCTATGGTTTAGATTCACCACCTGCCCCCCCCCCCTTGAGTAAAGAAATTCCTCTTCATCTCAACCTTAAAAATCTACTTCTTATTCTGATATAAAGTCTCTTTGTTCTGGGGCGGCATGGTGGCGCAATGGTTGGCACTGCTGCCTCATGGCACTGAGGGCCTGGATTCGATCCCGTCCCCAGGTCACTGTCTGTGTGGAGTTTGCACCTTCTCCCCATGTCTGCATGGGTCTGACGCCCACAACCCAAAGATGTACAGGTAAGTGGATTGGCCCCAGTAAATTGCCCCGGAATTGGGAAAAAAAAGAATTGTGCACTCTAAATTTATTTTAAAATAATCATGTCCCCTTTCTTCTGAACTTATCAGCCAGAACAAACATCCTGGTCATGAGTGTGCACCCGCGTTCTCTGCAAGTGCAAACAGTAAGTAAAGAGAGTTAGAAAGCTAAATCTCACCAGCGAGATTTCGTTTTGCTATTTTCCCCATCCACTGTCAGTGACAAAGTACTTGTAAAGACATTTAAAGACTGATTGCCTGCTCCAGTAAAGACAAAGGAACATAATAGCTATCTCATCTAAAAGACCCTGGCTGTAATTGCTTCCCGAGACTGACCAGTAGATTGCAAATTCTGTTGGAAATACACAAAAACAGGGTTGTAGAACAGTACAGCACAGAACAGGCACTTCGGCCCTCGATGTTGTGCCGAGCCATGATCACCCTACTCAAACCCACGCATCCACCCCACACCCGTAACCCAACAACCCCCCCTTAACCTTACTTTTTTTTTAGGATACTACGGGCAATTTAGCATGGCCAATCCACCTAACCCGCACATCTGAGAGAACAGCCGCCAGGACCTGCCTGTGTTTGCCTTGCCTGTCTATGTTTGTGTGTGGAAGAAGGAGCTTTAAATTCTCCACATTGTGTGTGATGCAGTACCAGAAACAATGCCATGAGGAAAAGGAAATAGCTTTCTTTTGCATGAATATATAAAGACTCCCCACCCGACTGTTGATGTTAACCAGCCAGCAAAAAAGCATTGCAGCTGTAAAAAAAGAACATAAATACCTCTACCAAACCAGGTAACACCTGAATCGAAGATCCAACTACTTGTCTGCAGAGGCGAACTGCACTGAAATCAAGAGGGGTATAAATCTGAAATATAAACAGACCTACTATTCTGCACCCCTCTCTTCAACTGTATAATCCATCATATTTCTACCCCTTTTCAACTCTGAAGAAGGCCCATATGGACTCAAAATGTTAACTCTGCTTCTTTCTCCACCGATGCTGCCAAACTTGCTGAGTTTATCCGTGCTTTCTGTTTTTATCCCTGACTACACTGTCTACAGTTATGACCAGGGGCTGGTTTAGCACAGTGGGATAAACAGCTGGCTTATAATGCAGAACAAGGCAGCAGTGCAGGTTCAATTCCCGTACTGGCCTCCCCGAACAGGCGCCGGAATGTGGCGACTAGGGGCTTTTTACAGTAACTTCATTGAAGCCTACTTGTGACAATAAGCTATTATTGTTTCCACATTTATCTCCGACCTCCTGCACCACTTCCTTCACCACGGGCAACATATGTTAGGCCGGAGAAAAGGGGGAAAAGTTTCCACCTTCAGTCTCTCAGATGTATCCTTGGCATTTCTTAGCAGGACAAGATCACCAACCTAGAGCATGCTAATTTAATCAGCATACTTATCAGATTACTCAGCCATAGAGATAAACATAAGAACATAAGAACTAGGAGCAGGAGTAGGCCATCTGGCCCCTCGAGCCTGCTCCGCCACTCAATGAGATCATGGCTGATCTTTTGTGGACTCAGCTCCACTTTCCGGCCTGAACACCATAACCCTTAATCCCTTTATTCTTCAAAAAACCATCTATCTTTATCTTAAAATCATTTATGAAGGAGCCTCTACTGCTTCACTAGGCAAGGAATTCCATAGATACACAACCCTTTGGGTGAAGAAGTTCCTCCTAAACTCAGTCCTAAATCTACTTCCCCTTATTTTGAGGCTATGCCCCCCGTCAGTGGAAACAACCTGCCCGCATCTATCCTATCTATTCCCTTCATAATTTTATATGTTTCTATAAGATACCCCCTCATCCTTCTAAATTCCAACGAGTACAGTCCCAGACTACTCAACCTCCCCTTCAGCTCTGAGATTAACCTAGTCAATCTGCTCTGCACACCCTCCAGTGCCAGTACGTCCTTTCTCAAGTAAGGAGACCAAAACTGAACACAATACTCCAGGTGTGGCCTCACTAACACCTTATACAATTGCAGCATAACCTCCCTCATCTTAAACTCCAGCCCTCTAGCAATGAAAGACAACATTCCATTTGCCTTCTTAATCACCTGTTGCACCTGTAAACCAACTTTTTGCAACTCATACACTAGCTCACCCAGGTCTCTCTGCACAGCAGCATGTTTTAATATTTTATCATTCAAATATCATTCAAATAATAATCCCGTTTGCTGTTATTCCTACCAAAATGGATAACCTCACATTTGTCAACATTGTATTCCATCTGCCAGATCCTCGCCCATTCACTTAACCTATCCAAATCCCTCTACAGACTTCCAGTATCCTCTGCACTTTTCGCTTTTCCACTCATCTTAGTGTCATCTGAAAACTTGGACACATTGCCCTTGGTCCCCAACTCCAAATCATCTATGTAAATTGTGAACAATTGTGGGCCCAACACTGATCCCTGAGGGACACCACTAGTTACTGATTGCCAACCAGAGAAACACCCATTAATCCCCACTCTTTGTTTCTATTAATTAACCAATCCTCTATCCATACTACTACTTTACCCTTAACGCCATGCATCATTATCTGATGCAGCAACCTTTCGTGTGGCACCTGATGTGATGTCTCTCTGATGTCTCGTTCGGCCACATTCATTGAATGAATGACAGCCTTATATCAAAAGACCTTCTCTGCAGTGAACTGCCACTGGCTCAGGATCCACTCGGCATCCGTACCTCTGCCACAAGGACACCTGCAAGCAAGTATGAAGGTGGCGGACATTGGCACTAACAAATGGGAGATGGCCACTGATAGCTATGACCTCTGGAGGCTGGCCATTTCGAAGGGAATTGGAAATGGCAGGTAGGAAACAGAAAGCCCAGCTGGCCAAGGGGCGGGCCCAGTGCACCAAGTGGCCTGAAATTCATGCAGCTTCTCAGCCCACTGCCTTCCTCTACAGTAAATTTGGCAGAGACTGCCAGTGCCAGAGTGGAGTTCCTGACCCACACCAAATGGAGCTTAACACAGAGATGACCACCACGGTGCCAAACTATCATCTTACAAGATGGAAGACTGCCAAGTATGAGCATGAAGTTGGCTTTCAGTGACTAACATTTTTTGACACTGAATTTTATGCCGTTTCATTTTAAAAGTGCAATGTTGCAAGTTTCTTGTCCTCATATTTAGATAAGAATTGTGCCAACTATTTCCACTTTCAGCAGAATTGCAGGGAGTTTGCCATATTATCATCACCGTTACAGAGTGTGTCCTTGCCCAAAGCATTCATCACCCTATTGAATTGTATTTTCAGAATTTATCAGATTACATCCTCTTTGAACCATCAAGACTTATCTAAATCCAATTAATTACTTGAACTGATAGATCCTGAGGTTATCAACATTCTCAGCAGATTTCTGCGGCTTTGGGTTTGGATTTTGACACCTGATTAAGTCAATTCACATTTCTTCCTGAAAATAATTAAGTGTTTCATTTACATTTGTTTCCTAAAGCCTCGCTCTTGATTTGAATCATGGTTTGTTGACATTCTATGTGTTTGTGTCAGTGTAATTGTCTGTACGGTGGCAGAGAGATGTCACAAAGAGTGAAGTCAGGTGCAAGTGAAGAAAACAACACTGCAGGATAACCCAGGAATAAGCAACAATTATTCAAATATTTACCCAATTAAATGTGGCTGATTAGCTTGGGACTGAAATAATGATTTCCGTGACATTTTGACCCAATCTCAATTATATTATGTTGATTGCTTGCACTGTATCTTGGCCATATTCTGTCACCATTCCTGGCTGTTGTAATCCAAGTGATTGCATTGTATGGTGAGCAGCAAGGTTATACTGAGAGTTACTGAAACACTGCAACGTGATAGAACTTCGGGGAGGGATTTTTAACCGAACCTTCCTGTTCCCTGACTGAAAAATCAGTGGGCCGGAATTCTCTCCGACATGCAGTGCACCCCCGCCCACAGGTTTCTCAGAGGTGGAGGGTGGCTTCATTGGGAAATCCCATTGACAAGCGGCGGGAACAGACGATCACGCTGCTAGTGAACGACGCGCTGGCGAGAAATATACGGCTGGGGGATCGGAGAATCCCGCTCGTGGTGTAACAGTGAAAGAAAATTTCAGCCGTCCCTTGCATTGGCAACTTCAATTTTCAAACAGGCCTGTAAATGTGGTGAACAGCACACCTACCTGTTCCAGGCAAGAAGCTATTTAACTGTGGAAAGTGATAACTTACAACAGCATTGGCCGGCGATTACAATTTTGAGGTGAGTGTGTGTGCCTGAGGCTCCAGCCATTTAAAGGGAGCAGTGAGCAAGCTCACTCATGTTCCTTGAGGAGATGGCTTAACAATGCGACAGCAAAGGAACCCTGGTTTTCCACAGATAAATGTAGTAAAAGAGCAGCAAAAGGAATTAACGGGGCAGGGGTGGGGGGTTGGGGAGGACGGGATTTGGCTGCTGATGAGGCGTAAAAAATAGATTTACAAATAGAAGGGAAGGTTGATGTACTAAATGCACCTGTTCTTATACCAAGGAAAGGTACTGCCAAAGTCAAATGAAAGAAGAGGTAGTTGGAAAACTTAGATACTTAGGAAGGCAAATGCAATGTTCGCATTCATGTCGAGAGGGCTAGAATACAAGAGCAGGGATGTATGTCTGAGGCTGTATAAGGCTCTAGTCAGACCCCATTGGAGTATTATGAGTAGTTTTGGGCCCTGTATCTGAGGAAGGATATGCTGGCCTTGGAAAGAGGTTCACAAGAATCATCCCTGGAATGAAGACCTTGTCATATGAGGAACGGTTGAGGACTCAGTCATAATATCCACTCATGTCCATCATGAGATGCAGACAGGCAGTGATTGACACACAGGATAACCAATGAACACACACGACAATGAACAACCAATCACCAGACAGGACACCACCACTATAATGTCCATAGGGCATGAAGGCTCTCCCTCTCTCACAGTACACGGCCAGGGAGATAGTCGCAGTGCACAGGCCAATGAACATCATCACCATGTGATAGAGAGCTAGTCTGGTCAAGCTAGTAGGAGGTTATCAGTTAGGTTAATAGAGTACCAACCCACAGGAGATTATGTACAGCAATCAACAGGTTCAATAAAACAGTGTTGGACCATCTCCTGTGTCGGAAGCCTGTTTCTCATTTTACTGCATCCAGTTGCAGTCGATGTTAGACCAACACAGATAACACATCAGATTCTGCGTCTGCACTCGATGGAGTTTAGAAGGATGAGGGGGGACCTTATTGAAACTTATGGCACGGTTTAGTTCACAAACTCAATTGGTGATTAAATATTATGTGTCTAGTATTACAACAAAAAGGTCGGTGCTGCCCCCGCACCGTGGGGGGCTAGCAGCCGCGCCACTTGAAGCTTTTCCTGCAGATATGGACGGAAAGTTGCTGGGTCCATGGCCGCGCTTGCGCACGGCGGCGACCTGCAACATGGTGCCGGCCTGGCTGTGGATCCGGCCTGCCAGATAGTGCCCCCCTCGAACCTGCTCACCACCTCCGGACCCCCACCCTTAGCCCCGCTGAAGACCCCCTGGCCAGCAGAACTGCTCTCCCCCCCCCCCTTCCCGATTGTGGAGGCGCTGGACACAATCCACAGCCGCCATGCGAGGTCCCCGAAAACTGAGGGCACATGTGATCCACGCCATCGTAAAGTTGGCCTATCGGAGGTGGAGCATCGTGGGCGAGCCTGTGGTGACACCCTGAGGCCTTTCCGATGGCGCGTAGCGTACGTGCCGATGACGCCGTTTTCGACAGGTCGGAGCATCCGAAAAACGGCGTCGCCCCCGATTGCGCCGTCAAAACGAATTCTCCGGCCAATCGGTGAATGCGATTTCAGTGTTGGCAATCGGCGAATCCAGCCGATCATACTTTACATTCCCCCCCCCCCCCCCCCCCCCCCCCCCCCCCCCCTCCATCCCATCAAAAACATACCGCAAGGCAGACTGGGAAATGCATGGGTGGTGGCGGGTGGGGTTGGGGCGGGGCTGTAAAATCCAGCACCATGTGTTTTTATTTTCCTCAGTGTGGCCCTGGAAAATGCAGGAACCACATTCCCCTGCCAGTCCACACTTCTCCCCACTTGGTTGGGAACCCCTCTCCTGCTCAACCAGGTGGACACGATCAGAGTGTCGGACACAGATGTTGTATTGCCCTCCCACTGAAATTCAATGGTGAACCTATTTAAGTCGGTGACTTGGAACGTGGCCACAGTTCTGCCAACGTTGCACCGGCGTTTCCCAGAAGTCGAACATCATGTGGTGGATCACAGAAAGTTTCGGAACCATTTCCCCAAACAATGGAGATGTTTGATAATTTCACTGACTAGCCACCCCTTTCAAATAATGTTTTGCATGCTTCTTGAAAAGCTGGGCTCACTCTTCACATTGTACGAAGGACCAGAGTACAGCATAGACCAAATATTTTTACATGTACCCTGTGCACTGTTTTAGAAAAGTGAAATGAAGATCATCCCATTTATTATCTTAATTAATAAAATTCTGATAAAATGGAAAAATCTGTTTACTGTGATCATGATCTCATCGCAATACTGAAAAACTGGCAGTCCTAACATACCAGCCATGAAAGAAATAAATAACTAGCATCTTTCACAACCTCAACGTGACATCGCAAAGTGTTTCACAGCCAGTGGAGCATTTATGAAGTGCAGTCACTGTTGTAATGTAAGGGAAATAATTCTCTCATGATTGTCAAGCAGCAAGCAAAGCATTCAGCCTGTATTAATGTCAAATTGTACATTGTCTGGAGAGGAATCACAACTTAATGAATAACACAGGATAGGGCATGGAGATTCTTATGAAGTAACAGCACAGAACACCTTAAAATATTATTCAAGGTAAAGACAAAGTCACTGGACTGATGCAAATAAATCTTGGTAAGGGTGTAGATAGTATGCCCCAAAGGGTAAAATAATATGATTGTACACATTAGATAATAAAAAAAATAATAATCTTTACTATTGTCACAAGTAGGCTTACATTAACATGACAATTATGTTACTGTGAAAATCCCCTAGTCCCAACTCTGGCGCCTGTTCGGGTACACTGAGGGAAAATTTAGAATGTCCAATTCACCTAACAGCACGTATTTCTAGACTTGTGGGAGGAAACCGGAGCGCCCGGAGGAAATCCACGCAGATACGCAGATGACGTGCAGACTCCGCACAGACAGTGACCCAAGCCGGGAATCGAATCCGGGTCCCTGGCGCTGTGAAACACCAGTGCTAACCATGAAACACAGGAACATAGGAATTAGGAGCAGAAGTAGGCAATTCAGCCCTTCGAGCTTGCTCTGCCATTCAATCAGTTCTTGGCTGATGTCTTTCTGGTCTCAAAGCCACCCCCCTACCTGTTCCCTATATCCCGTCAGCCTGTTTTTAAAATCAGAAATATATCTATGTCCCTTCTTGATGAATTGGACTCCAACACACTATGGGGCAGCGAGATCCATAAATTCACCACCCTCTGTGTGAAGTAGTGCCTTCTCATCTCAGTTTTAAATCCACCGTCTATCAACCTATATCTGCACCTCTTGTTCTAGATCACCCCACAAGGGGGAATAGTTGGTCTACATTTACTTCATCAATCCCTTTTAGTATTTTATAGACCTTGATCTGATCCCCTCTCATCCTTCTAAATTCCAGCGAGTATAAACTCAAACTGTTTAATCTCTCCTGATAAGATAACCTTGTCCCCCAGCCACATGTTTCTGATGGCGGGATTCTATATTCCCGCTTCTTGTCAACGGGATTTCCCATTGAAGCCACCCCATGACACTGGGAAACCCACGGGTGGGGGTGTACTGCTGGCGGGAAAAGAGAATGCCAACATCCGGAGAATTCTGGATATTACTTAGGCTGGATTTTCCATGGATTACATCACCATTATGTACTATCAATGTCCTTGGTTCTGCTCTGACATCACTGCTATAACTGTTCTAGAAGTGCAGAAAAAGTCCTGTTATGGAAGCCAATCATGAACAATTCTTCGGAAATTGCTGTTACATTTCAGAATCTCTCTGCTCTTACAGAGTTAGACTGTGGCACAGCGAGAGGTCCATCGAGTCTATGCAACTCTCTGTAGACCAATCCAATTAGTCCCATCTGTAGGTTTCTCGGGCAACACCAACACCTATAAGGACTGTAGAACGCACATTGACCATTTTTAAATGGTAGAAGTGGCCATGTGTGGCTGCAGAACTGGCTGTTTCTCCCAGCAGGCTCAGCCCCCAGTCGAATTCACAAACGGTCAGAGCCCAGACAGGCTGCTGATTAGATTAACTGAAACACAAAGGGAGCAGATGACATCACCAGACCAGACCTGCATCAAGATTGGAAGATCGATACCAACCACAATGGACCTGGATAAGATACAATAGACATGATAATGGGGCTATCCAGCAGTAAGGAGAAACCCATCTCCATGATGAGAAAGCAATCTGTAAGCCCCGGTAAAGTGATTTGGAACATCGATGGGGCCCATTCATACTGGACAGGGCAGTCTCAGCCGTTTGTGATTTCACTAGACTGTGCTATCACTGAGGCTGATACTCTCTCTCTTCAGACTCTCCTGAACCGAGTTACAGACAGCAGTTTTTACAGCACGCAGCCAGATCAGAAGGTCAAGGTCGACTCAACTGAGTAATTTATAATCTAGGATTGTGAGTATTTCCTAGTAATTCGTGAAGTTCCCAAGGGTAACATAGCAGTTGAGGCTTTGTGGGACGGGTGGGTGCATGAACTTTTCATAGTGCAATACTTTGCTAATACCGTTTAAAGTTAGAATTTACGTTGTGTCCGTTTAGTTTTTATTCCCATAGTCATAGTTATAGAGTATAAGATACCTATATGTTGTTTTCTGGTGTTGATGAGGTTTAATCTTGGTGTTTAATAAAATATATATGATTTGAACTCGATTGGAGTCCATCTTGCCCTTTCATTTTCTCATCAGTTATCTCTGGTTGGGTCACAATTTAAATATCCCTTACCATAATTCCGGAGTCGAGAACCGAGGGTACTCTGGGCGATTCGAACCCGTCCACTCAGGAAAGGCTGCCAGGTAGTGGAGAGGCAGCAGTTTCCTTTTCTCTCTCTTGGGGGGGGGGGGGCGCTACGCTAGTGAAGTAGACGCAAGGTGGCCGTTGTTCCACCAGCGAGAGAGAGAATCACTTGGGCATTGGTGGGGTTTGAGTAACGGAGAACCAAACCCAAATTAAGCCAGCGAGTGGAGTTAAAAAGAGGGAGCCCGCTACACATCCCCCTTCTCCAATCCTGTAGCCTTGCAAGTTTATTTCCATCAAGTGTCCATGCAATTTCCTTCTGAAATCATTGATCATCTCCACTCCCAACAGCTCCAAGGTAGGAAGTTCCAGGTTATTCCCAATCGCTGGGTGAAAGCATTCCTCTTCACATTCCCCCTGCATCTCCTGCACAATATTTTGACCCCTGGTCTTTGTTGTTGATTCTTAAAGGTAAAACCCACGCATAATAGGAGAGCATATCATGGAATGGTGACCATAGACCATAGAACCATACAGCACAGAACAGGCCCTTCGGCCCTCAATGCTGTGCCGAGCCATGATCACCCCACTCAAACCCACGCATCCACCCTATACCCGTAACCCAACAACCCCCCCCTAACCTTACCTTTTTTAGGACACTACGGACAATTTAGCATGGCCAATCCACCTAACCCGCACATCTTTGGACTGTGGGAGGAAACCGGAGCACCTGGAGGAAACCCACGCACACATGGGGAGGACGTGCAGACTCCGCACAGACAGTGACCCAGCCGGGAATCGAACCTGGGACCCTGGAGCTGTGAAGCATGTATGCTAACCACCATGCTACCCTGCTGCCCCAACAGCCACCAAGCCACCAAAGCCAAGTGACAGAACCAAGCCACCAAAGAAATGAAATAACTTATACCTCCATAGACTAATTAGTCATTCATTATTTTCCTATTTGTGAAATCCTGCTGTGCACAAAATATTAACTCTATCTGTCAACTTCATGATCACTGCATGCATCATAATTTATTGCATTAGACCCTCTTCCAGACATTACGGACAGATAAATTAAGGTAGTCATAGACTTAGAATTTAAAGTGCAGAAGGAGACCATTCGGCCCATCGAGCCTGCATTGGCTCCCTTGGAAGAGCACCGACTTAAGCCCACACCTCCACCCGATACCCGTAACCCAGCAACCCCACACAAACCCTTTGGACACTAAGGGCAATTTTAGCATGGACAATCTACCTAACCTGCACATCTTTGGAGTGTGGGAGGAAACTGGAGCTCCCGAGGGAAACCCACGCAGACATGAGGAGAACGTGCAGACTCCACACAGACAATGACCCAAGCCTGCAATCAAACCTGGGACCCTGGAGCTGTGAAGCGACAGTGCTAACCACTGTGCTACCGTGCCGCCCTACAGGGGCGACACAGTGTTTAGCATGGCTGCTTCACAGCGCCAGGGACACGAGTTCAATTCCCATCTTGGATAACTGTCTGTGTGGTTCTCCCTGCGTCTGCATGGGTTTCTTCCGGGTGCTCTGGTCTCCTCCTACAGTCCAAAGATGTGCAGATTAGGTGGATTGGCAATCCTAAATTGTCCCTTAGTGTCCAAAGGTTAGGTGGGGTTATGGGGTTACAGTAATATGGTGGGGGAGTAGGCCTAGATAGGGTGCTCTTTCAGAGGGTGGGTGTGAACTCGATGGGCCAAAAGGCCGCCTTCTGCACTATAGAGATTCTAGATAGGTGGGGTGTTTAACCTAAAACAGCCCTGGCTTCTTCCTTTAGGGAGGTTCAAACCCACCTCACACTGGTGGAAGAGCTGCCTGTCGTCACATGTGGTACTCCCACTGAAATCCAGATGTAGGCAGCAACTGCCAATGACTGTGGCAACTGATGAAGCCACGATGGCTGTAGAATGCACAGCCATGGCGTTGGACTCTCCCTCTCAGATGGTGCCTGTATGGGCTCTGCTGGCCACAGGTCGTTATCCGATCCAGCACATCTAAAGAACACTACTTAGCTGAGAATGAACTGTCTTCATTTCAATATTGCATTCCCTTATGGTCACCATGACCCAAGGAGAGCATGCCAAACTTCAGAGGCCATCAAGAAAAGAGTCACAGTCTCATCTCTGAGGGGCGTCAAAGAGATTTAAATGTACCTTACTTTCATTAGGTATTCTATGTAGGCCAGCTGGGTGCACAGTGCCTTCCCAGCAAAGACGTCAGGGAGTCAGGCACTGCATATTTCTTCACATTATGATGCTAAAACAAGAAACCCTTGCACAGATTGGGCCGATAATTCAACATAAAGGTTGACAAAAAATTAAGTGCTGTACAATTCAAGGGCAAATCTGGCTCTCCACACAATCTCCTGCCTTTTCTTGTCAGTTCATTAGCAGTGCAACCGATCCCATTGATTTAACTCAAGTTGTTTACTTGTCAGGAAGTTGGATAGCAAGCTACATATTCAAAGTTACTGATGATACAAAGATACAGGGTATTGTAAGCAATAGAGATGGAAGTATAAAATTACCGAGATATTGATCGATTAAGTCAATGGGCAAATCCGTGGTAAATAGATTTCAGTGCAGGCAAATGTGAGTTCATCCACTTTGGGCCAGAAAAAGGTAGAAGGTAACACTTCCTAAATTATAAATAGCGAGATACAATGAAGATCCAAGGGGACTTGGGGTCCAGGCGCACAAATCATTAACATGTCATGAGAAGGATCAGAAAATAATCAACTAGGCTAATGGAATGCTAACCTTTATATCTTTTTTTAGAACATACAGTGCAGAAGGAGGCCATTCGGCCCATCGAGTCTGCACCGACCCACTTAAGCCCTCACTTCCACCCTATCTCCATAACCCAATAACCCCTCCTAACCTTGTTGGTCACGAAGGGCAATTTATCACGGCCAATCCACCTAACCTGCATGTCTTTGGACTGTGGGAGGAAACCGGAGCGTTCGGAGGAAACCCACGCAGACACGGGGAGAACGTGCAGATTCCGCACAGACAGTGACCCAGCGGGGAATCGAACCTGGGACCCTGGCGCTGTGAAGCCACAGTGCTATCCACTTGTCCTACCGTGCTGCCCTAATCTGGTGGAATCTGGAGGAATAAAAGCCACGATGCCAAGCCCTGGTTGGGCCTTACCAGGAGCACTGTGAATAGTTCTGGAAACCACACCTTAGGCAGAATATATTGGGCTGGATTGTCAAGTGTTTCTCGGTGGTGCACCATTCACTGTCAGTGGGAATCTCTACTGCTGCCGCTTGTCAATGGGATTCCGATTGAAGCTACCTCACTCCCCCGGAAAACCTGCAGGCAGGGATGCACTGCCGATGGGACCAGAGCACTCCACCGCCAGCGAACGGTCAGAGAAATCTCGCCAACTGTATTCCATGGAAGTAAGGATTGAGGCTTTCAAATGATTAAATGCAACAGATGGAGTAGATGAGGAGAAACAATTTCTGCTGGGAGTCTAAAAATTAGAGCTCGAGCTTTCTGAAGTGAAATGAGGAAATGTTTCTTCATGCAAAGAGTGGTAGGAGTATGGAATTCTGCTCTCCAAGTGACAATTGATGTTAGATTAATTCTAAATTTTAAAACTGAGGTTGATAGACCTTTTTCAATATCCAAAGGAATAGAGGGGTTTGGGGAAAAGATATAGGGCAGGATTCTCCACCGTCGGGATTTTCCATTTTGCCAGTGCCCGGGGGTTTCCCGACGTCGTGAGGCTGCCCCACAATGGGAAACACCATTGACCAGCCGGCGTAATGGAGAATCCCGCTGGCGGGTGGGGGGCAGAAAAGTGGCGTGGCGGGGGGGAGAATCCAACCCATAGAGTTAGGTCACACAGCCAGGAGATCTTGTTGCACAATGGATAGCATCCCTGCCTCTGAGCCAGAAGCTCCATGTTCGAGTTACACCCCTGGACAGATGGGTTGAGATGGCAACCTGCAAACCCTTCCAACACACCAATGGCAGGTGGGGGAAGACCCCTGGTCTGCCAGGCTTGATGTGGAGTGGCACCTTCAAGCTACGTCCCTGGCGACAGACTGGCAACCTGTTCAGGGAATTGTCAACATTGAAAATGGACAAAAGTCTGGTGAGGGAAGAGAATTGGAACAGATCGGCCACAATCTCATGAAATACATGAACAGGTTTAAGGAGCGAAATGGTCGTATTCATATCGTTTCAAATCTTTTGATGCAGCCACTTTGTGACGATATGGGCATCACTGGCTGGGCCAGCACTTATTGCCTATCCCTAATTGCCCTTTGAGGGAGGTGAGGGATCTAAACTTTTCATTAATGTGTTTCTGTGTCGCCGCACATATATTAATTGAACAGAACTTGAGACTGAACTTAAATTGGGTTTTAATATCAATTAGCTATTTTTATTAGTGTGTCTGCTGAAGATTCATTTTGTTGTACAGAATTTTAAGCCCTGCTGGAAGCTTAGTTGAAATGATTGTCTCTCGCAATTACAGATAGGTTGAATTCAAGATACAATAACAGTTCAAATTAAATATGTACAGTGCATAGACAATTGCACAGTTTAAAATAGATTTGCAAAGCAAGAGGATAGAACATATTTTAGAGAATAGGTTGAGTTGATTCTAGAATTTCTTTTTCGTCTCGATACACAACTTTTTAAGGGAATTATTATCTGTTTTTATCTATGAAGTCTCAGCCGCTTCAAAGCTTTGATTGGTCTGAAATCATCTATAATCCTTTTAATTTGATCACATGATCTGTCAGTCAATTAATCAAACCATTATTTTGGTCATCTAAGAAGTTGCTTTAGCAAATTCCTTTCGTGGGGTGACTTCTGTAGTTATCATAGAATGGTATGTGGTTATCCTGGACACGTAGCTGGATGTCATCCAGTTCTTTCTAAGGCAAAGAACTATTCATGTCAGTTTCATTTGTCAACCTGACATTGCCAGCTACAGCATTCTCATATCTGGGGCTGGATTCTCCAACTCCCCGCCGGGTCGGAGAATTGCTGGGGGGCGGCGTGAATCCCGCCCCTGCTGGCCGCCGAATTCTCCGGCACTGGATATTCAGTAGGGGCGGAAATCATGCCGCGTCGGTCGGCGGGCCCCCTCTGGCGATTCTCCGGCCTGCGATGGGCCGAAGTCCAGCTGCTGTAATGCCTCTCCCGCCGGCGTGAATTAAACCACCTCCCTTACTGGTGGGACCAGGCGGCACGAGCGGGCTCCGGGGTCCTTGGGGGGGGGGGGGGTGCGCGAGGCGATGCGATCTGGCCCCAAGGGGTGCCCCCACCGTGGCCTGGCCCACGATCGGGGCCCACCGATCCGCGGGTGGGCCTGTGCCGTGGGGGCAGTATTTTCCTTCCGTGTTGTCCATAGCCTCCGCGATGGCCGACGCAGACGTGACCCCCTCCCCTGCGCATGTGCGGGGATGATGTCAGCAGCCGCTGACGCTCCGGCGCATGCACGGACTTCCGCTGGCCAGCGAAGTCCCTTCGGCCCCAGGTCTTCCACGCCAGCCAGTGGGACGGGAACCACTCCGGTGCGGGCCTAGCCCCTCAAGGTGAGGGCATGGCCCCTCACGCCACTCTGTCCCGCCGGGACCCCCCGCCCCGCTGGGTAGGGGAGAATCCAGCCCCTGATTCTATTTCAGTCAACAGTCAGCCATCTTATGCATGTCAAATATGAAATGCAGTGGCTGTAAGTCAGCCATTATTATCTCTTTAAATCATTTCTTTAAATAGAACCCTATTTACCTATACAAAAAGGTTAGTTTCTATCAGGAGGGAAGGGTATTTAAGAGCTAACCACGTTGTTGTGGATCTGAAGTCACATGTAGGCCAGGTAGGTTTTTATGACTATTGACAATGGTTTCATGGTCATCGTTAGACTTTTAATTCCAGAATTTTATTCAATTCTAATTTCACCAATAATGGTTTGATTAATTGACTGGGTTTTGAACCTGGGTACCCAGGGCATTACCCTGGGATTACTAGTCCAGTGGCTACCACTACGCCACTGCCTCCCAATAGAGTGAAGAGATTGCACGGGAGTTCAAATTATTTGATAACCATTGAGCTGAATCCAAATTTGTTGCAATTACAACTATTACATTCAGGGGCATTAGCTCTTCCTGGTTGTCAGAGGTGCTTGCTGCTTATCTAATTAATAGTATCCTTGCATTTAACATACAATTAATTGGGAATTCTGAGTCGATACAATTTGGTTCAGATACGATACAGCAAAATAGAATAGAATCATAGAATCTCAGAAGGAGGTCATTCAGCCCATCGAATCTGCACTGACCCTCCGAAAAAGCATTCTACCTTGGCCCACTCCCTCGCCTGATCCCTGCAGCCCATCTCATTGATCATGACCAATCTACCTAACTTGCACATCTTTGGACGCTCTGGGGTAATTTAGCATGGCCAATTCATCTAACCTGCACATCTTTGGGCACTACAGGGTAATTTAGCATGGCCAATCCATCTAACCTGCAATAATGTACTAGGTTCTGTCATGTCATGCTAAGATTTAATTTACTGAATTAGAATGTGAAAATCAGAAATCAATTTTTAAGATCAATGGGTCAGTGTGATGGACTATAGTCGGACTTTAATTTAGTAAAGATTTAGACATGAGCTCATGCCTGCCAGGGAGATGAGGTAACCTGATGTTCCCGTGAGGGATGGTTGAATTGCAAACCTTAAACCATCTGTCTTTAAGATTGATCCGACAGCTGTCGAATTGTGCATGCTTTAAGAATTTTAAATGCTTCGCTACTAATCGCACTAAATATTATTGTGAACTTTGACAGGATGGGGAAGAAATTGCTGAACAGAAACAGTGTGGGCGTTTCCTGCTCCTTGCCATCCTTGGTGGGAAGCAACATGCGGAACATTTGGCATGTTCTCAGGCCAACCCATGTGAGTGCCGGAGCTGCCTCATGTGGAGAACTAAATAAATAACAGTGCTGATCAGCAAAGGAATGAGCTAAGCGTCAACTGTGAAGATGCTAAGAAGACAGCAGAATGGAGGCATTTTAGGGAGTCTGCCATTGCAGTTCGAAAAATTGGTTGGGAGTTTCAAATCCAACCCGGAAAAATGCTCAAGATGAAAAAGAACAATTGATCGAATCATAAGAACATAAGAAATAGGCGCAGAGAAGGCCATTCGGCCCCTCGAGCCTGCTCTGCCATTCAATCAGATCATGTCTGATTTTACTTTCCTGTCTCCACACTCGCACCCTCCCCGCATGCCCCATAACCTTTGACTGTCTTGCTTATCAGAAATCTCGGCATTGAGTATATGACCCAACCTCCACTGCTGTCTGCTGCATGGGATGCCAAAGAGCTGAAAGAAAAAACTCCTCCTCATTCTCAATGAAATAATTTCAGGTAGACACAGCATTTGACAATTAAGATAGATCTAGATTTTTGCAGATTATTCTGCCTCATATCCTGAAACTTAAGAAGCACAAAGTCATCGAGGAGACTGCACTGATCACTGCACTGCAGAATTCAGATGAAAAGTAAGACTGAGGTTTGGTCCTACATCCCACAAGTGGATGCGAAAGATTCCACATCACTATTCTCCCCTTGCCTTGGCCAATCGTTATCCTTCAGAAACCAACTAAAAACAAATTGGTATCATATTTCTATTGATGGCCTCTTGCTCTATAAGACCATAAGACATAGGAGCAGAATTAGGCCACTCGGCCTAATTCAAGTCTGTTCTGCCATTCAATCATGGCTGATATATTTCTCATCCCCATTCTCCTGCCTTCTCCCCATAACCCCTGATCCCATTCTTCTGTTTCCTCGGACCAGCACTGCATGACCTTCTTAACCAGATTCTCCCGCTTAAGTTTCTGTTTGTATGCCAGTGGAAGGAATACCGTCTTATGGTCTGATTTTCCAAGGTGCGGTTGGGGGAGGAATGGTAGGCGCCCTTGATTTTTGCTAAGCAGTGGTCGAGAGAGCTGTCGCCCCTGGTGGGACAGGAGATGTGTTTGTTGGTGGAAGCTTGGCAGTACACTCTTGAGGTTGGCCTTGTTGAAGTCCCTGGCCATGATGAACAAGGCCTCTGGTGTTCTGTTTCATTGTTGTTTATAATTGTGTGGACGCCGATCCTTAGTAATGACATCAGAGAAGAAGGGTTGTTTGGGAGAAGATTCCAAGACGTGTTCTTCAAGAGCAAATATTGGAAACCCTTGTGTGGCAATCAGAGTTCCGGTAAGACCATTTGGTTCATCTGGGGGGAATTGATGAGAAATCCGCACTCGATTTCAGTGTGTGATGTGTCTGACCACAGTTTGCATGTTGATTTGCATGAACCGTGTATGTACTGAGAATATTAGAGTACAGGATAGATCCTGGTAACTTGTGTTATCCTAATAAATCTGTAAAGGTATAGGGCTGGATTCTCCAAGACATTGTGCAAAAATTGCGAAACGCGATCAGACGGCGAATCGGCTCCGACGCCGAAATTGGGTTTGACGCCAGTTTTGCGCCGATTTTGGATTCTCTGGACCTCCCAACTCGACGAAATTGCGGCACCCGCTGTGCGGTCATTATACACCCCGATGACCGATTCTCCGGGGACTCAGTGATTTGGCGGGCCACATGGGCCAATTTCCCAATGGCATGGTTCTACCACCTATTACAAAATCGTGGTACCCTGCATGCAGCCCTGTGGCAGCATCAGCAAAGGCGACCCAGAGAGGAGGCGGAGGCTGCAGCAGAGGAGTGGGCCGCATAGGGGCAGGTGGCAGCCGCTCAGGCTGGAGCCCACCCCCGACAGGCTGAGGAGGAGGAGGAGGAACGTGACGAAATTGAGAGGGAGGAGGAGGAGGAACAAGATGATGAGGAGGAGGAGGAGGAGGTGGTGGTGGTGCCAAGGAGGCGCCGGATGAGACCCTGCGTGTACCGGCGCCGCATGTCTTTTGAGGAACTACTAGACCAGGCATGCAGGAGGAGACTGCCGATGAGCCGGGAGACTGTCGGACACATCTGCCACATGCTGGCACACCTGGCACCATGTGGGAATGGGGGAGGACACCCGCTACCGGTAGCCGTCAAGGTGACAGTCTCCCTGAATTTATATGCCACGGGTCGTTCCAGACACTGTGTGGGAACCGGTCTGGCATCCCCCAGGCATCGGCGCACTGGTGTATCCATGCCGTCACTGACATCCTGTATGCCCTGGTGGACTGCTACATCCGGTTCCCTGTGGACCTCGCCCACCAGGATGGCCTGGCAGCGGACTTCGCTGCCATTGCCGGGATGCCCCGGGTCCAGGGATAATCGATAGAGTGCATGCCGCCCTACGGCCACCAGCGGATAACAGGCCGTTTTCACCAACCGTAAGGGGTACCACGCCATGAACATTTGGGTGGTCTGTCACCATCAGATGAGGATCCTGCAAGCCTGCGCATGATACTTAGCCTCGTTTTGGGAGAATCCAGCCCACAGTTTGGGTGAGGGAGTAGTCCATTATATTTAATCTTTTCTTGTTCAAGAAATGTTTTACTCTGGGTGGCACGGTGGCGCAGTGTTTGACACTGCCGCCTACGGCGCTGAGGACCCAAATTCGATCCTGGCCCGGGGTCACTGTCTGTGTGGATATTGCGGATTCTCCACGTGTCTGCGTGGGTTTCACTCCCACAGCCCAAGATGTACAGGTTAGGTGGATTGGCCACATTAAATTGCCCCTTAATTGGAAAAATAATTGGGTACTCTAAATTTATCTTATTATTTTGTTAAAGGTTCATCAGCTGACTCTTGTGACTCTGTTCAGTAGCTGCCATTCACGCATCTCAACAAAACAAGTCAGCATTATAACCTATCCAGCCGAGTTCCATCCTGGGATCTGACTTCACCAGCAGTACAAAGAACAAAAAAACAAAAAAAATATAGCATAGGAACAGGCCCTTCGGGCCTCCAAGCCTGCGCTGACCATCTAAGCTAAAATCTTCTGCACTTCCAGGGTCCTTATCCCTCTGTTCCCACCCTATACATGTATTTGCCAAGATGCCCCTAAAACATCACTATTGTCCCTGGTTCCACCACCTCCTCCGTTAGCGAGTTCCAGGCACCCACTGCCCTCTGTGTAAAAAACTTACCAATTACATCTCGTCTAAATCTTGCCCCTCGCACCTTAAACCTACGCCCCCTAGTAATTGACCCCTCTACCCTGGGAAAAAGTCTCTGGCTATCCACTCTGTCTATGCCCCTCATAATTTTGTAGACCTCTATTAGATCGCCCCTTAACCTCCGTCGTTCTAGTGAGAACAGACCGAGTTTATTCAACCTCTCATCATGCCCTCCATACCAGGCAACATCCTTCTAAATCTCTTCTGCACCCTCTCTAAAGCCTCCACATCCTTCTGGTAGTGTGGTGACCAGAACACTATACTCCAAGCATGGCCTAACTAAGGTTCTATACAGCTGCAACATGACTTGCCAATTTTTATACTCAATGACCCGGCCAATGAAGGCAAGCATGCCATATGCCTTCTTGACTACCTTCTCCACCTGTGTTGCCCCTTTCAGTGACCTGTGGACCTGATCACCTAGATCTCTCTGACTGTCAATACTGTTGAGGATTCTACCATTTACTGTATAGTCCCAACCTGCATTACCTCGCATTTATCTAGATTAAATTCTATCTACCATCTCTCCGCCCAAGTCTCCAAACGATCTAAATCCTGCTGTATCCTCTATCAATCCTCGGGCGGGATTCTCTGACCCCCCGCCGAGTCGGAGAATCGCCGGGGTGTGGCGTGAAACCCGCCGCCAGCTGCCGAATTCTTTGGCGCGGGGTTTTGGCAGGGGCGGGGACCTCGGCACGCTGGTCGGGGGCCATCGGCAGCGGTTCCCCCCGGCGATTCTCCAGCCCACGATGGGCCGACAGGCCGCCCGTTTTTGGCGGGTCCCGCCGGCATAAATCACAACAGGTCCTTACCGGCGGCTCCTGGCTCCACGGGCAGCCTGCCGAGTCCTCGTGGGGGCACAGGTGGATCTGGCCACGGTGGGTGCCCCCACGGTGGCCTGGCCTGTGTTTGGGGCCCACTGATCCGCAGGCGGGCCTGTGCCTAGGGGGCACTCTTTCCCTCCCTACCAGTCGCTGTCAACCTCCGCCATGGCCGGTGCGGAGAAGAACCCCACTGCGCATGTGCTTCGATGAGGCCAGCACATGCACCAACACGCGCCGACTGGCGGAGACCCTTCGCCACTAGTTGGCGTGGCACCAAGCCCATCTGCGCTGGCTGGCGCAGCGCCAAACACTCCGCCGCTGGCCGAGCCCCTGAAGGTGTGGAGGTTTCTGCACCTTCTGCACCTCATCGGTGCCGGAGTGGCCTGCCCTGCCGGTTCACGGAGAATTCCGCCCCTCATCGCTATCTGCAATTCCACCAACCTTTGTGTCGTCCACAATCATAGTAGCATAGTAGCATCAGCTGCAATTATAAAAAAAGTAAAGAAACAAGAGACGGAATTATTACCACAGCTGTCATCTGAAATTGTTGAGTTCATAAAATTGTGAAGTGCCTAAATGAATAATAAGGTGATGATCCTCAAGCTTTCTTTTACCCCTTTCTCCTTGCACCATCATCCCTTTCATCATTTAATATCTCCCGCCTTCCATCATTTGATAGACCTTCCTTTTGCTCTTTCATCTTTCCTCTCTCTATCTCCCTCCCTTTACCCAATTCAGTATTTCCTGACAACTTGTTATATCTTAAAACTTCTGCCATTTTGATGGAAGGCTATTGTCCTGAAATATTAAAAACCAGGATTCAGCTCATAAAGTCCTTGACAGAGAAAATCTAACTGCTGAATGAAATGTTATTCGGTGCGGTGGAAAATGTGGTACTCTTTGTCACCAAGGACATTTACTGAGTAATGATAAATAAATAATGATAGATAACTCCCTTCAGAATAAACATTTCAGGCCTCATAGCTGACAGCACATCCAGTAGCCCAAGACCTAAATATTTGTTTCCCATGTGTAACACATGGGCAGCACGGTAGCATGGTGGTTAGCATAAATGCTTCACAGCTCCAGGGTCCCAGGTTCAATTCCCGGCTGGGTCACTGTCTGTGTGGAGTCTGCACGTCCTCCCCGTGTGTGCGTGGGTTTCCTCCAGGTGCTCCGGTTTCCTCCCACAGTCCAAAGATGTGCTGGTTAGGTGGATTGGCCATGATAAATTGCCCGTAGTGTCCTTAAAAGTAAGGTTAAGGAGGGGTTGTTGGGTTACGGGTATAGGGTGGATACGTGGGTTTGAGTAGGGTGATCATTGCTCGGCACAAGATCGAGGGCCGAAGGACCTGTTCTGTACTGTTCTATGTTCTATGTTCTATAACTTATCCCTAAAATTATCAGGCAATTTACAGCTCTCTTCGTGAGCTAGCCAATAATGTTGGGCTGACTCTACAAAGAATCACAATCACTTTAAGGGATCAATTAAACTTGATTCAAAATGAAGCTTAAGCGAATGTAAGTCAGATCAGCCTCAAGCAGAACTGCTTGAGATAGACGAGGCTTTCAGCTGCTGTCAAGGCTTTGACTAGAAGTAGAACAGGTAGGCGATTCCAAGCTCTGGCAACTGTGCAGTCATCACCCTGTATCTCCTCTTTTCCAGGAAGAGGTAATTTTCATGTTTGGTGCTATTGTTAGGATGGGAAGTTTCAATTTTATCATTTTAATTCCTTGCATATTTCACAATGTGTTGCAATTTCCTTGCTTTTATCTCTGTTGGCTGTCAATATTGCAAAACCTCAATCAACACTTCATAGAGAGAAAGAAAGCTTGTAACATTTTGAATGGGACATGCAGTCACATTTGTCATCAAAAGAGGTTTACAGAGAAACATGTCACCTGCAGAGCTGATGTTAAATTCCATAAGAGGATCGGAATGCTTTCATTGACCAATTTTCCAAACACAAACTGCATTCTTTGCTCGTTGGATGAACTCAATTCAATAGAAGGCTGCCCTTAACCAAGAAAAGCAAATATTGCAAAGCATGCATGGAAAAAGGGATCTGTAATGGATGTATAATGGCAGTTACATTGTTATATTATTCAGAAAGAAATGGGAACCAATTGTCATGAGAATGTACACCTGGGGTACCAGATTTTACTGCTGCACTGGAGTCATGCGCCATGTAACAATGTTTCAGTCCATCAGTCCACCAGCCACATGGGAACTGTACGAAATACACTCAATGAAGCTCCGGCATTTTGAGTCTAAATTATGATTATTTTTAACTTCTGGAAACCAGAAGACACAACAATGGGCCGTAACCTTCGACTAAATGGAATTACAAAACTTTGAAGCTCTTGAAGGCTCCGCTGAAACCTCCGACGGCCGGAGTTTCTTGGACCGTGCCATGAAAGAAGTCCCCCAGCCCACAGCGTGGTCCATCAATGTCAGATTCAGGGAGGTCACGTACCTTTTTTTACTGCACTGCCTGCCGTAAAGCAGGTAGGTTTAAAGAGCCCAGTGAAATCAACAAGCCAGGGAGAAGGTAAGTTTCCAAGTTAAGTGGATGGGATTTGGGTGGTCCAGAGGGTCGGAGGTCGGGGTAGGGGGTCGGTGGTTTGTGGTTGGGGTTGGGAGATCGGAGGATAGGGTGGTTGGGTTCAGAGGTTAGTGGGTTAGAGGGCCAGAGACAGGGGAGCTTTGGACATTGTGGGCGAGTCGTCTGGCGAGTAGCATGGTTCAGGATGTAGGGAAGGATGTCCAGTGGGGCAGAGGAGAAGGGAAGGTTTGGATCGGGTGGGAGGTTGAGCCAGATCAGGGGGTCAGGTCGGGTCAGCGGGCCACATCATGGATCCAGCTGGGTTAGGGGGTCGCTTCGGGAAGAACGTGCAAAAACCAGACAGACAGTCACCTAAAGCCAGAAATGAGCTCAGGTCCTTGACACTGTGAGGCAGCAGTGCTAAACACTGCCACCATACTGTTTGTCATAAACTTCTATATACATTGTAATTTTTAGTTCATTTCACTTAAGTTAATTAGCTTTGCCACAGACTATCGCCACAAATTTTCAGGTCCGTTTGTCGCGGGCGTAAATCCCATAATGGCCAAAAACGGGATTCGTTCTGACAAGGACTCCCATGCCCTCCCCATTGATGTAACCAGGCTGCTGCCCAGAGGGGGTGTGAACCTGATTATCATAAATTTAAATTAATTTACATATGCATAAACGGCTGAACGGCATTGCTTCTGGGATGTCAGGTGACCCCCTACCCCACCTTGCTCGTGTGATGTCACACTGGCATAATCACTACTGATTTGCAAAAATGGAAACCAGTCGCGATGGTCATTTTGAAATGAAATGAAATGAAAATTGTTTATTGTCACAAGTAGGCTTCAAATGAAGTTACTGTGAAAAGCCCCTAGTCGCCACATTCCGGCGCCTGTTCGGAGAGGCTGATACGGGAATTGAAACGTGCTGCTGGCCTGCCTTGGTCGGCTCTCTAAGCCAGCGATTTAGCCCTGTGAGTGTAGCCCACAGCTGGTGAGGGACATGGCTGGGCAGTGTCCTGGCACTGCCGACTGACACCTTGGCAGGGACACCCTGGCACTTCCATGGGTGGGTTCAGGGTGGGAGTTCCTGGAACTCCATTTGGGGGGAGCAGGCTGCTAGCGGGAGGTCTGCTATGTGGGGATGCCGGGTGGGGTTGTTGCTGAGGCTACGTCCCTTCGTCGGCATAAAAATGCAGGTGTTGCACTTCTGAGTTTCCAGAAACAAATACTAGGCGATTCACTTAGCTTCTTGGGCTAGCAGAGACTAGAGTTCCCCAAGCAGCTTCGGCTGCGGATACGGGTCCCTGAACTTCTGTTTCCAGGTCCACGCATGCGCATGGCGGCAAACTCTAGTGGCCATGGCGGACTCAGACCGCGGACCCACACAAAGAAATGAGGCCCAGAGCGGCTCCGCTCCCCTGCATTGGACAATCCGATCTGTGCCCCAGCTGCCCATAAGCCCCCCCCCCCACCGGTGCCCGTTCCCCTCCGCAGCTCCCAGCAGGGTGGCCGCGGGCTGAGTCTGCAGCCATCACGTGAGAGTCCCGACTGGCCATACCATGTTAGTTCCACGCTGTCACAAACTCGGCCAAGCGGGAGCGGAGTATCGCTGGGCGGGCCTCTGGCAACGGCCCCCCAGCCGCGCGGCATAATTTGCGGTCGCACGGATATTCGGGGCCCGGAGAATCGCCGGAACGGCGCCGGACCCGGTTCCGTTGGGAAAGTTGATTCTCCGACCCCGTGCCAAATGCGAATTCAGTGTGGGGCTGCGGAGAATCCAGCCCTGTCTGTTCATTATAGGTCCTGTCATACTAAAATACCCTTTGGCTTCAGCTGGCAATTGAATCATTGGCCTGACAGTCAAGGTTCCAGGCGTTCTGTTGAAAACAAGGAGCGGAGTTCTCCATCTGTTCATGCCAGCAGGATTCTCTGGTTCGCGTCACAATGAATGGGTGATTTGGCTCCTCACCAACAGCGGTTGTGGGGCAGCAGGGGGAATCAGAGAATCCCGCCAAAGCTAAGGCAATGTAGCGTCAGGTGGCTCCCCCTTCCACAAACATTCAAGCCCTCCATCACCGACGATCGGTAGCAGCCGTGTGTACCATCTACAAGATGCACTGCAGTAACTCACCAACATTCCTCAGACAACACATTCCAAACCCACGACCACTATAATCTAGAAGGACAAGAGCAGCAGATACCTGGGAACCCCACCACCTGGAGGTTCCCCTCCAAGTTACTCACCACCCTGAATTGGAAATATATCGCCGTTGCTTCACTGTCACTGGGGCAACAACCTGGAAATCTCTCCCTAACAGCACTGTGGGTGTACCTACACTTAAGGGACTGCAGTGGTTCAAGAAGGTAAGTCGCCACCACTTTGTGAAGGGCAACTCGGGATGGGCAATAAATGCTGGACTAACCAGCGCCGCCCACCTCTCGTAAATTAATACAAAACAAAAATGAGAAAATGTGGCCTCAGACAAGATGGAATTGATATCTTGGACTGGATTGTCCGATCCCCCAGCTGCCTGCTTCTCGGCAGAGTGCCATTCGCTGGTGATGGAATTCCCTACTCCTGCCATTTGTTAGTGGGATTTCCTATTGAAGCATCCCTCACTGCTGGCAAACCCACAGGAGAGGGTGCTCTGTCGGCAGGAACAGGGAATCACAACATCCGGAGAATTTTGCTGTTGCTTCCATATGTTCAAAGCATTTGCGATTCAGTTTGGAATTTAAAACGCAGTAAATTTACAACACTGTCACTATTCAATGTAGTTCATGCAAATAGCCCAGAAAACTTCGGGGACGATTAGCAGCCAGGGTGCGAAATTCTCCGACCCCCAGCAGGAGAATCGCCTGGGGCCGCCGAAAATCCCGCCCCCGCCGTGGCAGAGATTCTCCGCCACCCGGGAAGTGGCGGTGGCGGGAATCTCGCCACTCCGATCAGAGAGGCCCTGCGGTGATTCTCCGGCCCGGATGGGCCGAAGTCCCGCCGCTGGGAGGCCTCTCCTGCCGCCGAGGTTTGAACCACCTCTGGAACGGCGGGATCAGCGGCGCAAGCGGGCCCCGGGGTCCTGGGGGGGGGCGATTGAACCCCGGGGGGTGTCCCCATGGTGGCCTGGCCCGCGATCGGGGCCCCCCGCTCAGACTCCGGGCCAGTGCCCTAGGTGTACTATTTCTCCTCCGCGGCCGCCACGGCCTCTGCCATGGCGGAAGCAGAAGAGAACCCCACATCGCGCATGCGCCGGCAGTGACATCAGCGGCCAGCTGCCGCTGACGTCACTGCCGGCGCATGCGCCGACCGGCGAAAGCCTTTCGGCCAGCCCCGCTGCCGGGGGCGCCGGTTTTTTGCGCCAGTCTTCTGGTGCCAACCGCTCCGGCGCGGGGCTGGCCCCCAAAGGTGGGGAGAATTCCCCACCTTTGGGGAGGCCCGACCCCTGAGTGGTTGGCGCCACTCCCCTACGCCGGGACCCCCCGTCACGCCGGGTAGGGGAGAATCCCGCCCCAGATCTCTAAAGCCATTTTGGAGTGACTGCAACATAGAATCACTTCCTATAGTGCAAAAGGAGGCCATTCGGCCCATCAAGTCTGCACCAACCCTCTGAAAGAGCATTCCACCCAGGCCCCACTGCCCTGCCCTATCCCCTGAACCAGCTAACCTGCACATCTTTGGACATTTAGGGCAATTTATCATGGCCAATCCACCTAACCTGCATATCTTTGGACTGTGGGAGGAAACTGGGGCACCCGGAGGAAACCCATGCACACACGGTGAGAATGTGCAAACTCTGCACAGTGACCCAAAACAACAGTGTTAAACACTGCCACTGTGCCACCATGTGGCTGGGTTATCTCTGATTACAACTATTATTCTAATAAGCAACTGAACAGAACAGCCAACAGACTAGAACCTAACCCTCTCCCAAAATATTAAATCTAACTTCATTTTTATGCAGAAAAAAACAATCTATATGCAGATGCTATCCTGATGCATGACTCTTCCCCGAGGACTTCACTCTCGCAATTGTCAGGTTGATACTTCGTCTGATATCTCTGTCATCTCAGATCAGCATGCAAGTCTACTGGGAGAATTGCAGAGTCCCTCACTTCATGCTCTTTGATTATGCGTACCCGCAACAAGTTTTATTTTGGTATGAACAAAAAGCAGTTTTAAATGCTTTAGGGATTATTATCATTTCAAAATTACAATCCATCTGGAAACATGACGTAGAAAAGCAATCAAACCCATACAAACTTCACTGGGATCCTCTGATCCACTTCAGTGTTTTAAAGTGCTGAACATTTCAACCGCATTTTCAACTTTTCAGATTTTACCTTGATCATATTTTCTAAAAATGTACATTGGACAACAAGGCTTTAAGTAAAGGCAGATAATGCTTGAATCACTCAGGAGGGCAGACAGCATCTGTCAAGAGGGAGACAAAGTTAACTTTTCAGGCCGAAGGGCAGCACGGTGGCGCAGTGGATTAGCCCAGCTGCCTCACGGTGCCGAGGTTCCAGGTTCAATCCCAGCTCATTCTCCCCGTGTTTGCGTGGGTTTCGCCCCCACAACCCAAAGATGTGCAGGGTAGGTGGATTGGCCAAAGTAAATTGCCCCTTAATTGGAAAAAATGAATTGGGTACTCTAAATTTATTTTTAAAAAACCAAAAAAAAACCTTTTCTGGCCGATTAACTTTGGTCAGAACTGGAAGAAGTTAGAGATTTAATAGGTTTTAAGAAAGTATAAAGGTGGAGAAAGGGGTTGAGGGAAAGGAACAAAAGTGAAGGTCTGAGAGAAAAAGAATCCTCAACTTTGTCTTATTTTGAAACAATGGACGTTAATTCCAGATTCTCACACACCTTTTCCTCGTCCACCCTGTCAAACTCCCTCAGGATCGGTAATGTTTCAATCAAGTCACCTCTTTCTCTTCTAATCACCACCAAAACCAAATTTAGCCTGCCTATTCTTGGCACATAAGACAATTTGTCCATTCCAGGTATTAATCTAGTAAACCTTCTCTGAATGCTTCAACGCATTTATATCCTTCCTTAAATAAGCGGGGCGGGATTCTCCCCTTCCCGGCGGGGCGGGCGTTCCCGGAGCCAAGAAGTGGCTTGAACCACTCCGGCATCGGGCCGTCCGGAAGGTGTGGAATCCTTGGCACCTTCAGGGGCTAGGCCGGTGACAGCGTGGTTGGTGCTGCGCCAACCAATGCGGAAGGGGCTTGGCGCCGCGCCAACTGCTGCCAAAGGGACTCCGCCTGCTGGCGCGCATTGGCGCATGCGCGGGAGTGCCTGCGTGTACTGGCGTCATCCCAGCGCATGCGCAGGGAGGTTCATCTATGCACCGGCCACAGTTGAGGTCCACAGCAGCCGGTGCGGAGGGAAAGAGTGCCCCACGGCACAGGCCCTCCCGTGGATTGGTGGACCCCGATCGCGGGCCAGGTCACAGTGGGGGCACCCCCCAAGGGCCAGATCCCCCCCCCCCCCCCCCCCCCCGAGGAGCCCAGAGGCCGCCCGCAGAGCCAGGTCCCGCCGGTAAGTACCAGGTCTAATTTACGCCGGCGGGACCGGCCTAAAACGGGCGGCCACTCCGCCCATCGCGGTCCAGAGAAACGCCGGGGGGGGGAGCCACTGCCAGCAGCCGCCGACTTGCGTGGCGCGATTCCCGCCCCCACCAAAACCCCGGCGCCGGAGAATTCGGCGAGGGCGAGATGAACGCCCCCCCCCCCCCGCCGAATCTCCGGCTCGGCAGGGGGTTGGAGAATGCCGCCCAAGGAGAACACTACAGTACACAGTACCCCATATTTGGTCACATGCCCTGTACAACTGAATCATGATCTCTGTACCTTGTGTTCAATTTCCCTTGCAATAAACAAAAACATTACTTGTTGCACCTGCATACTAACCTTTTGCAACTTATGCAATGGGACACCCAGATTCCTCTGCATTTCAGAGAGCTGCAATCTCTCACCATTTTGAAAATATGCTTTCTTATTCATCCTGTCGAAATGGACATCCTTACATTTTCTCACATTATACTCCATTTGCCAGATCTTTGCCCTCTTATCTAACCTTCTAATTAATTTTGTAGCCTCCTTAAATCCTCTTTACAACTTACTTTTTGTGTGATCCGTCAATTTAGTAACTATACCATTGGTCCCTTCATTAAAATTATTGTAAAGAGTTGAGGCCCCAGCACATCATTCATCACATCCTGGCAAGCAGAAAATGACCCATATATGCGTCCTCTCTGTTTCCTGTTAGCTCGCCATCCTTATGTCCCTGCCAAACTGTTACCCCTTACACTCTGAACTTCTATTTTATGCAATGATCTTTGAAGAGGCATCTTGTCAAATGCCTTCTGAAATTCTAAGTATTGTACAACCACCGGTTCCCTTTTATGTCCAACATCTTATTCAAAGAACTCCAATTGGTTAAACATGATTACCTTTTCACAAAACCATGTTGGCTCTGTCTGATTACTTAGAATTTATCTATATGCCCCATTATAACATTTTTAACAATTGTTTCAAACATTTTCCCTCTGACAGATGGTTGCCTGCTTTCTGTCTCCCTCCCTTTTTGAACAAAGGAGTTACATTAGCTATTTTCCAATCTAATCTGGGGCGGCACAGTGGTTAGCATTGATGCCTCACAGTGCCAGGGGCCCAGGTTTAATTCCGCCCATGGGTGACTGTGTGGAATTTCTATGTTCTCCCTGTGGCTTCATGGGTTTCCTCTGGGTGCTCCGGTTTCCTTCTACAGTCCAAGGATGTGCAGGTTAGGTTACGGGGACAGGGTGGGGTGGATAGGGAAGTGGATCTGGGTAGAGTGCTCTTTCGGATGTTCGGATGTTTGATGGACCAAATGGCCTCCCTCCGTGAGACAGTGAGCTTTGCGCACGAGCAGTAGGAGCGAGGCTACATCCAGAGTGAAGCCACAGACAGAGTGAGCTTTAAACTTTGGAATTTAAAGCAGAGTGGGGATTTGGTAGAGCGGGAAGTGGGACCTGTACAAACTGGATGGGTTACACCCGGGGAGGAGTGGGACTGATGGGGGGTACTTCACAAAGGAAGACATGAATAACGTAGCGGGAGTTTTGAGAAACATAAATTTTAGTGAGCAGCAGAAGGAAATTAGTATTAGTAAAGAAATGGTTTGGGGGAAATTAATGAGATTGAAGGTGGACAAATCTCCAGGGCCTGATAATTTTCATCCCACAGCACTTAAGGAAGTGTCCCTTGATATAGTAGATCCATTGGTGGATGTTCTTATTGTGGAAGGAATGCAGCGATTCCTGGGATGGCGGGACTGTCATAAGAGGAGAGACAAAATCGGTTAGAATTATATTCATTGGAGTTCAGACCAGTGAGAGGGGGTCTCATAGACATGTACAGAATTCTAACAGCATTAGACAGAGTAGATTCAGAAAGAAAGTTCCCGATGGTGGGGGAGCCCAGAACTAGGGGCCATAGTTTGAGGATAAGGGGTAAACCTTTTAGGATTGAGGGATCTAATTTCTTCACCCAAAGAATTGCGAATCTGTGGAACTCACTACCACAGAAAGTAATTGAGGCCAAAATGTTGTGTGATTTTAAGAAGGAATTAGATATAGCTCTTGGGCTAAAGGGATCAAGAGATAGGGGGGGAAGGCAGGACCAGGGTAAAGAACTTGATGATCAGCCAAGATCATAATGAATGATGGAGCAGGCTGGAAGGGCCGAATGGCCTCCAATCACTTCTATTTCCTATGTTTCTATGTAGGGATTCTATAATGTAACCATCCTCGATTCAGGACCATTTTGGAAAATTAAGACCAAACGCATCAACTATCTAAGTAGTCACTTCTTTCAAAACCCAAGGATAAAATCAGAACCCAAAGACTTGTCAACTGCAGAGTCAACAATTTGCGAAGGAACATTTCCCTGGTGATTGTCATTTTCTTGAGTTCCTCCTTCCCTTCTATTTCCTGATCTATAGCTGTTTCTGGGATTATACCTGTTCAACTCATCGGCGATCTCTTTGTGTTCCATTATTAATTCCCCAGGCTACAGGCCCAGCACTCACTTTGGGTACTGTGTGAGCAAAACACCTACCCGCCACACCGTAAAATGGGCAGCACAGTGGTTATCACTCTGGCTTCACTGTGCCAGGGTCCCAGGTTCGATCCTCGGCTGTGTCACTGTCTGTGCGGAGTCTGCACGTTCTCCCCGTGTCTGCGTGTGTTTCCTCCGGGTGCTCTGGTTTCCTCCCACTAGACCCGAAAGATCTGAATTCTCCCTCTGTGCACCCGAACAGGCGCCAGAATATGGCAACTAGGGGCTTTTCACAGTAACTTCATTCCAGTGTAAGCCTACTTGTGACAATAAAGATTATTATTATAAATTTTGCCTGGCCGCAAAAGTAGCAGCGGGGCCCCGTGGGTTTATCGGGGTTCCCTGCGGCGCAAGCCTGGTGGGGGGGCCGAGTCCACGGGGGTGAGGGAGGTCGCGTTCCACGCTGCCCAGGGGGCCGCTGCATGGTCAGGGACGTACACACGGGCATTACGATTGGCAACGTCTAGGGAGGAGGCGAGGGCCCGTGCCTCCGTGAGGCTTAAAGTCTCTCTCTCTAAAAGTCTTTGGCAGATCTGCGAAGATTGCATACCCGCAATGAAAGCGTCTCTGATCAAAAGTTTGGTGTGCCCGGCAGCAGAAACTTGTGGGCAGCCGCAGTTCCTCCCCAGAACGAGGAGGGCCTGGTAAAATTTGTCTAGAGACTCACCAGGAAGTTGCTGCCTTGTGGCCAGTAGGTGCCGAGCGTAGACTTGGTTCACCGGCCGTATGAAATGTCTGTCGTCTCCTCTATGAGCGTGTACACGGTGGTGCCGACGCACGAGTGGAGGATGTGCAATTTCTGCTCCTTCGTCGGGACGTTTCCGGCTGTACTCAAGTAGCTATTGAAGCAAGCCAGCCAGTGCTTAAATGCTGCTCTTGCATTTGCTGCATGCGGGCAGAGTCGAAGACACTCCGGCTTGATGCAAAGCTCCATCCTTTAAAATCTTGTGTATTAAATTGATGCACAATCAATGGACACGAAACGTAGATAAAGTCCGAACGATAGGCTTTAATGCAGGCGTACAGAAGAATGGCAGAATGCAAGGGAACACGGGTTCTTATACCCCGCCTCGTAGGCGGAGCTACCTACCTCTCAGCCATTTGGCTGAGAGGCACGTGACATACCTGGGCCAATGGGCAGTGAGTCCTCTGCACCAATGGCAGCTCACACTTCCAGGTACCGTAATACCCCTAGTCATACTACCACAGTAGGCATATCAGTAATCTGGTATTGGCGATAACTGACACAAAGGGGCCTCACGGTAGCATGGTGGTTAGCATCAATGCTTCACAGCTCCAGGGTCCCAGGTTCGATTCCCGGCTGGGTCACTGTCTGTGTGGAGTCTGCACGTCCTCCCCGTGTGTGCGTGGGTTTCCTCCGGGTGCTCCGGTTTCCTCCCACAGTCCAAAGATGTGCGGGTTGGGTGGATTGGCCATGCTAAAATTGCCCGTAGTGTAAGGTTAATGGGGGGATTGTTGGGTTACGGGTACACGGGTTACATGGGTTTAAGTAGGGTGATCATTGCTCGGCACAAGATCGAGGGCCGAAGGGCCTGTTCTGTGCTGTACTGTTCTATGTTCTATGGTTTAGAAATGGCAGTTACAAGATATTGATGTACTTCCACAAATCCATGGTTGAAAGGTCATAGAACAATTAAGGCCAGGTAATTGGATAGTAGGCCAATTCAAATCTCATCGTAGCTCTTGTATAATCCTCTCATGATTCATGAGAGTTGGTTTTAACAGTCATTGTCTGAAAGAAAGGGGGCGATATTCTCTGGCCTCCTTGCGGTACGTTTTAGTGGCAGAAGGCAGCCTGTTGTTGGCCGAAGTTGGGATCTTCTGGTCCTGCCAGGTGTCAATGGGATTTCCCATTGAATCCACCCCATGCTGCCGTGAAACTCACGGTGGAGGTGCACCGTCGGTGGGACTGTAAGATCCGACCAGCATGAACAGCAGGAAGATTTCACCCAGACAGAGAGAGGAGCTTATTAGGAGAGAAGGTATCTTTGATATGGTGGGCGGGATTCTCTGCTGCGAGTCCATCCCGTTCCCACTGCTCGTGAGCATGGAGAGTTTGGCCGCACAGTTTGCTGGCTCTGGGATACACTACTCCCACCGCTTGTCAATGGCATTTCTTATTGAATCCCACCCCACTCCCTCGGGAAATCCGACAGCATGGGTGCTGGCTGGACCGGAGAATCCCGCCACCAGCGAGCAGCCGGAGAGTCCCACCATGGTGTCTGCTTTGTCCATTGCGTTACGTTGATGTTCAACAAACAATGGAGGACACTTTAATATACTTCAACCTTTACCAGAAATGTTCCCATGTCTGGTATTTATCCTTCTGTCCAGTCTATTTTTATCCAGTTGACTATGGGATACAGTAATCTTGCTGCAACAAACTTCTTACTGTCAAAACCAGGCCTTGTTTAATTGCTTTCTATCTGGAAGTATCTAGTTCCAGCATTATACCACACAGCTTATCAAATGGACATCTATGTACAACTGATTTAAGGCATCACTTGCTGCTGCATCCATTATCCACATCCCACAAAATAAGCATCTACGTATTGATGCAATCTCTCTCCTCCTCTGGTATTGCATCATAGGGAGTTCACTTCAGTTGTCATTCTTGTCTCAGATGCAACTCAAGCAGAGGTTCCAGGCTAACAATGCAAAAGCTCCTTTGATATATTAAGCAGATGCACTTCATAAATCGTAAATTAAAGTGTATGTTTTTCACTTCTTTTATTTACTTCACTCACTTTTAAGGTTGTGGAAACCTCAATCAGGACAATATGGCGCACACCTTCTGGTCCCAATAGCAGTAACTGCTGAAATGTTAACTACTTTGGAGGGTCGCCATAGCATTGGCAATTCTGGTGAGAAGATTTATGCTGGAAATTCAAATTTAATTCGCTTGAAATTACTCAGTGATCTACCCCACCACCTCCGGGAAAATGTCAGCATGTAAACCTGGGCTATTTACCTGGTACTTACACTGATTTTTTACCCTGATTTATTCATGCTGTTCCTCATAGTCTTGGAGTGTATCCTAATAGCTGCCTTCATCCATGCCTGCTTCCTGCAGCTGGCATCATAAGACTCTAAGCCCCCAGTATAGAATCATAGAATCTATGGCATGGAGACGGGCCCTTTGCCCAAACTAGGCCATGCCAACCAAAAAGCCCATATAAGCTAATGCCTACATTTGACCCATAAGCCTCTAAATCTTTTGTTTCTATGTATCTGTCCAAATTCCTTTTAAATGTTGTCAATGTCACTGTCTCAACCACTTCCTCCAGCAGCTCATTACACATACGTACACTCTCTTTGTAAAAAGGTTGCTCCTCAGGTTCCCATGAATTAAAAAAAGATAAGGCCTCAGTTTTACTTGCGGTCAGTGGCTAATCAGAATGTCTAGGTCATTTAGTTTCTCATGCTTATTGATTACTGGGGTGTTTAACTTTATAGCTAATGCCTGGGCATTAATGCTAGAGTAGGCTCTTAAAGCTTTTCTCGCTGAGCTTCTATTAGATTCATAATTTTGCTGTATTTTTTTTGTAGAAGCATTTTCATGAGAGATTAAATAATGTCCAAACGTTTTTCAGACATTTACTCGTTGCTAAATAGCACCATATCAGTCACGCTACAATGGGGTCTGAACTCAACATCTTGGTATGAAACAGGAGTAATGCTAACCAATTTTCGGTGAAGATGCCTGTGTCTGATGGGCAAGTGCGTTGGCATCTTGCCTCGTGTTATTCTCGGTCTCTTTATTTATAACAAAGTGAGAGCTCCCTGCCCATTCCCAAACTGAATGCCTAAGTTAGTTAGGACTAATCGGAACCACTCAAAAATGATGCCCCAAATGTTTGTTTGAAAGACCAGAAGACCGTCAGACATAGGAGCAGAATTAGGCCATTCGGCCCACAGAGTCTCCTCTGCCATTCAATCAGTTCTCATCCCCATTCTCCGGCCTTCTCCTCATAACCCCTGGTCCCCTTATTAATCAAGAAGAACCTCCAATAATTGGATTGGTTGAGGCTCTTTCACTTCTACCTCCTCGATCCACATACCTGCCTCATGTGCTGTCACACCCTCCTGTCCCTGACCATGGAACAAATCAGAAGACTTGAATGAAGTTATTTTTTAATAGTTTATGGGATGTGGGCGATGCTGGCTGGGCCAACATTTATTGCCCATCCCTGAGGGCATTTAAGAGTCCTCATTGCTGTGGATCTGGACCGGGTGAGGACTGCCAATTTCCTTCCTTAAAACACATTAGGGTACCAGATGGATTTTTACGACAATCGACAACGGTTTCATGGTAATCTTTAGACTTTTAATTCCGAATTCAAATTTTGCAATCTGCCATGGTGGGATTCGAACCCGGATCCCCAGAGCATGACTCTGGGTCTCTGGATTACTAGTCCAGTGGTTTACTAGTGCAGCGACAATACCACTACATCACTGCCTAGAATCTACCTAGCTCCATAAAATGACTGCGGTGCCCAGCCACACCTCCTTGAGGCCCCATACTGGAAGTTTCTCCACCAAGTCATATTTAGCTGTGGGTTTCGGTGATGGTTGAAATTGGTAAGATTTCTCCGAAGCTCGATGTGGCAATCTGATTGGCAATGGTAGCTCGACTAAATTATAATAATTCCGATGGTGCCCAGCGATGGTGTTCCATATTCACAGAAGATTGGGGAAAGTCCTGAATTCATCCTCAGGCCTCATCATTATTGCAGTAAAATCACACGCTTAAGTGATTGGAATGCTCTTAGTGCTTGGAATGCACTTCCCTCTCTTTGATGTGGTTAGCGTTTACAAATGTTGGCGTTTCACCACTTAGGCCACTGAACCATGAAGGGATATGAATGAATCAAAGCTGCAGATGGTTTGGAGAGCCATAGCATTCCTACAGTGCAGAAGGAGGCCATTCAGCCCATCAAGCCTGCACGAACCCTCTGAAAGAGTATCTTACCTGGTTCCACTCCCCTAAACCTATGCCCAGAACCTAACCTGTACATCACTGGACATTGAGGGGCAACTGAGCACGGCCAGTCCACATAACCTGCACATCTCTGAATTGTAGGAGGAAATCGGAGCATCCGGATGAAACCCATGCAGACATTGGGAGAACGTATGAAGTCCACACAGTCACCCAAGGTGGGAAATGAATCCAGGCCCCTTGCGCTGTGAGGCAGCAGTACTAATAATTCTGCTACTGTGCCGCCGCCGTTTCCTCCGGGTGCTTTGGATTCCTCCCACAGTCCAAAGATGTGCTGGTTAGGTCTTAATAAATTGCCCCTTAGTTTCCAAAGGTTAGGTGGGGTTATGGGGATAGGGCGGGGGTGTGGGCCTTGGTCGGGTGCTCTTTCTGAGTTTTGATGCAGGATTGAAGGGCTGAATGGGTTTCTCCTGCACTGCGGTGATTCTATAAACGCTAATCAAAAAATCAGATGTTTCAAGCACAGTGACAGCAAAAAGCCATGGGGCGCTTTTAAAATTTTATGACCATCATCTAAATTAAAACATAGGAACATGTTTAGACAGTAATGAGATTGAGACAACATGTGCTCAGCAGGAGAAAAAGCTGTACAGTTTTCACCTTCACTGTTTCAGGCAAATTCTTGGCACCACTTCACAGGACAAGGTCACCAACACCCGAAGCATGTTAATTCCGTCATAGTCATTGCTAAGTTAACAACATCTGTACTGTGGTGTTGTGCGAAGTAAATAATGGCATTCTGGTAAAAGTGGTCAACTTTTAGTACAAAGCCAAGCTCACAGATCAGGGGCGGGATTCTCCGTTGTCCGTCGTAACGCGGGTTTCCGGCGAGAAAAATCGGTGTTAATCACTCCGGCGTCGGGGCCTTCTTTTAAGCTGGCAATCTCCGTTCCCGGAGGAGCTAGCAGCTGACTGACGTGATACGCGTCAGTTTCACCAGCTGCGGAAGTGGTGAGACCCGGCGTTTTTTGGAGGAGGAGGAGGAGAGAGACAGACCCGGTATTTGGGGGGTGGGGGGGGGGGGGGGGGTTGCGGCATGGGGGGGTTTGCGGCATGGGGGGTGTTTGCGGCACGGGGGGGGGGGTTTGCGGGCAGCGGCGTGCAGAGAGGGGGGGCGACGGATGCCCGGGGCCAACGCACCGTCGCCCCCCCCTGTACGCCGCTGCCCCCTACCCCAACCCCCCCCTCACCACCCCTACCTCCCTCCCCACCACTCCTACCCCCCTCCCCACCACCCCTACCCCCCTCCCCACCACCCCTACCTCCCTCCCCACCACCCCTACCTCCCTCCCCACCACACCGACCCCCCTCCAACGCCGCCCCCCATCTCTCGCAACGCCGCAACCCCCCCCCTCAACGCCGGGTCCCCCCCCTCAACGCCGGGTCCCCCCCCTCAACGCCGGGTCCCCCCCCCTCAACGCCGGTACCCACACCCCGTTCCTCACCCTCTGAAGGCCGGTACCCACACCCCCCCTCTCTCCTCCCCCCCCTTCCTTCCTCCCCCCCCTTCCTTCCCCCCCCCTTCCTTCCTCCCCCCCCTTCCTTCCTCCGTTAGTGGGGGGCGGGGGAGGTGCGGCATTAGTGGGGGGTGGGGGGTGGGGGGGTGCGGCGTTGGAGGGGGGTAGGGGTGGTGAAGGGGGTAGGGGTGGTGAGGGGGGGGGTTGGGGTAGGGGCAGCGGCGTGCAGAGGAGGGGGGCGACTGATGCCCGGGGCCAACGCACCGTCGCCCCCCCTCTGCACGCAGCTGCCCCTACCCCAACCCCCTCCCCTCACCACCCCTACCCCCTTCACCACCCCTACCCCCCTCCAACGCCGCACCCCCCCACCCCCCACTAACGGAGGAAGGAAGTGGGGGAGGAGGAAGGAAGGGGGGAGGAGGAAGGAAGGGGGGAGGAGGAAGGAGGGGGGAGGAGGAAGGAAGGGGGGAGGAGGAAGGAGGGGGGAGGAGGAAGGAGGGGGGAGGAGGAAGGAAGGGGGGAGGAGGAAGGAGAGGGGGGGAGGAGGAAGGAAGGGGGGAGGAGGAAGGAAGGGGGGAGGAGGAAGGAAGGGGGGAGGAGGAAGGAGGGGGGGAGGAGGAAGGAAGGGGGGAGGAGGAAGGAGGGGGGAGGAGGAAGGAAGGGGGGGAGGAGGAGCGAGGGGGGGGGTGTGTGAGTACCGGCCTTCAGAGGGAGGGGGACGGGGTCTGGGTACCGGCATTGAGGGGGGGGGGTGTGTGGGTACCGGCCACCCCCCGATGCCGCAACCCCCCCCCATGCCGCAACCCCCCCATGCCGCAACCCCCCCCCGATGCCGCAACCCACCCCCCCATGCCGCAACCCACCCCCCCGATGCCGCAACCCACCCCCCCCGATGCCGCAACCCACCACCCCCGATGCCGCAACCCACCCCCCCCCGATGCCACAACCCACCCCCCCCCCCCCCCCCCGATGCCGCAACCCACCCCCCGACACTGAACGGCGTCAACCATCATCAATGGTTGACGCCGTTTTAAAGCAACTGTGATTTTCGCCGACGTGACCCGTGGCCACGTCGGCGGGACTTCGGCCCATCCGGGCCGGAGATTTGTGGACACTTAAAAAAAAAAAAAATCCCGCCGGCGCCAGCTGTTTTCAGAGGCTGCCGGCGGGATTTGCACAACGCCGGTTTTTGGCCGGTGGGAGATTTAAAAACCCTGCGGGAGCGGAAATAACGCCGCTGCCCGCCGATTCTCCGACCCTGCCTGGGGTCGGAGAATCCCGCCCCAGATAACCTAAGGCCTGAATAAGAGCAGAAAAGGTCAACTTGACCCTAAAACTGGCTGACTCTAAACTCGGATAAAACTCAGTCGTCATAACCCAGAGCAGTCTAAATACACAAGATAAGCTAGAACTCGTCTCTTTCGATACTTAAACAAGTGTGCTCCGTTTCTTAAACATGCGATCAAAAGACAAGATAATGATATGAGACCCCGAGTCCTTAAAGGTCAGCAAGGTGACGCCAGTTTTATGATATTGCTTATGTTTTACTTTTGATTAAATTCCTGACCAAGCAGTATTCACGTTATCTTGATTCTATAATGTATAAATATCGTCCTATTTCTCTGTAATAGCGCAGACTTGGAGAGGATCAGCAGTTTGTATTTGACTGCCTTCCGACTCCAAGTTTCAGCCATTTCTGCATGCAGACAGTTGTAATTCGCAAATAAAGCCTTGTTTTTTCTTAACGAGCATTGTTGAATCTTTCTATCACAATCCAGAAGGGGGAAAAATACTAACTACAACAGTACTGACTTGGCCATAATAATCAAATGGATTACGGGTAGTACCCAAAGACTTCCGGTATTGTGAATATGTATGGCCATAAGGTTGCAACCTGCTGGATATCAATACCTTAGCTATAAGGACACTTGCAAGCAAAATATAGAGATGTTGAACATGCCATTGACAACTGGGTGACAGTCGCTGATGGTCAAGGCCTCTGCAGGATTGCTGGTCAGAGGGATGCAAGGAGAAATGCCAAGGTCAGCAGACTGAAAGAAGATCCCAGCATAAACAGAGTCCAGCGTTTTCTGCCCCGCACAGCCCAATGTCTTCATCTGCAGAAATGCAACAGAGACTGCCATACCAGACTGGGACGCCAATCACACCAAGTGAGGATTAATACAGGAGTTGACAAAGTGGAAACCATTATCTTATGAATTGCAAGGCTACCAAAGACCAAGGGCGTGATCTACCAGCCACGTCCCACCAAAGTGGCTGGCATTTTGCCTGCGCTGGGGATCAGGTCCAAGCATGCCCTGCCCATGTGAAATGGGGTGCAGGAGCCCGAGGATCTGCTTAAGGGTGAGGTGTGGTATTGGGGGGGAGTCCGGTGGTTGCATCGGGGGGTCAAGAGACCTACGTCCCGATCTCCCCCTGCACTGAGGAGTTCCAGCGAGCGGAGATCCTCAGTCCAGGAAATGCGACTTAGTGCAGCCTCGGAGTGGTGTTCCCTGCTACGACATGGCCGGCGTCTGCCCTGATACAAACGCTGCAGGTCGTCGAAGCGCGCAGGTGCGGCCATGGACCTGGCAATTCTCCAGCCATTTATGCCAGTCGCAGCATCGGTGAGAGGTGCTGCCGATTTTTTCCATGTTAAACACCACGGATGCTCCGCACTTATCCTCAGAATCGGAAAATCTAGCCCCAGGATTTTGTGGAAGATGATTCTTGGGTAGGGTGTGTGGATAGTTTGGGTCATGTTGACATCAAAAAGGAGGAGGTATTGGGTCTTTTAAAATATATTAAGGTAGATAAGTCTCCTCCGCCGGATGGGATTAACCCCAGAATATTGAGAGAAGCAAGGTAGGAAATTGCTGGGGCCTTGACTGACATCTTTGTATCCTCATTGGCTACAGGTGAGATCCCAGAGGACTGGAGAATAGTAAACGTGGTACCGCTGTTTAAGAAAGGAAGCAGGGATGATCTTGCAAACAATAGGCCGGTGAGCTCTCGTCGGTAGTAGATAAATTATTGGAGAGAATTCTCAGGGACAGGATTTATACCTATTTGGAAACAAATGGACCCATTAGAGATAGACAGCAAGGATTTGTAAAGGGGAGGTCATGCCTCACTAACTTGATTGAGTTTTTTGAGGGGGTGACAAAGATGATTGATGAGGGGAGGGCGGTGGATGTTGTTTACATGGACTTCAGTAAAGCCTTTGACATGGTGCCTCAAGGCAGACTGGTACAAAAGGTGAAGTCACACCGGATCAGAGATGAGGTGGTAAGATGGATACCGAAGTGGTTTGGTCACAGAAGGCAAAGGGTAGCAGTAGAAGGGTGCTTTTCTGACTGGATGGTTGTGCCTAGAGCTGGGGCCTCTGTTGTTTGCGGTATATATAAATGATTTGGAGGAAAATATAGCTGGTCTGATTAGTAAGTTTGCGAATGACACCAAGGTTGATGGAGTGGAAAATCATGTTGAGGATTGTCAGAGGATACAGCAGGACATAGATAGGTTAGAGACTTGGGCAGAGAAATGGCACATGGAGTTTAATCCAGACAAATGTGGGGTAATTCATTTTGGTAGGTCTATCATGGAGAGCAAATATACTGTTAATGGCAAAACTCTAAGGAATATAGAATATCAGAGCGATCTGGGCATGCACTTCCACAGATATTTGAAAGTGGCAATACAAGCGGACAAGGTAGTCAAGAAAGCATACGGAATGCTTGTCTTCATTGGACGGGGCATCGAGTATAAAAACTGGCAAGTCGTGCTACAGTTGTATGGAACCTTGATAAGGGCGAACTTGGAATATTGGGCACAATTCTGGTCGCCACACTACCAGAAGGATGTGGAGGCTTTGGAGGGGGTGCAGAGAAGGTTTACCAGGATGTTGCCTGGTATGGAGGGCATTAGCTATGATGAGAGTCTGAATAGACTCAGACTGTTTTCATTAGAAAGACGGAGGGCCCTCCAGTTCTTGACACGCCTGCGTCTGTCTGTGGCCTGTGCGTGTTTATAAGCGAGGCAGAAAAATCTCAGTGCAAATGTCTTCGGTACCAGTGAGCTGCCATCTTCTGGTCCTATCCTCATTGACTGGGACACCCCTTTACTGGGATCGTGCTGTGCTCGGTCTTCTGGTCCTATCCTCATTGACTGGGACACCCTGGTACTGGGATCATGCTGTGCTCAGGCTTGATGTTCCATTTCTTGTGTTATGGGGGTGATTGGCTTGTTGAAGTGAGCTTTCTGTGTGGGGGGGGGTGAATAATGTCTCTAATACCAAAAAAAAAAAGAAAGACGGAGGTTGAGGGTTGACCTGATAGAAGTCTACAATATTATGAGGGGCATGGATAGAATGGATGGGCAGGCACTCATTCCCAGGGTGGAGGGGTCAGTCACCGGGTCATAGGTTTAACGTCCATGGGGCAAAGTTTAGAGGAGATATGCGAAGCAGGTTTTTTATGCAGAGGATGGTGAGTGCCTGGAACATGTTGCCAGGGGAGGTTGTGGAAGCAGATACATTAATGGCTTTCAAAAGGCGTCTTGACAAATAGATGGATAGGATAGGTATAGAGGGATACAGTACAAGGAAGTGCTGAGGGCTTTGGCCAAGGTTCATATCATGACCGGTACAGGCTTGGAGGGCCAAAGGGCCTGTTCCTGTGCTGTTTTGTTCTTTGTTCTTTATAAGTGTTAAGCAAGTAGCAGAGTATGACTACAGTTTGTTAAGTAACTCGGAACCATGCCTAGAATCTGCAGATAAGAAAGAACATCCCAAAACTAATATGTACGGAAAGGCAGGATCCTTTCAAAAGGATTTCCTAACTGCTGTAATGAAGAGTTAACCATCAAAACAGGATAAGATGTTACACAAGTGAAGGAATGGTAAAAGTGGATAAAAGCAAATTGCTGCAGATGCTGCAATATGAAACAAAAGAGAAAATGCTGGAGAATCTCAGCAAGTCTGGCGGTGACCTTTGGCAGATGCTGCCAGTCCTGTTGAGATTGTCCAGAATTTTCTCTTTGGAATGGTAAAAGTAGTTGTTTCTGAAGAGCTTTTATAAGATGGGGAGGGAAGTGATAAGTGCTAAAATGTACAGAACTTGTGCATCATGCAGCATTTGAAAAGAACGAAAACAAGTTTGCTTTCAAAGACAACCAGCCCCAATTGCATTATTTGAAGGGCAAAAAGGCAATAATACAGATGGATTTAGAAGCACTGGATTTAGAGAAAATTGCTTCCGGGCAAACTAATACCTGGTCAGACAAATGCTCATTAACTTTACTTCATGCATTCAATGACATCCGAAGTACGCGGGTCAATAAACAATTTTGGTTTAAGCAAATCCAGAAGGAATCCAGCTGTGTAATTATAGATTGAATGTGATAGTGGATTCAACAAATCAAAACAGTGCAATTGAAATTCTGTTGTTTGTGTCACACCTGTTACATTTAGGACCAGTTACTTGCATGCGTTTTGTTGGCACTTCATAATGTCACACTCTAGTTTCTAATTTTAAATGAAATATAACCAATATTTTCTAAACTGGTGCCCGGTGCTCATGTGCCCAGTTACATCGGGTGCATAGCGGAAGAGGCCAAAAATGGTTTTGCTCCGCATGCCGAGCCACATGTGATGCACCGATCTGCTATGTCCGACGCTTTCTGGATCATACACTCGATGGACGTGATTCAGATCAGCATATTTAAATGAATCATTAAACTGGTATTCAATACTGAGCTCTAGAAATGGGAACCAGGCATGACAGCCATGCTTGAAGGTGGGGCTTGAAGGCCATTGGAGCCTCCGGGTGGTCGGGACAGGGCAGGACATTGCCCTAGCACCTGGAGAGTGCCAGCTCGTCACCTTGGCAGTGCCCCTTGCCCTGGCTGGGGATAAGTTGGCAGTGACAGGTGCCCGGGGGGGCAGTGCCTGAGTGCCAGTGCGCACTGCCAAGGGGTGGGGCTTATGCCAATGCAAAGGGGGTGACGGAGGCATGAAGGGGTATATGAAGGGCTGTTGAAGGGGTGTATGAAGATTAGGGGCGTGAAGACTGAGTATGAAGCTGGGGGGGGTGAAGTGGGGTATGAAGAAGGGATACAAAGGGGGGTTATCAGCTTAGGGGGAAGTGAAGGGGGTTCCTCAAAGTGGAGGGGTGCCTTAAAGGAGGGGGAACCCTCAGTGGCCCGAGATTAGGGTATGCTCACTTGGTGGGTGGGGGGGGGGGGGGGGGGGGGAGACACAAACGTTCCATGAAAGGGGGAGGTTGCCCATCTGGGGTCAATGCTTGGGGCAGTTGCCCATGTCTGCGGTGGGTTGCAGTGCCCGTGGGTGGGGTGTCACCGATCTTGACAACATCTTTATTCCCCACTACAGAAAAAAATTCTAAGTATATGATTCTTCGGAAAACTTTCAATGGTAGCGAATGGTAATTGGTGCTTGCTTCCCAGTGCTCGGCCCAGCAAGGCCAGCAACGCAATTCAACATTAATTTGTCCACGTAATGTGGCCTCACGGGCTTCTGGCCACAAATGAAGGCTCACCAGCTGATTCGCTGGCACCCTGTTCACCAGCACCCCTCTAACAAGGTCGAGCAGCACTTAAGCAGCACTTGCTCAGCCAATCCCAGCAAGCTCGCAACAATGGCGCCTAGGAGACCAGCCCCAAGATTCGGGGATGCAGATCTGGGGAGGCTCCTCGACGCAGTGGAGGCCAGGAGAGAAGACCTGTTCCCCTGAATGTCCTGGTGGGTCAGCCATAGGGCAGCCAGTGCTGCCTCGGATAAGATAGCGCCGGCATGTTGGTGCCACATGTGGTTGCCCGAACAGCACCCTCCCCCCACCCTCCCATGGCGAACCACCCCCTGCGGAGTGTCCCTAATCCCCAGCCGAAGGTCCCCCACCCACCGCCAAGCCCTTGGGTGCCAAGATGAGTGCCCCTGGATCTTTACCTATGAGAAAAAATGGCTACTCACCAACCTCGGCTCGCCACAGAAGCCCTTCCGCCAGGTCCTAGGCCCGACCATCTTCAGCTTGTTCATCAATGATGTCCCTTCCATCATAAGGTCAGAAGTGGGGATGACTATGATGTCACCATAGAATCATAGAATTTACAGTGCAGAAGGAGGCCATTTGGCCCATCGAGTCTGCACTGGCTCTTGGAAAGAGCATCCTACTTAAGCTTGAGCCCCATACCTTCATCCTATCCCCATAACCCAGTAACCCCACCTAAATTTTTGGACACTAACAGGCAATTTAGCATGGCCAATCTACCTAATCTGCACATCTTTTGACTGTGGGAGGAAATCGGAGCAGCCGGAGGAAACACATAGACACGTGGTGAAAGTGCAAACTCCACATAGGCAGTCACCTGAGGCCAGAATTAAACCCGGGACCCTGGAGCTGTGAGGCAGCAGTGCTAACCACTGTATCACCCATTCATGGCGACTCAGATTTGATCGATATTTATTGTCACATGTACCGAAGTACAGTGAAAAAAAAATTCTGTAGACAAAAGAATAATCAACAGAGTACATTGACAAATGGTACATCAACAAATAGTGATTGGTAACAGTGCGAAACAAGGGCCATACAAGCAATTACATGATCAAGAGCAGCAGAGGGCGTCGTGAATAGTGTACGGAATTCTCTGAAAATGGGGCAATGCCCCCATGCCTTGGAGAAAGTCCAGAGTGATTATCGGTTTTGAAGGGGGCTTGCAGAGCCCCGGAGTGCTCCATGCAGCTCCGGCTGCCGATACGGATCCCTGCAATTCAAGCTGCGGATCCCGCGCAACATGGTGGACCCATACAGCGAGCCGGCCCCAACAATATAGGCTCCCCCTCAGCTTGCACGTGCCCGCTGATCGGTGGCCCCCGATTGAGAGCCGGGCCATCCTGGAGTCCCCCCCCGGTGACGGATCCCCCAGCCCCCCAGCAGGGCGGCCGCAGACTGGGTCCGCAACCGCCACTCTGAATTCCCGCCAGGTGGAACCATAAATGAATCACGCCGGTGGGACCTCGACCAGCTGCCGGCTGAGAATCAACACGGGGTCCTCTTTTAAAGGGCCCCGACCAGTGCCCCGTCGATCGCACGCACGCGACTGCCGGTGATTCTCCGGTCTGCGGAGAATCGCGGGAAGACATCGGACCTGATCGGGGTCTGTTGCCCTATTCTCCGCCTGAGCGTCGAGTGCAATTTTGGCAAGGAGGCTCGGAGAATCCCGCCAAGTGTTCTTACAGGGAACAGATCAGTCTGAGGGAGAGTCGTTGAGGAGTCGAGTAGCTGTGGGGAAGAAGCTGTTCCTATGCCTGGATGTGCGGCTCTTCAGACCTCTCTATCTTCTGCTGATAGAAGGGTCTGGAAGATGGAAAAACCAGGGTGTGAGGGGTCTCTGACAATGCTGTCTGCCTTCCTGAGGCAGCGGGAGGTGTAGACAGAATCAATGGGAGGGTGGCTAGCTTGTGTGATGCGTTGGGCTGAGTTCACCACACGTTCAATGGCATTATCGTTGCTGAATCCCCCACAATCAACATCCTGGGGCAATTGATCAGAAACTGAACTGAACTAGCTACATTAATACTGTGGCTACCAGGGCAGGCCAAAGGCTAGGAAACCTACGGTGAGTAGCTCACATCCTGACCCCCCCCAAAGCCTGTCCACCATCCACAAGGCACAAGTCCACTTGCCTGGATGAATGCAGCTCCAACAACACTCAAGAAGCTCAACACCATCCAGGACAAAGCAGCCCGCTTGATTGCTCCCCCTTCCACAAACATTCAAACCCTCCATCACTGCCAAACAGCGGCAGCCGTGTGTACCATCTACAAGATGCACTGCAGTAACTCACAGTTTTGTAGACAACACCTTCTAAACCCACCACCACTGTCATCTAGAAGGACAAGAGCAGCAGATACCTGGGAATCCCACCACCTGGAGGTTCCCTCCCAAATAACTCACCGCCCTGACTTGGAACTATCGCCCTTCCTTCACTGTCGTTGAGGCAACATCCTGGAACTCCCTCCCTGCCCACCATAGTTGCATGCCCACCTCAAGGTGGCATAAGATCTCACTGAGGGATGGAATTCTTCCCATTTCTGACATACAAAATTTGCATTTCCATGTGTCAGCACAGCGCTAGTGGGTAGGTCGCGGGCGAGTGTCGAGACCCGCACTTTGTAAAACCCTGATCTAATCCATTGTACCATTCAGGTCCCCTCCCAAGTGTGATCTCTTCAATGGTTAACACCTTTGTAACTGTCTCCCTGTCCATTTTCTGGAAATTAATCAACTTATGAGTCTCTGGAGCAGTTTTACTCCGGCATCGGCACTCATTCCGGGACCCCATTCTGCGGCCCACAGGGGGCTAGAATGGCGCTGGAGCAGCCCACGCCACTCCAGCTGCTGATCTTGGCCTGAACCTGGTGCCGCGGGGTCTGTACATTTGCAGTTGGGCCGGTGCCAACTAGCGCACGCGCAGTGGCCTTCTTCTCCGTGCCGACGCCGACGCCAAATGGCGCAGGGCTACAGGAGGAAAGGAGGCTGGGGACAGCCGATTGGTGGGCCCTGATCGAGGGCCAGGCCACTACCCCAGGGTCGGACCCCCCTCCTCCCCACAGGCCGCCCCCGCACCCTTCATCACCGAGTCCCGCCGGCTCCGAGGATGTTAGAATGGTGCTGGCGAGACTCGGCTTTTTGGTGATGGGCCACCGGCCCATCTGGGCCAGAGAATCGGCGCACCGGTCCGTGCTGGCCCGGGCCGGAGAGTCGGCGCATACCCTGACCGGCGTCGCACCGACCACGCCGGCCACAGTGGCAGAGCGGAGAATCGTATCCCGGCATTGGAGCAGCGTGGCACGATTCGTGCGGCCCGCAGGCGATTCTCCGACCCAGCGGGGGTTCGGGGAATTCTGCCCATTGTACTTATAAGTACACTCACTGAGAACATCCTAAATGATTTTGATTGAGGAATACGATTTACCTGTCCAGGATTTACAGAGAAATTGAAGATGCTCTTTGTAAATTGCACTGCTTTGTGTATTGATCTTACCGTCTCAAAATTACCCCAAAATGTGCAGGAAATCTTATTGGAATATAAAAGGAGTGGCAAATCTGATTCAGAAGTGCACCAGTATTTAGGTTCAGTCATACATGTGAGCCACCAGCAAGACGTTTGCCCTCCAACTCAAACTTTCTAAGTAAATTTGAAATACAGGAATAAGAACTTGGTGACAATTGCTTCATTTTGCTGATTGGAAACAAAACGTTTTCCTAGCTTCGCATTGGAAGCGGTGCTGGTGTTACACACAATTACCCATTTTAATATTAAACATTTAAACGGGATGAACCACGTTTAGCACAGTAGCCAGGAAATTATTTTCCCAGGAGACTATGTGGCTACTGTGTCTGCCAAACTTTAATTCGGGAACACTTACATGAAAGACAATACAACTTCCCTTTAAGATACCAGCAATACCGATGATAATTAAATAATAGCTTGAGTTTCTACTTGACTTGGTGCAAATGTTGAGGAAAATTGCAGCACTTGTTACTCTCTGAGTGATGCTTCAGTTACATTGATGCTTCAGTCAGCCCAAGAGCAACTCAGCCAGCTGCTTCAGCTGCTCCTCTACTTGTGACAATAAACGTTATTTATTTATTATTTAATTTGTTCAGAAACTCTGGGTCAATTCGAGCTCTTCCTGCCAAGGGGAATGTAAGCTTGGTTTGATGCACAGCACAGAGGAGTTTGGCAATATATCACGATATTTCAAAAACAAACTGATTGCCAGTTGCATTTTACAACATCACCTCAGGCATGTACAAGGGCAATGCCAGGCATAAAGTGATGGTGTTTATCAAATTAATTAATTTGAAATTGTTTTCACGATGTTTGCGAAAATGAAATCCCGGGCGAAATTCCTTCAGCAACGAATAGTGATTTCAGCTAGCAGAGGGTTTTGAGAAAATAATTGTATCCCAACTTAACACTGCGTGATAAATTGTTTGCCAGCTTTTGTTGGCTTCTCTTTTTGCGATCGCAACCAATTCTAAGTCTATTGTAACATTGCGAAACTGGTCACCCAGTGACAAAGTTGCTCTATAGTGTCGTTTTTTACAAGCTTGCCTGGAAGCAAGCTGGTGCAGATCAAGGAAGTTTGCAATTTTTGTCTGATTGAATGTGGGGCGGGGCAGAGACATTATAATGAAAGTTTAACTGTTCCAGAAAGCGTTTCCGCAAAGCATCGCAAATAGAGTAAGGAAATACTGGTATGGCATTTTTTAAAATACAAGGATAACTCATCTACGTCTTAAACCGCTGGCTTTTAAAGCAGACCAAGGCAGGCCAGCAGCACGGTTCGATTCCCGTACCAGCCTCCCCGGACAGGCGCCGAAATGTGGCGACTAGGGGCTTTTCACAGTAACTTCACTGAAGCCTACTCGTGACAATAAGCGATTTTCATTTCATTTCATTTCTTGTAAATTTTGTTGAGGAGTAATGATGCAAGGAATCGTTACTTTTGAAAAAACAAAATCAGGAAATTCTGGTCTGATATTATGTTATCAACACCATTCTTTATCTTCATTTCCCAAACTGTGAAGACAACTAAAAGTGACTTGATCAATAATTTGAACAAGCTATGCTATTGAGAATGGAGATCTCCGAACACAATTATTTTTACATTAATTTCGTACACTGTGCAGAATGGCTATCCAGGTATAATGTTGTGATCCTGATTTATCATTTTTAGCTTTTATTGAGCAATGCTGAACTCTGCGTGCATTGAAAAAAACCTGGGGGTGCAGGTTGGGTTGGGTTACAGGGATGCAGTGGGACATGGGCCTGGGTGGGGTGCTCTTCCAGAGTGTCTATACAGACTTGATGGGCCATTTAACCTCCTTCTGCAATGTAGGGATTTTATGGAGTCTATGTGATGTATGGATTACATTTCAAGATGGGCCATTACATCAAGATCACAATTGAAGGCATTAACCATTGGAACTGCAGTTATCATCTATCATCCGCTTGACAAAGGAAAGGGACGAAAGACAGATGTGGGCACAAAGAAGGGCAATTCCTCCGGGTGCTCTGGTTTCCTCCAACAAGTCCTGAAAGACGTGCTGTTAGGTAATTTGGTCATTTTGAATTCTCCCTTCATGTACCCGAACAGGCGCCAGAATGCGGCAACTAGCGGCTTTTCACAGTAACTTCATTGCAGTGTTATGTAAGCCTACTTGGGACAATGAAGATGATTAAATTGAACAAAGGATATTGTTATATTTACTTGTTGCTGCTAAGAGAAAAGATATGGAGGTGCGCACACTCTGGATTCTTGTAAAACCCGAGGAGAGGTTTATTAGAGACATTGCTCATGCAATTAAGTTGGTGATCTGCTCAAAGCCCAGGCAAACACTCTGCTGACGATACTATACAGCACATGATGCATAAACAGCAGGAATTATTTCCAGATAACGGTACGGTAGCATGGTGGTTAGCATAAATGCTTCACAGCTCCAGGGTCCCAGGTTCGGTTCCCGGCTGGGTCACTGTCTGTGCGGAGTCTGCACGTCCTCCCCGTGTGTGTGTGGGTTTCCTCCGGGTGCTCCGGTTTCCTCCCACAGTCCAAAGATGTGCGGGTTAGGTGGATTGGCCATGCTAAATTGCCCGTAGTGTCCTAATAAAGTAAGATTAAGGGGGGGGGGGGTTGTTGGGTATAGGGTGGATACGTGGGTTTGAGTAGGGTGATCATTGCTCGGCACAACATCGAGGGCCGAAGGGCCTGTTCTGTGCTGTACTGTTCTATGTTCTATAGTAACACCCATAGAACATAGAACATAGAACATAGAACGATACAGCGCAGTACAGGCCCTTCGGCCCTCGATGTTGCACCGACATGGAAAAAAAAACTAAAGGCCATCTAACCTACACTATGCCCTTATCATCCATATGCTTATCCAATAAATTTTTAAATGCCCTCAATGTTGGCGAGTTCACTACTGTTGCAGGTAGGGCATTCCACGGCCTCACCACTCTTTGCGTAAAAAACCCACCTCTGACCTCTGTCCTATATCTATTACCCCTCAATTTAAGGCTATGTCCCCTCGTGCTAGCCACCTCCATCCGCGGGAGAAGGCTCTCGCTGTCCACCCTATCTAACCCTCTGATCATTTTGTATGCCTCTATTAAGTCACCTCTTAACCTTCTTCTCTCTAACGAAAACAACCTCAAGTCCATCAGCCTTTCCTCATAAGATTTTCCCTCCATACCAGGCAACATCCTGGTAAATCTCCTCTGCACCCGTTCCAAAGCTTCCACGTCCTTCCTATAATGAGGCGACCAGAACTGTACGCAATACTCCAAATGCGGCCGTACTAGAGTTTTGTACAACTGCAACATGACCTCATGGCTCCGGAACTCAATCCCTCTACCAATAAAGGCCAACACACCATAGGCCTTCTTCACAACCCTATCAACCTGGGTGGCAACTTTCAGGGATCTATGTACATGGACACCGAGATCCCTCTGCTCATCCACACTACCAAGAATTTTACCATTAGCCAAATATTCCGCATTTCTATTATTCTTTCCAAAGTGAATCACCTCACACTTCTCCACATTAAACTCCATTTGCCACCTCTCAGCCCAGCTCTGCAGCTTATCTATGTCCCTCTGTAACCTGCAACATCCTTCCGCACTGTCTACAACTCCACCGACTTTAGTGTCGTCTGCAAATTTACTCACCCATCCTTCTGCGCCCTCCTCTAGGTCATTTATAAAAATGACAAACAGCAACGGCCCCCATAACAGATCCTTGTGGTACGCCACTCGTAACTGAACTCCATTCTGAACATTTCCCATCAACTACCACTCTCTGTCTTCTTTCAACTAGCCAATTTCTGATCCACATCTCTAAATCACCCTCAATCCCCAGCCTCCGTATTTTCTGCAATAGACGACCGTGGGGAACCTTATCAAACGCTTTACTGAAATCCATATACACCACATCAACTGCTCTACCCTCGTCTACCTGTTCAGTCACCTTCTCAAAGAACTCGATAAGGTTTGTGAGGCATGACCTACCCTTCACAAAACCATGCTGACTATCCCTAATCATATTATTCCTATCTAGATGATTATAAATCGTATCTTTTATAATCCTCTCCAAGACTTTACCCACCACAGACGTTAGGCTCACCGGCCTATAGTTACCGGGGTTATCTCTACTCCCCTTCTTGAACAAAGGGACCACATTTGCTATCCTCCAGTCCTCTGGCACTATTCCTGTAGCCAATGATGACCTAAAAATCAAAGCCAAAGGCTCAGCAATCTCTTCCCTGGCTTCCCAGAGAATCCTAGGATAAATCCCATCCGGCCCCGGGGACTTATCTATTTTCACCTTGTCCAGAATTGCCAACACTTCTTCCCTACGCACCTCAATGCCATCTATTCTAATAGCCTGGGTCTCAGCATTCTCCTCCACAATATTATCTTTTTCTTGAGTGAATACTGACGAAAAGTATTCATTTAGTATCTCGCTTATCTCCTCAGCCTCCACACACAACTTCCCACCACTGTCCTTGACTGGCCCTACTCTTACCCTAGTCATTCTTTTATTCCTGACATACCTATAGAAAGCTTTTGGGTTTTCCTTGATCCTTCCTGCCAAAGACTTCTCATGTCCCCTCCTTGCTCGTCTCAGCTCTCTCTTTAGATCCTTCCTCGCTTCCTTGTAAATATCAAGCGCCCCAACTGAAACTTCACGCCTCATCTTCACATAGGCCTCCTTCTTCCTCTTAACAAGAGATTCCACTTCTTTGGTAAACCACGGTTCCCTCGCTCGACCCCTTCCTCCCTGCCTGACTGGTACGTACTTATCAAGAACATGCAATAGCTGTTCCTTGAACAAGCTCCACATATCCAGTGTGCCCAACCCTTGCAGCCTACTTCTCCAACCAACACATCCTAAGTCATGTCTAATGGCATCATAATTGCCCTTCCCCCAGCTATAACTCTTGCCCTGCGGGGTATACTTATCCCTTTCCATCACTAACGTAAAGGTCACCGAATTGTGGTCACTGTTTCCAAAGTGCTCACCTACCTCCAGATCTAACACCTGGCCTGGTTCATTACCCAAAACCAAATCCAATGTGGCCTCGCCTCTTGTTGGCCTGTCAACATATTGTGTCAGGAAACCCTCCTGCACACATTGTACAAAGAATGACCCATCTAATGTACTCGAACTATATCTTTTCCAGTCAATATTTGGAAAGTTAAAGTCTCCCATAACAACTACCCTGTTACTTTCGCTCTTTTCCAGAATCATCTTCGCCATCCTTTCCTCTACATCCCTAGAACTATTAGGTGGCCTATAGAAAACTCCCAACAGGGTGACCTCTCCTTTCCTGTTTCTAACCTCAGCCCATACTACCTCAGAAGAAGAGTCCCCATCTAGCATCCTTTCCACCACCGTAATACTGTCCTTGACTAGCAGCGCCACACCTCCCCCTCTTTTGCCCCCTTCTCTGAACTTACTAAAACACCTAAACCCCGGAACCTGCAACAACCATTCCTGTCCCTGCTCTATCCATGTCTCTGAAATGGCCACAACATCGAAGTCCCAGGTACCAACCCATGCTGCCAGTTCCCCTACCTTATTTCGTATACTCCTGGCATTGAAGTAGACACACTTCAAACCACCTACCTGAACACTGGCACCCTCCTGCGAAGTCAAATCTGTGCTCCTGACCTCTATACTCTCAATCTCCCGTACCCTAAAACTACAATCCAGGTTCCCATGCCCCTGCTGAATTAGTTTTAAACCCCCCCAAAGAGCACTAACAAATCTCCCCCCCAGGATATTGGTGCCCCTCAGGTTCAGATGTAGACCATCCTGTCTATAGAGGTCCCACCTTCCCCAGAAAGAGCCCCAGTTATCCAGAAATCTGAATCCCTCCCGCCTGCACCATCCCTGTAGCCACGTGTTTAATTGCTCTCTCTCCCTATTCCTCATCTCACTATCACGTGGCACGGGCAACAACCCATAGATAACAACTCTGTTTGTTCTCGCTCTGAGCTTCCATCCTAGCTCCCTAAAGGCCTGCCTGACATCCTTGTCCCCTTTCCTACCTATGTCGTTAGTGCCAATGTGGACTACGACTTGGGGCTGCTCCCCCTCCCCATTAAGGACCCGGAAAACACGATCCGAGACATCACGTACCCTTGCACCTGGGAGGCAACAGACCAAACGTGAGTCTCTCTCGCTCCCACAAAATCTCCTATCTGTGCCCCTGACTATTGAGTCCCCAATTACTAATGTTCTACTCCTTTCCCCCCTTCCCTTCTGAGCAACAGGGACAGACTCCGTGCCAGAGGCCTGTACCCCATGGCTTACCCCTGGTAAGTCGTCCCCCCCACAAGTATCCAAAACGGTATACTTGTTACTCAGGGGAACGACCGCAGGGGGTCCCTGCACTGACTGCTTCTTCCCAGTCCCTCTTACAGTTACCCATCTATCTCCAGTCTTTGGTGTAACAATTTCCCTGACGCTCCTATCTATGACCCCCTCTGCCTCCCGAATGATCCGAAGTTCATCCAGCTCAAGCTCCAGGTCCCTAACACGGTTTTTGAGGAGCTGGAGTTGGGTGCACTTCCCACAGATGAAATCAGCAGGGACACTGACGGCGTCCCTCACCTCAAACATTCTGCAGGAGGAGCATTGTACTGCCTTCCCTGACATCACCTCTAGATTTAAAAAATAACAAGAAAAAGAAAAAGAAAGGAAGAGCTTACCTGATATTACCTCAAACCCTGCTCCCGCTCAAAGGTAAGCAAATTTAAAGGCACTCACTCACCTTCACGACAGGCCCCTGCTCCCGCTTCCCAACCACCGTGGGGTGGGGGGGTTGGTTAGAGGAGGAGGTAGGGTGGGAAACACTCACGAAGTGTTTCGGGTTTAACTGTCACTTGCCAACAGCCTCTCCACAAACCACCTTCAACTTAGGCTGACCGCACTGCACGTATGCAAATTTCCCCAGAACAGCTGATCAGTAGCTCTGCTCTGCTGCCCTCTGCTGGATGATTGCCTTCACTCAAACTCCTCAGGTCCCCTTCGCAGATCCACCATCAACTTAGGCTGACCGCACTGCACGTATGCAAATTTCCCCAGAACAGCTGATCAGTAGCTCTGCTCTGCTGCCCTCTGCTGGATGATTGCCTTCACTCAAACTCCTCAGGTCCCCTTCGCAGATTCACCTTCAACTTAGGCTGACCGCACTGCACGTATGCAAATTTCCCCAGAACAGCTGATCAGTAGCTCTGCTCTGCTGCCCTCTGCTGGATGATTGCCTTCACTCAAACTCCTCAGGTCCCCTTCGCAGATTCACCATCAACTTAGGCTGACCGCACTGCACGTATGCAAATTTCCCCAGAACAGCTGATCAGTAGCTCTGCTCTGCTGCCCTCTGCTGGATGATTGCCTTCACTCAAACTCCTCAGGTCCCCTTCGCAGATTCACCTTCAACTTAGGCTGACCGCACTGCACGTATGCAAATTTCCCCAGAACAGCTGATCAGTAGCTCTGCTCTGCTGCCCTCTGCTGGATGATTGCCTTCACTCAAACTCCTCAGGTCCCCTTCGCAGATTCACCTTCAACTTAGGCTGACCGCACTGCACGTATGCAAATTTCCCCAGAACAGCTGATCAGTAGCTCTGCTCTGCTGCCCTCTGCTGGATGATTGCCTTCACTCAAACTCCTCAGGTCCCCTTCGCAGATTCACCATCAACTTAGGCTGACCGCACTGCACGTATGCAAATTTCCCCAGAACAGCTGATCAGTAGCTCTGCTCTGCTGCCCTCTGCTGGATGATTGCCTTCACTCAAACTCCTCAGGTCCCCTTCGCAGATTCACCTTCAACTTAGGCTGACCGCACTGCACGTATGCAATTTCCCCAGAACAGCTGATCAGTAGCTCTGCTCTGCTGCCCTCTGCTGGATGATTGCCTTCACTCAAACTCCTCAGGTCCCCTTCGCAGATTCACCATCAACTTAGGCTGACCGCACTGCACGTATGCAAATTTCCCCAGAACAGCTGATCAGTAGCTCTGCTCTGCTGCCCTCTGCTGGATGATTGCCTTCACTCAAACTCCTCAGGTCCCCTTCGCAGATTCACCTTCAACTTAGGCTGACCGCACTGCACGTATGCAAATTTCCCCAGAACAGCTGATCAGTAGCTCTGCTCTGCTGCCCTCTGCTGGATGATTGCCTTCACTCAAACTCCTCAGGTCCCCTTCGCAGATTCACCTTCAACTTAGGCTGACCGCACTGCACGTATGCAAATTTCCCCAGAACAGCTGATCAGTAGCTCTGCTCTGCTGCCCTCTGCTGGATGATTGCCTTCACTCAAACTCCTCAGGTCCCCTTCGCAGATTCACCTTCAACTTAGGCTGACCGCACTGCACGTATGCAAATTTCCCCAGAACAGCTGATCAGTAGCTCTGCTCTGCTGCCCTCTGCTGGATGATTGCCTTCACTCAAACTCCTCAGGTCCCCTTCGCAGATTCACCTTCAACTTAGGCTGACCGCACTGCACGTATGCAAATTTCCCCAGAACAGCTGATCAGTAGCTCTGCTCTGCTGCCCTCTGCTGGATGATTGCCTTCACTCAAACTCCTCAGGTCCCCTTCGCAGATTCACCTTCAACTTAGGCTGACCGCACTGCACGTATGCAAATTTCCCCAGAACAGCTGATCAGTAGCTCTGCTCTGCTGCCCTCTGCTGGATGATTGCCTTCACTCAAACTCCTCAGGTCCCCTTCGCAGATTCACCTTCAACTTAGGCTGACCGCACTGCACGTATGCAAATTTCCCCAGAACAGCTGATCAGTAGCTCTGCTCTGCTGCCCTCTGCTGGATGATTGCCTTCACTCAAACTCCTCAGGTCCCCTTCGCAGATTCACCTTCAACTTAGGCTGACCGCACTGCACGTATGCAAATTTCCCCAGAACAGCTGATCAGTAGCTCTGCTCTGCTGCCCTCTGCTGGATCTGGGATTTTCCAGGGTGGGACTGAAAATGAAAAAAATGAAATGAAAACTGCTTATTGTCACAAGTAGGCTTCAAATGAAGTTACTGCGAAAAGCCCCTAGTCGCCACATTCCGGCGCCTGTTCGGGCAGGCTGGTACGGTAACAGGCAGAGCAGGTGCGCATGCAAGACAGTGTTTCAATTTCTAATCTTCTGCATCAGGGCGCCCTTTCAATCTTTTAATAACCTAAGTTGCAATTAAAGCCCATCCCACCAGTGTGAGGTTGTGGGACCCACCCATTCCATTTTTTCTTTTGTTTATCAGTTTAAAAATACAATGGGCAAACCTACCAAGACTGCCGGTGGGTTACCCTCAGCTTTCCCCGCAGAATGCTTTGCGAAAAAATGGCAAAAGTCTGCCCATAGCACCCACAGCCTGCAGGAAGCAGTGTAGCAACTCATCAAGGCTTCGTTGGCATTGCCACCATCACCTAGAACCTCCACCATCCACTATCTAGAATGCCAAGGGCAGCGGATGCATGGAACACCGGCATCCTCAATGCCCTCCGCAAACATCCCAAATTGTAAATATCAATCGCCACTTCTTCATTATTGCTGGGACCAAAGTCCTGGAACTTCCTGGTTAACAGTAGTTTGCAAGTCTTTCCATATAATCTGCAGCTGTTCAATCAGAAGGCACATTACAACCTTGTCAGGGAAAATAAGGATGGACAATAAATGACAATCTTGCCAGCAGCATCCACGTCTCAAAGCAAAATATTTTTTCAAAAATGCGTTGGCAATCTCTCTTGAGGGTTATTAATTCTGTACATGTCAAGAACAGTAACAATAACAACTTTCATTGAAATAATTCATTTCATATCATGATACATCCCAGGGTATTGCACAAGAGAATTATAAAGCAATATTATACACCAAGTCACACAAGTTGATGTTAGGGCAGTTGGTCAAATGTCTGGTCAAAAAGGTAAGTTTTAAGTTCCATCTTAAAGGAAGCAAGAGAGGTAGAGAGGCAGAGAAAGAGAGTTAACGTGAAAATTGCAAAGCTTTGGACCTTTACAGCTCAATCCAAGATCATCGACAGTGGAGGCATTAAAATTGGGGATATTCGGGAGGCCAGAATGGGATGCGTGCAATGCACTGGGAGGATTGTGATGTTGGAGGAAGATATAGAGATTGGAAAAGGGAAGATGAGTGAGAGATTTGAAAAAATGGGACGAGAATTTCAAAATCAAGACATTGCTTGACTGGGAATTAATGTAAGTCGGCAAGCACAGTTGATAGCGAAAGGAACTGGGTGGAAGTTAGGGCACGGGCAGTAGAGTATTACGTGATTTTAAGTTTACAGAGCGTGCAATGTGGGGGGTTGGCTAAGAGCACATTGAAATGGTCAAGTGTTGAGGTAACCAACGCATGAATGATCGTTTCAGTAGCTGACGGAGGTCTTGTGGTGCGGTGGGTGGTGTCGCTATCTCTGAACCAGAAGCTCCAGGTTCAAGTCCCACCCACACCCCAGAACTTGATAGTCAAGAATCATCTATTCACAACATGGCAAAACAGGTTGAGTGTGCTGACCTGCAGATCCTTCCAACAAGAGTGGAAGAGACTCCAAGTCAGCCACACTTGAAATGGAGTGCAGCACCTCAAGCTATTAGCCTCTAGCATCAGACCAATGATCCGTTCAGGAATTGCTAGCTTTGGAAACTTAAGTAGTGAGGCCCCTTAAATGGGGTGAGCGCCACTGACCACGTGACTGGCTTGGAGCCAATCACATGGGCGCACGTGAATCCCAGCTAATGGCAAGTTTGCATGGGGCCCTGGGATTTGGACCCCAGGCAGTGTGGACCAGGGAGCTGAAGATTATGTGTCTGTTATCTATCTGTCTTTGTCTTTCATCAATAAATCTCTTTTGTTTACAACTGGAAGTCTCCAGTGTATGTTTCGAGCCACCACATTGGTGACGAGGAAAACATTTTTCTATCGCAGCCAACAATCTCCGTGAATCGGTAGGGGGGGGGAACAGTTGGGAAAGCAGAGAAAAGATGGAATCACTGAAGCTGTGAGTGGAAATGCCTATCATTGGGAAACTAGGCCTATTTGACAAAGGGGTTGAGTCATGGAGTCCATATATTGGACGCCTTCTCTTCTCCTTGACCGCAAATCAGATCACAGGGGACAACAAGCAGAAAGTAATACTCCTGACAGTTTGCGGGCCCCAGGCCTACAATTTGATCCGGAGGCACCCGACTTGAATACCTTTGACCAGATAGTGAAATTGGATGAAGAATATTACAACCCAAGGCCCTCGATTATCCTCCAATATTATAAGTTCAGCTCTGCAGTGAGGGACCATGAAGAGTCTGCCTCAGCCTTCACAGCCAGGCTTCAGCAGCTTGCTGAGCACTGAGAGTTTGGGACCACGCTCAGCGACACGTTGCGTGACTGGCGGGTTTAACCTCAAAAGCCAGAAGAAAGCTTCTGACGGAGACCACAATTATCTTGGAAAAGGGAATTCATAGAATCAACATAGAATCTATGGAGCAGAAGGAGACCATACGGCCCATCGAGTCTGCACCGGCTATTGGAAAGAGCTCCTTACTTAATATCATAGAATTTACAGTGTAGAAGGAGGCCATTCGGCCCATCGGGTCTGCACCAGCTCTTGGAAAGAGCACCCTACCCAAGGCCACACCTCCACCCTATCCCCATAACCCAGTAACCCCACCCAACACTAAGGGCAATTTTGGACACTAAGGGCAATTTATCATGGCCAATCCACCTAACCCGCACATCTTTGGACTGTGGGAGGAAACCACCGGAACACCCGGAGGAAACCCACGCACACACGGGGAGGATGTGCCGACTCCGCACATCAGTGATCCAAGCTGGAATCGAACCTGGGACCCTGGAGCTGTGAAGCAATTATGCTATCCACAATGCTACCGTGCTGCCCATAAGCCCATAATTCCATCCTATCCCCGTAACCCAGTAGCCCCACCTAACCTCAGGGTAATTTAGCATGGCCAATCCACCTAACCAGCACATCTTTGAACTGTGGGAGGAAACCGGAGCACCCGGAGAAAACCCATTCACACGGGGAGAATGTGCGGACTCCACACAGACAGTGAGCCAAGCTGGGAATCGAACCTGGGACCTTGGAGCTGTGCGGCAACTGTGCTAACCACTATGCTACCGTGCCACCCCTGAGATAGCTCAGTTGACTGAGTGTGCTGAAATTGGTGCCACTGAGCTTCAAAATGTGGCTGAAGGGGAGGTTATCCAAGTCTGTGGCAGTACGGTCCTGAGGTCTACGGATGGATCAATAGATCAATAGGTGCAGCTTGGAGTCAGACATGATCCTTGGGACAGGATCGGAACCCAAGGAGCGGGAAGGAATCAGGCCATTAAACTGAATCCAAGGTGGACTGCTACTGTTGCAGGGGGAACCATAGCAGGAGACCTGCCATGTTCGGGAGTTTGCGTGCTTACATTGCAACTGAAGGGGACACATTCAAGGACATTTGTGCTTGAAAAAAAGTGCCCAATTACAAAGAAAATCAGCAGAAGCAGCAGCAGCCCACAGCACCACTGAACATAGTGGAGAAGAATTCTGGAGAAGAAAATTTGATGCATGGGTTGAATGCAGTCCAATTCCGTATAAAGCTCCGATTGAAATAATTTTAAGCGTTTTTGGTAGCCTGCTTAACATGGAAGTCAACACCAGGGCTTTGGTTACTGCAGTGGGTGAGCAGACTTTCCAATAAGGGCGGCATGGTAGCTTCACAGCTCCAGGGTCCCAGGTTCGATTCCCGGCTTGGGTCACTGTTGGTGTGGAGTCTGCACATCCTCCCTGTGTCTGCATGTGTTTCCTCCGAGTGCTGCTGTTTCCTCCCACAGTCCAAAGATATGCAGGTTAGGTGGACTGGCCATGTTAAATTTCCCTTAGTGCCCAATAATGTTAGGTGGGGTTACGGGGATAGGGTGGAGGTGTGGGCTTAATTAAGGGCCAGTGCAGACGCGATGGGCTCAATGGCCTCCTGAACTGTAAATTTCATGAATATCTGCATTCAGGAACACAGTTTAAGTTCTTTAAGCTTAAAGAACACTACAGTCAAACTTTTGACATACACCAGAAAGATTTTGAAGATCCTTAGAACAGCTCATACCACAGTGATCTACAGAGGCTAGTGGTCATTGTGCAAGGACATAGACCCAGTCTGTTGAGAAGAGAAGATTAGGCTCAACTTGCTGACGATCTTGAAAATATCTGATGGTCTCCTTCAAGATGTCTTGAGGAGGTATGAAGCCATCTTCCATGAAGGATTGGGCTAATTACGGGCCTAAAATCCAAGATATATGTAAATCAGATTCAACACCCAAGTTCTTTAGAGCCAGGCCAGTGCCATATGCATCACAAGATTGAAGCAGAGCTAAAGAGATTGGAAGAGCTGGGTATAATCAAGCTGCTTCAGTTTTCAGAGTGAGCTACGCTGATAGTCTGTCCTTAAACCTGATAAGGATTTGTGGGAACTATAAGATAACCATAAACCAGGTTGTGCAGGTTGATCAGTATCAAATTCCCTGAATTGAAGAACTCTACACCAACCTGGCAGAGAACCTCACCTATTCAAATTTGGACCTTTTGCCTACATGCAACTAGAGTTGGATGAGGGGTTTGGAGGTTTGCTGCAATTAATACCCACAAAGGCCCCTTTCAGGATACCAGACTGCCATACGGCATCACTTCAGCCTGCGCTATCTTCCAGCGCGCAATGGAAAGTATCGTACGTGAATTCGAGCCACAACATTGGCACCATTGCACCTACTTTTCAGGAAGAAACAGTGGTGGCAATGGAAGGAACCTCAAAGAGAAGCCTTCCGAGTCATGAAGCAAGCATCACAGTCTTCAAACCTCTTGGTGCGTTTTGATTCGGAGAAACCAAAGTGCTGACATATGATGCATCCCCTTACAGCATAGGGGCTGTTAAGAACTTAAGACCATAAGATGCAGGAGCAGATGTGGGCCACTCAGCCCATCAGGTCTGCCCCGCCATTCAATAAGATCATGACTGATCTGATATAATCCTCAACTCCACTTTCCCGCCATGTCCCCAGAACCCTTGATTCCACTACTGATTAAAAATCTGTCTTACTCAGCCTTGAACACACTTAATGGACCCGACCTCGACAGCTCTCTGCGGTAAAGAATTGTACAGATTCACTCCCCTCTGAGAGAAGAAATTCCTCTCATCTCTGTCTTAAATGGGCACCCCCTGACTCTTTGATTTGCCCTCTGGTCTGGTCCTAGATTCTCAGCATCTATCCTGTCAAGAATATTTTTCTCTGTCAATCCTATATTTCTCAATTTCTCATTCTTCTGAACTCC